>NW_027254751.1:1802367-2102761 GCF_044704955.1 Pristiophorus japonicus
TGGGGGAGTAGGAGAGCTTGGGGCTGTAGGAGAGCTTGAGGGAGTCGGAGAGCTTGCGGGAGTCGGCGAGCTTGTGGGAGTCGGAGAGCTTGCCGGATAAGGAGCGCTTCGCAGAGTAGGAGAGCTTGGGCGAGCAGGAGAGCTTGGGAGAGGAGAAGGGCTTTACAGAGTAGGAGAGCTTACCGGAGTCGGAGAGTTTGGGGGAGTAGGAGAGCTTCCATGTGTATGACAGCTTGGGGGAGTATGAGAGCTTGCGGGAGTATGAGAGCTTGGGGGAGCATCTGAGCTTGGGGGAGTAGGAGAGCTTGGGGGAGTAGGAGAGCGTGTGGGTGTAGGAGAGCTTGGGGGAGTAGTAGATCTAGGGGGAGTCGGAGATCTTGGGGGAGTAGGAGAGCTTAGGGGAGTAGGAGAACTTGGCGGAGTAGGAGAGCTTGTTGGAATAGGAGAGCTTGGGGGAGTAGGAGAGCTTGGGGGAGGAGGAGAGCTTGGTGGAGTCGGAGTGCTTGGTGGAGGAGGAGAGCTTGGGGGAGTAGGAAAGCTTGGGGCAGTTGGAGAGCTTAGCGGAGTAGAAGAGATTGGGGGAGTAGGAGAGTTTGGGGGTGTAGGAGAGCTTGAGGGAGTAGGAGAGCTTGGGGGAGTAGGAGAGCTTGGGGAATTAGGAGAGCTTGGGGGAGTAGGAGAGCGTGGGGGAGTAGGAGAGCTTGGTGGAGTAGGAGAGCTTGCTGGAGTAGGAGAGCTTGGGGGAGTAGGAAACCTTGACGGAGTAGGAGAGCTTGGGGGAGTAGGAGAGATTGGGGGAGTAGGAGAGCTTGGGGTTGTAGGAGAGCTTGAGGGAGTAGGAGAGCTTGCGGGAGACGGGGAGCTTGAGGGAGTAGGAGAGCTTGCGGGAGACGGGGAGCTTGTGGGAGTAGGAGACTTGCCGGATTAGGAGAGCTCACCAGAGTAGGAGAGCTTGGGCGAGTAGGAGAGCTTGGCAGAGGAGGAGAGCTTAACAGAGTAGGAGAGCTTACCGGAGTCGGAGAGTCTGGAGGTGTAGGAGAGCTTCCATAAGTATGAGAGCTTGGAGGAGTATGAGAGCTTGGCGGAGTATGAGAGCTTGGGGGAGTATGAGAGCTTGGGGGAGTAGGAGAGCTTGGGGGAGAAGGAGAGCTTGGGGGAGTAGGAGATCTTGGAGGTATAGGAGATCTTGGGGGAGTAGGAGAGCTAAGGGGAGTAGGAGAACGTGGGGAAGTAGGAAAGTTTGGGGGAGTTGGAGAGCTTGGGGTAGTCGGAGAACTTGGGGGATTCGGAGAGCTTGGGGTAGTCGGAGAGCTTGTGGGAGTCGGAGAGCTTGGGGCAGCAGGACAGCTTCGGGGAGTAGGAGAGCTTTGGGAAGTAGCAGAACTTGGCGTAGTAGGAGAGCTTGGGGGAGTAGGAGAGCTTGGGGGAGTAGGCGAGCTTGAGGGAGTAGGAGAACGTGGGGGAGTAGGTGAGCTTGGGTGAGGAGGAGAACTTGGGGGAGTAGGCGTGCTTTGGGGAGTAGGAGTGCTTGGGGGAGTAGAAGAGCTTCGGTGAGTAGGAGAACTTGGTGGAGTAGGAGAGCTTGGGGGAGTAGGAGAGCTTGTGGGAGTAGGAGAGTTTGCGGGAGTAGGAGAGCTTGTGGGAGTAGGAGAGCATTGCGGGAGTAGGAGAGCTGGTGGGAATAGGAGAGCTTGCCGGATTAGGAGAGCTTACCAGAGTAGGAGAGCTTGGGCGAGTAGGAGAGCTTGGGAGAGGAGGTGAGCTTAACAGAGTAGGAGAGCTTACCGGAGTCGAAGAGTTTAGGGGAGTAGGAGAGCTTCCATGAGTATGAGAGCTTGGGGGACTAAGAGAGCTTGCGGAAGTATGAGAGCTTGTTGGAGTATGAGAGCTTATGGGAGTATGAGAGCTTGTGGGAGTATGAGAGCTTGTGGGAGTAGGAGAGTTTGCGGGAGTAGGAGAGCTTGTGGGAGTAGGAGAGCATTGCGGGAGTAGGAGAGCTGGTGGGAATAGGAGAGCTTGCCGGATTAGGAGAGCTTACCAGAGTAGGAGAGCTTGGGCGAGTAGGAGAGCTTGGGAGAGGAGGTGATCTTAACAGAGTAGGAGAGCTTACCGGAGTCGGAGAGTTTAGGGGAGTAGGGGAGCTTCCATGAGTATCAGAGCTTGAGGGAGTATAAGAGCTTATGGGAGTATAAGAGCTTGGGGGAGTATGAGAGCTTGGGGGCGTATGAAAGCTTGGGGGAGTCGGAGAGCTTGGGGGAATATGAGAGCTTGGGGGAGTAGGAGATCTTGGGGGATTCGGAGATCTTGGGGGAGTAGGTGAGCTTAGGGGAGTAGGAGAACTTGGGGGAGCAGGAGAGCATTGCGGGAGTATGAGAGCTTGGGGGAGTAGGAGAGCTTGGGGGAGTTGGAGAGCTTGGGGGAGTAGGAGATCTTGGGGGAGTACGAGATCTTGGGGGAGTAGGAGAGCTTAGGGGAGTAGGAGAGCTTGCGGGAGTCGGCGAGCTTGTGGGAGTAGGAGAGCTTGCCGGATAAGGAGAGCTTCGCAGAGTAGGAGAGCTTGGGCGAGCAGGAGAGCTTGGGAGAGGAGAAGGGCTTAACAGATAAGGAGAGCTTACCGGAGTCGGAGAGTTTGGGGGAGTAGGAGAGCTTCCATGTGTACGACAGCTTGGGGGAGTATGAGAGCTTGCGGGAGTATGAGAGCTTGGGGGAGCATCAGAGCTTGGGGGAGTAGGAGAGCTTGGGGGAGTAGGAGAGCGCGTGGGAGTAGGAGAGCTTGGGGGAGTAGGAGATCTAGGGGGAGTCGGAGATCTTGGGGGAGTAGGAGAGCTTAGGGATGTAGGAGAACTTGGCGGAGTTGGAGAGCTTGGGGGAATAGGAGAGCTTGGGGGAGTAGGAGAGCTTGGGGGAGGAGGAGAGCTTGGTGGAGTCGGAGTGCTTGGTGGAGGAGGAGAGCTTGGGGGAGTAGGAAAGCTTGGGGCAGTAGGAGAGCTTTGGGGAGTAGGAGAGATTGGGGGAGTAGGAGAGCTTGGGGGTGTAGGAGAGCTTGAGGGAGTAGGAGAGCTTGCGGGAGACGGAGAGCTTGTGGGAGTAGGAGACTTGCCGGATTAGGAGAGCTCACCAGAGTAGGAGAGCTTGGGCGAGTAGGAGAGCTTGGGAGAGGAGGAGAGCTTAACAGAGTAGGAGAGCTTACCGGAGTCGGAGAGTTTGGGGGTGTAGGAGAGCTTCCATGAGTATGAGAGCTTGGGGGATAATGAGAACTTGGGGGAGTAGGAGAGCTTGGGGGAGAAGGAGAGCTTGGGGGAGTAGGAGATCTTGGGGGAGTAGGAGATCTTGGGGGAGTAGGAGAGCTTAGGGGAGTAGGCAAACTTGGGGGAGTAGGAAAGTTTGGCGGAGTCGGAGAGCTTGGGGGAGTAGGAGAGCTTGCGGGAGTTGGAGAGCTTGGGGGAGTCGGTGAGCTTGGGGTAGTCGGAGAACTTGGGGGATTCGGAGAGCTTGGGGTAGTCGGAGAGCTTGTGGGAGTCGGAGAGCTTGGGGCAGCAGGACAGCTTAGGGGAGTAGGAGAGCTTGGGGGAGTAGCAGAGCTTGGCGTAGTAGGAGAGCTTGGGGGAGTAGGAGAGCTTGGGGGAGTAGGCGAGCTTGAGGGAGTAGGAGAACGTGGGGGAGTAGGTGAGCTTGGGTGAGGAGGAGAACTTGGGGGAGTAGGCGTGCTTTGGGGAGTAGGAGTGCTTGGAGGAGTAGGAGAGCTTCGGTAAGTAGGAGAGCTTGGGGGAGTAGGAGAGATTGTGGGAGTAGGAGAGTTTGCGGGAGTAGGAGAGCTTGTGGGAGTAGGAGAGCATTGCGGGAGTAGGAGAGCTTGTGGGAATAGGAGAGCTTGCCGGATTAAGAGAGCTTACCAGAGTAGGAGAGCTTGGGCGAGTAGGAGAGCTTGGGAGAGGAGGTGAGCTTAACAGAGTAGGAGAGCTTCCATGAGTATGAGAGCTTGGGGGAGTATGAGAGCTTGCGGAAGTATGAGAGCTTGTGGGAGTATGAGAGCTTATGGGAGTATGAGAGCTTGGGGGAGTATGAGAGTTTGGGGGAGTATGAGAGCTTGGGGGTGTAGGAGAGCTTGAGGGAGTAGGAGAGCTTGCGGGAGTCGGAGAGCTTGTGGGAGTAGGAGAGCTTGCCGGATTAGGAGAGCTTACCAGAGTAGGAGAGCTTGGGCGAGTAGGAGAGCTTGGGAGAGGAAGAGAGCTTAACAGAATAGGAGAGCTTACCGGCGTCGGAGAGTTTGGGGGAGTAGGAGAGCTTCCATGAGTATGAGAGCTTGGGGGAGTATGAGAGTTTGCGGGAGTATGAGAGCTTGTGGCAATATGAGAGCTTGTGGGAGTATGAGAGCTTGGGGGAGTAGGAGATCTTGGGGGAGTAGGAGATTTGGGGGAGTAGGAGAGCTTCGGGCAGTAGGAGAACTTGGGGGAGTAGGAGAGCATTGCGGGAGTGTGAGAGCTTGGGGGAGTTGGAGAGCTTGGGGGAGTCGGAGAGCTTGTGGGAGTAGGAGAGATTGCCGGATTAGGAGAGCTTTCCAGAGTAGGAGAGCTTGGGCGAGTAGCAGAGCTTGGGAGAGGAGTTGAGCTTAACAGAGTAGTAGAGCTTACCGGAGTCGGAGAGTTTAGGGGAGTAGGGGAGCTTCCATGAGTATCAGAGCTTGGGGGAGTATGAGAGCTTGCGGAAGTATGAGAGCTTGTGGGAGTATGAGAGTTTATGGGAGTATGAGAGCTTGGGGGAGTATGAGAGCTTGGGGGCGTATGAGAGCTTGGGGGAGTAGGAGATCTTGAGGGAGTAGGAGAGCTTAGGGGAGTAGGAGAACTTGGGGGAGTAGGAGAGCATTGCGGGAATATGAGAGCTTGGGGGAGTAGGAGAGCTTGGGGGAATATGAGAGCTTGGGGGAGTAGGAGATCTTGGAGGGTTAGGAGATCTTGGGGGAGTAGGAGAGCTTAGGGGAGTAGGAGAACTTGGGGGAGTTTGAGAGCATTGCGGGAGTATGAGAGCTTGGGGGAGTAGGAGAGCTTGGGGGAGTAGGAGAGCTTGGGATGTAGGAGATCTTGGGTTAGTACGAGATCTTGGGGGAGTAGGAGAGCTTAGGGGAGTAGGAGAACTTGGGGGAGTAAGAGAGCTTTGCGGGAGTAGGAGAGCTTGGGGGAGTAGGAGAGCTTGGGGGTGTCGGAGAGCTTGGGGGACTCGGAGAGCTTGGGGTAGTCGGAGAGCTTGGGGGAGTCGGAGATCTTGGGGAAGTCGGAGAGCTTGGGGGAGTCGAAGAGCTTGGGGGAGTCGGAGAGATTGGGGAAGTAGGAGAGCTTGGGGGAGTAGGAGAGCTTGAGGGAGTAGAAGAGCTTGGGGGAGTAGAATTGCTTGGGGGAGTAGGAATGCTTTGTGGAGTAGGAGAGCTTGGGGGAGTAGGAGAGCGTGGGGAAGTAGGAGAGCTTGGGGAGCAGGAGAGCTTCGGGGAGTAGGAGAGCTTTGGCGAGTAGGAGAGCTTGGGGGAGTAGGAGAGCTTCGGCGAGTAGGAGAACTTGGGGGAGTAGGAGAGCTTGGGGGAGTAGGAGAGGTTAGGGGAGTAGGAGCACTTGAGGGAGTAGGAGAGCTTGGGGGAGTAGGTGAGCTTGGGGGAGTAGTAGAGCTTGGGGGAGTAGGAGAGCTTGGGGGAGTAGGGGAGCTTGGGGGAGTAGGGGAGCTTGGGGGAGAAGGAGAGCTTGGGGGAGTAGGAGAGCCTGGGTGAGCAGGAGAGTTTGGTGGAGTAGGAGAGCTTGGTGGAGTAGGAGAGCTTGGTGGAGTAGGAGAGCTTGGGGGAGTAGGAAAGCTTGTGGCAGTAGGAGAGCTTGGGGGTGTACGAGAGATTGGGGGAGTAGGAGAGCTTGGGGGTGTAGGAGAGCTGGGTGGAGTAGGAGAGCTTGGTGGAGTAGGAGTGCTTGGGGGAGTAGGAAAGCTTGGGGGAGTAGGAGAGCTTGGGGGAGTAGGAGAGATTGGGGGAGTAGGAGTGCTTGGGGGTGTAGGAGAGCTTGAGGGAGTAGGAGAGCTTGCGGGAGACGGAGAGCTTGTGGGAGTAGGAGAGCTTGCCGGATTAGGAGAGTTACCAGAGTAGTAGAGCTTGGGCGAGTAGGAGAGCTTGGGATAGGAGGAGAGCATAACAGAGTAGGAGAGCTTACTGGAGTCGGAGCGTTTGGGGGAGTGGGAGGGCTTCCATGAGTATGAGAGCTTGGGGGAGTATGAGAGCTTGTGGGGGTATGAGAGCTTGGAGGAGTAGGAGAGCTTGGAGGGTAGGAGAGCTTGGGGGATAAGGAGATCTTGCGGGAGTAGAAGATCTTGGGGGAGTAGGAGAGCTTAGCGGAGTAGGAGAGCTTGTTGGAGTAGGAGAGCTTGGACGAGTAGGAGAGCATGGGGGAGAAGGAAAGCTTGGGGGAGAAGGAGTGCTTGGCGGAGTAGGAGCGATTGGGGGAGTAGGAGAGCTTGGGGTTGTAGGAGAGCTTGAGGGAGTAGGAGAGCTTGGGGGATTATGAGAGCTTGGGTGAGTAAGAGAGCGTGGGGAGTAGGAGAGCTTGGAGGAGTAGGCGAGCTTGGGGGAGTTGGAAAACTTAGGGGAGTTGGAGAGCTTGGGGGAGTAGGAAAGCTTGGGGGAGTAGGAGAGCTTGGGGGAGTAGGAGAGATTGGGGGAGTAGGAGGGCTTGGGGGTGTAGGAGAGCTTGAGGGAGTATGAGAGCTTGGGGTAGTGGGAGAGTTTGGGGGTTTAGGAGAGCTTGGGGGATTAGGATGGCGTCGGGAATAGGAGAGCTTGGAGGAGTAGGAGAGCTTGGGGCAGAAGGAGTGCTTGGGGGAGTAGGAGTGCTTGGGAGAGTAGGAGAGCTTGGTGGAGTAGAAGAGCTTGGGGGAGTCGGAGAGCTTGGTGGAGTCGGAGAGCTTGGGGTAGTGGGAGAGTTTGGGGGTTTAGGAGAGTTTGAGGGATTAGGAGAGATTGGGGGATTAGGAGAGCGTGGGGGTGAAGGAGAGCTTGGAGGAATAGGCGAGCTTGGGGGAGTAGGAGAGCTTGGGGGAGTAGGAGAGCATGGGGGTGTAGGAGAAATTGGGGGAGTAGGAGAGCTTGGGGGAGTAGGAGAGCTTGGGGGAGTAGGAGAGCTTGGGGGAGTCGGAGAGCTTGGGGGAGTCGGAGAGCTTGGGGGAGTCGGAGATCTTGGGGCAGTAGGCCAGCTTAGGGGAGTAGGAGAGCTAGGGGGAGAAGCAGAGCTTGTCGGCGTAGGAGAGCTTGGGGGAGTAGGAGGGCTTGGGGGAGTAGGCGAGCTTGAGGGAGTAGGAGAGCTTGGCGGATTAGGAGAGCTTGGGGGAGTAAGAGAGCGTAGGGGAGTAGGAGAGTTTGGAGGAGTAGGCGAGCTTGGGGGAGTTGGAGTGCTTGGGGGAGTAGGAGAGCTTGGGGGAGTAGAAGAGCTTGGGGAAGTCGGAGAACTTGGAGGAGTAGGCGAGCATTGTGGAGTAGGAGAGCTTGGGGGAGTAGGAGAGCGTAGGGGTGTAGGAGAACTTGGGGGAGTAGGAGAGCTTGGGGGAGTAGGAGAGCTTGGGATAGTAGGAGAGCTTGGGGTGTCGGAGACCTTGGGGGAGTCGGAGAGCTTGGGGGAGTCGGAGAGCTTGAGGCAGTAGGACAGCTTAGGGGAGTAGGAGAGCTTGGGGGAGTAGCAGAGCTTGCCGGATTAGGAGAGCTTACCAGAGTAGGAGAGCTTGGGCGAGTAGGAGAGCTTGGGAGAGGAGGAGAGCTGAACAGAGTAGGAGAGCTTACCGGAGTCGGAGAGTTTGGGGGAGTAGGAGAGCTTCATGAGTATGAGAGCTTGGGGGAACATGGGAGCTTGCGGGAGTATGAGAGCTTGTGGCTGTATGAGAGCTTGTGGGAGTATGATAGCTGGGGGGAGTATGAGAGCTTGGGGGAGGAGGAGAGTTGGGGGAGTAGGAGAGCTTGGGGGAGTAGGAGAGCTTGGGGGAGTAGGAGATCTTAGGGGAGTAGGAGATCTTGGGGGAGTAGGAGAGCTTAGTTGAGTAGGAGAACTTGGGGGAGTAGGAAAGCGTTGCGGGAGTAGGAGAGCTTGTGGGAGTAGGAGAGCTTGGGGGAGTCTGAGAGCTTGGGGAATTCGGAGAGCTTGCGGGAGTCGGAGAGCTTGGGAGATTCGGAGAGCTTGGGGGAGTCGGAGAGCTTGGGGGAGTAGGACAGCTTGGTGGAGTAGTGGAGCTTGGTGGAGTAGGAGAGCTTGGGGGAGTAGGAGAGATTGGGGGAGTAGGCGAGCTTTGGGGAGCAGGAGAGCTTGTGGGAGCAGGGTCGCTTACCGGAGGAGGAGAGCTTGCGGGAGTAGGAGAGTTTGCGGGAGTAGGAGAGCTTGCGGAAGAAGAAGAGCTTGTGGGTGTAGGAGAACTTGGGGAGTAGGCGAGCTTTGGGGAGTAGGAGAGCTTGGAGGAATCGGATAGCTTGGGGGAGTTGGAGAGCTTGCGGGAGTATGAGAGCTTGCGGGAGTATGAGAGCTTGTGGGAGTATGAGAGCTTGTGCGAGTATGAGAGCTTGGGGGAGTATGAGAGCTTGGGGGAGTCGTCAAGCTTGGGGGAGTAGGAGAGCTTGAGGGAGTAGGAGAGCTTGGGGGAGTAAGAGAGCTTGGGGGAGTAGGAGAGCTTGGTGGAGTAGGAGAGCTTGGTGGAGTATGAGAGCTTGGTGGAGTAGGGGAGCTTGGGGGAGTAGGAAAGCTTGGGGGAGTAGCGGAGCTTGGGGGAGTCGGAGAGCTTGGAGGAGTCGGAGAGCTTGGGGGATTAGGAGAGCTTGGGGGAGTCGGAGAGCTTGGGGGAGTCGGATATCTTGTGGAAGTCGGTGAGCTTGGGGGAGTTGGAGAGCAAGGGGGAGTCGGAGAGCTTGGAGGAGTAGGAGAGCTTGGGGGAGTAGGAGAGTATGGGGGAGTAGGAGAGCTTGGGGGAGAAGGAGAGCTTGGGGGAGTAGGAGAGCTTGGGGGAGTAGGAAAACTTGGGGGAGTAGGAGAGCTTGTGGGAGTCGGAGAGCTTGCCGGATTAGGAGAGCTTACCAGTTGGGGAGAGCTTGTGCGAGTAGGAGAGCTTGGGAGAGGAGGAGAGCTTAACAGAGTAGGAGAGCTTACCGGAGTCGGAGAGTTTGGGGGAGTAGGAGAGCTTCCATGAGTATGAGACCTTGGGGGAGTATGAGAGCTTGTGGAAGTATGAGAACTTGTGGGAGTATGAGAACTAGGGGGAGTATGAGAGCTTTGGGGAGTAGGAGAGCTTGGGGGAGTAGGAGAGTTTGGGGGAGTAGGAGAGCTTGGGGGAGTAGGAGAACTTGGGGGAGAAGGAGAGCTTGGGGGAGTAGGAGTGCTTGGGGGAGTAGGAAAGCTTGGGGGAGTAGGAGAGATTGGGGGAGTAGCAGAGCTTGGGGGTGTAGGAGAGCTTGAGGGAGTAGGAGATCTTGGGGGAGTAGGACAGCTTGGGGGAGTATGAGAGCTTGGGGGAGTAGAAGAGCTTGGGGGTGTAGGAGAACTTGGGGGAGTAGGAGAGCTTGGGGGAGTGGGAAAGCTTGGGGTGTAGGAGAGCTTGGAGGGGTAGGAGAGATTGGGGGAGTAAGAGAGCTTGGGGGATTCGGAGAGCTTGGGGGAGATGGAGAGCTTGGGGGAGTTGGAGAGCTTGGGGGAGTCGGAGATCTTGGGGGAGTCGGAGAGCTTGAGGGAGTTGGAGAGCTTGGGGGAGTCGGAGATCTTGGGGGAGTAGCAGAGCTTGGGGGTGTAGGAGAGCTTGAGGGAGTAGGAGAGCTTGGGGGAGTAGGACAGCTTGGGGGTGTATGAGAGCTTGGGGGAGTAGAAATGCTTGGGGGTGTAGGAGAACTTGGGGGAGTAGGCGAGCTTTGGGGATTAGGTGAGCTTGGGTGACTCGGAGAGCTTGGGGGAATTGGAGAGCTTGCGGGAGTATGAGAGATTTCGCGAGAATGAGAGCTTGTGGGAGTATGAGAGCTTGGGGGAGAATGAGAGCTTGGGGGGAGTATGAGAGCTTGGGGGAGTAGGAGAGCTTGGGGGAGTAGGAGAGCTTGGGGGAGTAGGAGAGCTTGGGGGAGTAGGAGAGCTTCGGGGAGTAGGAGAGCTTGGTGGAGTAGGAGAGCTTGGTGGAGTAGGAGAGCTTGGAGGAGTAGGACAGCTTGGGGGAGTAGGAGCGCTTGAGGGAGTAGAAGAACTTGGGGGAGTAGGAGAGCTTGGGGGAGTAGGAGAGCTTGGGGGAGTAGGCGAGCTTGGGGGAGTAGGAGAGCGTGGAGGAGTAGGAGAGCGTGGGGGAGTAGAAGAGCTTGGGAGAGTAGGAATGCTTGAGGGAGTAGGAGAGCTTGGGGGAGTCGGAGAGCTTGGGGGAGTCGGAGAGCTTGGGGGATTCGGAGAGCTTGGGGTAGTCAGAGATCTTGGGGAAGTCGGAGAGCTTGGGGGAGTTGGAGAGCTTGGAGGAGTAGGAGAGCTTGGGGGAGTTGTAGAGTTTGGGGGAGAAGGAGAGCTTGAGGGAGTAGGAGATCTTGGGGGAATAGGAGACCTTGGGGGAGTAGGAGAGCATGGGGGAGTAGGAGAGCCTGGGGGAGTAGGAGAGCTTGGTGGAGTAGGAGAGCTTGGGGGAGTAGAAGAGCTTGGGGGAGTTGGAGAGCTTGGGGGATTAGGAGAGTTTGGGGGAGTAGGCGAGCTTGAGGGAGTAGGAGAGCGTGGGGGAGTGGAGAGCTTGGGGAGTAGGAGAAGCTGGGGGAGTAGGCGAGCTTTGGGGAGTAGGAGAGCTTGTGGGAGCAGGGTCGCTTACCGGAGGAGGAGAGCTTGCGGGAGTAGGAGAGTTTGCGGGATTAGGAGAGCTTGCGGATGTAGAAGAGCTTGTAGGTGTAGGAAAACTTGGGGCAGTAGGCGAGCTTTGGGGAGTAGGAGAGCTAGGGGGACGCGGAGAGCTTGGGGGAGTTGGAGAGCTTGCGGGAGTATGAGAGCTTGCGGGAGTATGAGAGCTTGTGGGAGTATGAGAGCTTGGGGGAGTATGAGAGCTTGGGGGGAGTATGAGAGCTTGGGGGAGTAGGAGAGCTTGGGGGAGTAGGAGAGCTTGAGGGAGTAGGAGAGCTTGGGCGAGTAAGAGAGCTTGGGGCAGTAGGAGAGCTTGGTGGAGTCGGTGAGCTTGGTGGAGTAGTAGAGCTTGGTGGAGTAGGAGAGCTTGGGGGAGTAGGAGAGCTTGGGGGAGAAGGACAGCTTGGGGGAGTAGGAGAGCTTGGGGGAGTAGGAGAGCTTGGGGAGTAGGAGTGCTTGGTGGAGTAGGAGAGCTTGGTGGAGTAGGTGAGCTTGGTGGAGAAGGAGAGCTTGGTGGAGTAGGAGAGCTTGGTGGAGTCGGTGAGCTTGGTGGAGTAGGAGAGCTTGCTGGAGTAGGAGAGCTTGGGGGAGTAGGAGAGCTTGGGGGAGTAGGAGAGCTTGGTGGAGTAGGAGAGCTTGGTGGAGTAGGAGAGCTTGGTGGTGTAGGAGAGCTTGGGGGAGTTGGAGAGTTTGGGGGAGAAGGAGAGCTTGAGGGAGTAGGAGAGCTTGGGGGAGTAGGAGAGCTTGGGGGAGTAGGAGAGCTTGGGGGAGTAGGAGAGCTTGGGGGAGTAGGAGGGCCTGGCGGAGTAGGAGAGCTTGGTGGAGTAGGTGAGCTTGGGGGAGTAGAAGAGCTTGGGGGAGTTGGAGAGCTTGGGGGATTAGAAGAGTTTGGGGGAGTAGGCGAGCTTGAGGGAGTAGGAGAGCGTGGGGGAGTGGAGAGCTTGGGGAATAGGAGAACCTGGGGGAGTAGGCGAGCTTTGGGGAGTAGGAGAGCTTGTGGGAGCAGGGTCGCTTACCGGAGGAGAGCTTGCGGGAGTAGGAGAGTTTGCGGGATTAGGAGAGCTTGCGGAAGTAGAAGAGCTTGTCGGTGTAGGAAAACTTGGGGGAGTAGGCGAGCTTTGGGGAGTAGGAGAGCTAGGTGGACGCGGAGAGCTTGGGGGAGTTGGAGAGCTTGCGGGAGTATGAGAGCTTGCGGGAGTATGAGAGCTTGTGGGAGTATGAGAGCTTGGGGGAGTATGAGAGCTTGGGGGGAGTATGAGAGCTTGGGGGAGTAGGAGAGCTTGGGGGAGTAGGAGAGCTTGAGGGAGTAGGAGAGCTTGGGCGAGTAAGAGAGCTTGGGGGAGTAGGAGAGCTTGGTGGAGTCGGAGAGCTTGGTGGAGTAGGAGAGCTTGGTGGAGTAGGAGAGCTTGGGGGAGTAGGAGAGCTTCGGGGAGAAGGACAGCTTGGGGGAGTAGGAGAGCTTGGGGGAGTAGGAGAGCTTGGGGAGTAGGAGTGCTTGGGGGAGTAAGAGAGCTTGGGGGAGTAGGAGAGCTTGGTGGAGTAGGAGAGCTTGGTGGAGTAGGAGAGCTTGGTGGAGTAGGAGAGCTTGGGGGAGTAGGAAAGCTTGGGGGAGTAAGAGAGCTTGGGGGAGTAGGAGAGCTTGGTGGAGTCGGAGAGCTTGGTGGAGTAGGAGAGCTTGGTGGAGTAGGAGAGCTTGGGGGAGTAGGAGAGCTTGGGGGAGAAGGACAGCTTGGGGGAGTAGGAGAGCTTGGGGGAGTAGGAGAGCTTGGGGAGTAGGAGTGCTTGGGGGGGTAGGAGAGCTTGGGGGAGTAGGAGAGCTTGGTGGAGTAGGAGAGCTTGGTGGAGTAGGAGAGCTTGCTGGAGTAGGAGAGCTTGGTGGAGTAGGAGAGCTTGGGGGAGTAGGAAAGCTTGGGGGAGTAGGAGAGCTTGGGGGAGTAGGAGAGATTTGGGGAGTCGGAGAGCTTGGGGCATTCGGAGAGCTTGGGGGAGATGGAGAGCTTGGGGGAGTCGGAGAGTTTGGGGAAGTCGGAGAGCTTCGGGGAGTCGGAGAGCTTGAGGGAGTAGGACAGCTTGGGGGTGTAGGAGAGCTTGGGGGATTAGAAGAGCTTGGGGGAGTTGGAGAGCTTGGGGGAGTAGGAGAGCTTGTGGGAGTCGGAGAGCTTGCCGGATTAGGAGAGCTTAACAGTTGGGGAGAGCTTGGGCGAGTAGGAGAGCTTGGGAGAGGAGGAGAGCTTAACAGAGTATGAGAGCTTACCGGAGTCGGAGAGTTTGGGGGAGTAGGAGAGCTTCCATGAGTATGAGAGCTTGGGGGAGTATGAGAGCTTGTGGGAGTATGAGAGCTTGTGGGAGTATGAGAGCTTGGGGGAGTATGAGAGCTTTCGGGAGTAGGAGAGCTTGGGGGAGTAGGAGTGCTTGGGGGAGATGAAGAGCTTGGGGGAGTTGGAGAGCTTGGGGGAGTCGGAGATCTTGGGGGAGTCGGAGAGCTTGGGGGAGTTGGAGAGCTTGGGGGAGTCGGAGATCTTGGGGGAGTAGCAGAGCTTGGTGGTGTAGGAGAGCATGAGGGAGTAGGAGAGCTTGGGGGAGTAGGACAGCTTCGGGGTGTATGAGAGCTTGGGGGAGTAGAAGAGCTTGGGGGTGTAGGAGAACTTGGGGGAGTAGGCGAGCTTTGGGGAGTAGGGGAGCTTGGGGGACTCGGAGAGCTTGGGGGAGTTGGAGAGCTTGCGGGAGTATGAGAGATTGCGGGAGTATGAGAGCTTGTGGGAGTATGAGAGCTTGGGGGAGAATGAGAGCTTGGGGGGAGTTTGAGAGCTTGCGGGAGTAGGAGAGCTTGGGGGAGTAGGAGCGCTTGGGGGAGTAGGAGAGCTTGGGGGAGTAGGAGAGCTTCGGGAAGTAGGAGAGCTTGGTGGAGTAGGAGAGCTTGGTGGAGTAGGAGAGCTTGGAGGAGTAGGACAGCTTGGGGGAGTAGGAGCGCTTGAGGGAGTAGAAGAACTTGGGTGAGTCGGAGAGCTTGTGGGAGTAGGAGAGCTTGGGGGAGTAGGCGAGCTTGGGGGAGTAGGAGAGCGTGGGGGAGTAGGAGAGCGTGGGGGAGTAGGAGAGCTTGGGGGAGTAGGAATGATTGGGGGAGTAGGAGAGCTTGGGGGAGTCGGAGAACTTGGGGGAGTCGGAGAGCTTGGGGGATTCGGAGAGCTTGGGGGAGTCGGAGATCTTGGGGAAGTTGGAGAGCTTGGGGGATTTGGAGAGCTTGGAGGAGTAGGAGAGCTTGTGGGTGTTGGAGAGTTTGGGGGAGAAGGAGAGCTTGAGGGAGTATGACAGCTTGGGGGAGTAGGAGAGCTGGGGGAGTAGGAGAGCTTGGGGGAGTAGGAGAGCTTGGGGGAGTAGGAGAGCCTGGGGTTGTAGGAGAGCTTGGTGGAGTAGGTGAGCTTGGGGGAGTAGAAGAGCTTGGGGGAGTTCGAGAGCTTGGGGGATTAGAAGAGTTTGGGGGAGTAGGCGAGCTTGGGGAGTAGGAGAAGCTGGGGGAGTAGGCGAGCTTTGGGGCGTAGGAGAGCTTGTGGGAGCAGGGTCGCTTACCGGAGGAGGAGAGCTTGCGGGAGTAGGAGAGTTTGCGGGATTAGGAGAGCTTGCGGATGTAGAAGAGCTTGTAGGTGTAGGAAAACTTGGGGCAGTAGGCGAGCTTTGGGGAGTAGGAGAGCTAGGGGGACGCGGAGAGCTTGGGGGAGTTGGAGAGCTTGCGGGAGTATGAGAGCTTGCGGGAGTATGAGAGCTTGTGGGAGTATGAGAGCTTGGGGGAGTATGAGAGCTTGGGGGGAGTATGAGAGCTTGGGGGAGTAGGAGAGCTTGGGGGAGTAGGAGAGCTTGAGGGAGTAGGAGAGCTTGGGCGAGTAAGAGAGCTTGGGGCAGTAGGAGAGCTTGGTGGAGTCGGTGAGCTTGGTGGAGTAGTAGAGCTTGGTGGAGTAGGAGAGCTTGGGGGAGTAGGAGAGCTTGGGGGAGAAGGACAGCTTGGGGGAGTAGGAGAGCTTGGGGGAGTAGGAGAGCTTGGGGAGTAGGAGTGCTTGGTGGAGTAGGAGAGCTTGGTGGAGTAGGTGAGCTTGGTGGAGAAGGAGAGCTTGGTGGAGTAGGAGAGCTTGGTGGAGTCGGTGAGCTTGGTGGAGTAGGAGAGCTTGGTGGAGTAGGAGAGCTTGGGGGAGTAGGAGAGCTTGGGGGAGTAGGAGAGCTTGGTGGAGTAGGAGAGCTTGGTGGAGTAGGAGAGCTTGGTGGTGTAGGAGAGCTTGGGGGAGTTGGAGAGTTTGGGGGAGAAGGAGAGCTTGAGGGAGTAGGAGAGCTTGGGGGAGTAGGAGAGCTTGGGGGAGTAGGAGAGCTTGGGGGAGTAGGAGAGCTTGGGGGAGTAGGAGGGCCTGGCGGAGTAGGAGAGCTTGGTGGAGTAGGTGAGCTTGGGGGAGTAGAAGAGCTTGGGGGAGTTGGAGAGCTTGGGGGATTAGAAGAGTTTGGGGGAGTAGGCGAGCTTGAGGGAGTAGGAGAGCGTGGGGGAGTGGAGAGCTTGGGGAATAGGAGAACCTGGGGGAGTAGGCGAGCTTTGGGGAGTAGGAGAGCTTGTGGGAGCAGGGTCGCTTACCGGAGGAGAGCTTGCGGGAGTAGGAGAGTTTGCGGGATTAGGAGAGCTTGCGGAAGTAGAAGAGCTTGTCGGTGTAGGAAAACTTGGGGGAGTAGGCGAGCTTTGGGGAGTAGGAGAGCTAGGTGGACGCGGAGAGCTTGGGGGAGTTGGAGAGCTTGCGGGAGTATGAGAGCTTGCGGGAGTATGAGAGCTTGTGGGAGTATGAGAGCTTGGGGGAGTATGAGAGCTTGGGGGGAGTATGAGAGCTTGGGGGAGTAGGAGAGCTTGGGGGAGTAGGAGAGCTTGAGGGAGTAGGAGAGCTTGGGCGAGTAAGAGAGCTTGGGGGAGTAGGAGAGCTTGGTGGAGTCGGAGAGCTTGGTGGAGTAGGAGAGCTTGGTGGAGTAGGAGAGCTTGGGGGAGTAGGAGAGCTTCGGGGAGAAGGACAGCTTGGGGGAGTAGGAGAGCTTGGGGGAGTAGGAGAGCTTGGGGAGTAGGAGTGCTTGGGGGAGTAAGAGAGCTTGGGGGAGTAGGAGAGCTTGGTGGAGTAGGAGAGCTTGGTGGAGTAGGAGAGCTTGGTGGAGTAGGAGAGCTTGGGGGAGTAGGAAAGCTTGGGGGAGTAAGAGAGCTTGGGGGAGTAGGAGAGCTTGGTGGAGTCGGAGAGCTTGGTGGAGTAGGAGAGCTTGGTGGAGTAGGAGAGCTTGGGGGAGTAGGAGAGCTTGGGGGAGAAGGACAGCTTGGGGGAGTAGGAGAGCTTGGGGGAGTAGGAGAGCTTGGGGAGTAGGAGTGCTTGGGGGAGTAGGAGAGCTTGGGGGAGTAGGAGAGCTTGGTGGAGTAGGAGAGCTTGGTGGAGTAGGAGAGCTTGCTGGAGTAGGAGAGCTTGGTGGAGTAGGAGAGCTTGGGGGAGTAGGAAAGCTTGGGGGAGTAGGAGAGCTTGGGGGAGTAGGAGAGATTTGGGGAGTCGGAGAGCTTGGGGCATTCGGAGAGCTTGGGGGAGATGGAGAGCTTGGGGGAGTCGGAGAGTTTGGGGAAGTCGGAGAGCTTCGGGGAGTCGGAGAGCTTGAGGGAGTAGGACAGCTTGGGGGTGTAGGAGAGCTTGGGGGATTAGAAGAGCTTGGGGGAGTTGGAGAGCTTGGGGGAGTAGGAGAGCTTGTGGGAGTCGGAGAGCTTGCCGGATTAGGAGAGTTTAACAGTTGGGGAGAGCTTGGGCGAGTAGGAGAGCTTGGGAGAGGAGGAGAGCTTAACAGAGTATGAGAGCTTACCGGAGTCGGAGAGTTTGGGGGAGTAGGAGAGCTTCCATGAGTATGAGAGCTTGGGGGAGTATGAGAGCTTGTGGGAGTATGAGAGCTTGTGGGAGTATGAGAGCTTGGGGGAGTATGAGAGCTTTCGGGAGTAGGAGAGCTTGGGGGAGTAGGAGTGCTTGGGGGAGATGGAGAGCTTGGGGGAGTTGGAGAGCTTGGGGGAGTCGGAGATCTTGGGGGAGTCGGAGAGCTTGGGGGAGTTGGAGAGCTTGGGGGAGTCGGAGATCTTGGGGGAGTAGCAGAGCTTGGTGGTGTAGGAGAGCATGAGGGAGTAGGAGAGCTTGGGGGAGTAGGACAGCTTCGGGGTGTATGAGAGCTTGGGGGAGTAGAAGAGCTTGGGGGTGTAGGAGAACTTGGGGGAGTAGGCGAGCTTTGGGGAGTAGGGGAGCTTGGGGGACTCGGAGAGCTTGGGGGAGTTGGAGAGCTTGCGGGAGTATGAGAGATTGCGGGAGTATGAGAGCTTGTGGGAGTATGAGAGCTTGGGGGAGAATGAGAGCTTGGGGGGAGTTTGAGAGCTTGCGGGAGTAGGAGAGCTTGGGGGAGTAGGAGCGCTTGGGGGAGTAGGAGAGCTTGGGGGAGTAGGAGAGCTTCGGGAAGTAGGAGAGCTTGGTGGAGTAGGAGAGCTTGGTGGAGTAGGAGAGCTTGGAGGAGTAGGACAGCTTGGGGGAGTAGGAGCGCTTGAGGGAGTAGAAGAACTTGGGTGAGTCGGAGAGCTTGTGGGAGTAGGAGAGCTTGGGGGAGTAGGCGAGCTTGGGGGAGTAGGAGAGCGTGGGGGAGTAGGAGAGCGTGGGGGAGTAGGAGAGCTTGGGGGTGTAGGAATGATTGGGGGAGTAGGAGAGCTTGGGGGAGTCGGAGAACTTGGGGGAGTCGGAGAGCTTGGGGGATTCGGAGAGCTTGGGGGAGTCGGAGATCTTGGGGAAGTTGGAGAGCTTGGGGGATTTGGAGAGCTTGGAGGAGTAGGAGAGCTTGTGGGTGTTGGAGAGTTTGGGGGAGAAGGAGAGCTTGAGGGAGTATGACAGCTTGGGGGAGTAGGAGAGCTGGGGGAGTAGGAGAGCTTGGGGGAGTAGGAGAGCTTGGGGGAGTAGGAGAGCCTGGGGTTGTAGGAGAGCTTGGTGGAGTAGGTGAGCTTGGGGGAGTAGAAGAGCTTGGGGGAGTTCGAGAGCTTGGGGGATTAGAAGAGTTTGGGGGAGTAGGCGAGCTTGAGGGAGTAGGAGAGCGTGGGGGAGTGGAGAGCTTGGGGAGTAGGAGAACCTGGGGGAGTAGGAGAGCTTGTGGGCGCAGGGTCGCTTACCGGAGGAGGAGAGCTTGCGGGAGTAGGAGAGTTTGCGGGATTAGGAGAGCTTGCGGAAGTAGAAGAGCTTGTAGGTGTAGGAAAACTTGGGGGAGTAGGCGAGCTTTGGGGAGTAGGAGAGCTAGGGGGACGCGGAGAGCTTGGGGGAGTTGGAGAGCTTGCGGGAGTATGAGAGCTTGCGGGAGTATGAGAGCTTGTGGGAGTATGAGAGCTTGGGGGAGTATGAAAGCTTGGGGGGAGTATGAGAGCTTGGGGGAGTAGGAGAGCTTGGGGGAGTAGGAGAGCTTGAGGGAGTAGGAGAGCTTGGGCGACTAAGAGAGCTTGGGGGAGTAGGAGAGGTTGGTGGAGTCGGAGAGCTTGGTGGAGTAGGAGAGCTTGGTGGAGTAGGAGAGCTTGGGGGAGTAGGAGAGCTTGGGGGAGAAGGACAGCTTGGGGGAGTAGGAGAGCTTGGGGGAGTAGGAGAGCTTGGGGAGTAGGAGTGCTTGGGGGAGTAAGGGAGCTTTGGGGAGTAGGAGAGCTTGGTGGAGTAGGAGAGCTTGGTGGAGTAGGAGAGCTTGGTGGAGTAGGAGAGCTTGGGGGAGTAGGAAAGCTTGGGGGAGTAAGAGAGCTTGGGGGAGTAGGAGAGCTTGGTGGAGTCGGAGAGCTTGGTGGAGTAGGAGAGCTTGGTGGAGTAGGAGAGCTTGGGGGAGTAGGAGAGCTTGGGGGAGAAGGACAGCTTGGGGGAGTAGGAGAGCTTGGGGGAGTAGGAGAGCTTGGGGAGTTGGAGTGCTTGGGGGAGTAGGAGAGCTTGGGGGAGGAGGAGAGCTTGGTGGAGTAGGAGAGCTTGGTGGAGTAGGAGAGCTTGCTGGAGTAGGAGAGCTTGGTGGAGTAGGAGAGCTTGGGGGAGAAGGAAAGCTTGGGGGAGTAGGAGAGCTTGGGGGAGTAGGAGAGATTTGGGGAGTCGGAGAGCTTGGGTGGTCGGAGAGCTTGGGGGAGTCGGAGAGCTTGGGGCATTCGGAGAGCTTGGGGGAGTCGGAGAGCTTGGGGGAGTCGGAGAGTTTGGGGAAGTCGGAGAGCTTCGGGGAGTCGGAGAGCTTGAGGGAGTAGGACAGCTTGGGGGAGTAGGAGAACTTGGGGGATTAGAAGAGCTTGGGGGAGTTGGAGGGCTTGGGGGAGTAGGAGAGCTTGTGGGAGTCGGAGAGCTTGCCGGATTAGGAGAGCTTACCAGTTGGGGAGAGCTTGGGCGAGTAGGAGAGCTTGGGAGAGGAGGAGAGCTTAACAGAGTATGAGAGCTTACCGGAGTCGGAGAGTTTGGGGGAGTAGGAGAGCTTCCATGAGTATGAGAGCTTGGGGGAGTATGAGAGCTTGTGGGAGTATGAGAGCTTGTGGGAGTATGAGAGCTTGGGGGAGTATGAGAGCTTTGGGGAGTAGGAGAGCTTGGGGGAGTAGGAGAGTTTGGGGGAGTAGGAGAGCTTGGGGGAGTAGGAGATCTTGGGGGAGTATGAGATCTTGGTGGAGTAGGAGAGCTTGGGGGAGTAGGAAAGCTTGGGGGAGTAAGAGAGCTTGGGGGAGTAGGAGAGCTTGGTGGAGTCGGAGAGCTTGGTGGAGTAGGAGAGCTTGGTGGAGTAGGAGAGCTTGGGGGAGTAGGAGAGCTTGGGGGAGAAGGACAGCTTGGGGGAGTAGGAGAGCTTGGGGGAGTAGGAGAGCTTGGGGAGTTGGAGTGCTTGGGGGAGTAGGAGAGCTTGGGGGAGGAGGAGAGCTTGGTGGAGTAGGAGAGCTTGGTGGAGTAGGAGAGCTTGCTGGAGTAGGAGAGCTTGGTGGAGTAGGAGAGCTTGGGGGAGAAGGAAAGCTTGGGGGAGTAAGAGAGCTTGGGGGAGTAGGAGAGATTTGGGGAGTCGGAGAGCTTGGGTGGTCGGAGAGCTTGGGGGAGTCGGAGAGCTTGGGGCATTCGTAGAGCTTGGGGGAGTCGGAGAGCTTGGGGGAGTCGGAGAGTTTGGGGAAGTCGGAGAGCTTCGGGGAGTCGGAGAGCTTGAGGGAGTAGGACAGCTTGGGGGAGTAGGAGAACTTGGGGGATTAGAAGAGCTTGGGGGAGTTGGAGGGCTTGGGGGAGTAGGAGAGCTTGTGGGAGTCGGAGAGCTTGCCGGATTAGGAGAGCTTACCAGTTGGGGAGAGCTTGGGCGAGTAGGAGAGCTTGGGAGAGGAGGAGAGCTTAACAGAGTATGAGAGCTTACCGGAGTCGGAGAGTTTGGGGGAGTAGGAGAGCTTCCATGAGTATGAGAGCTTGGGGGAGTATGAGAGCTTGTGGGAGTATGAGAGCTTGTGGGAGTATGAGAGCTTGGGGGAGTATGAGAGCTTTGGGGAGTAGGAGAGCTTGGGGGAGTAGGAGAGTTTGGGGGAGTAGGAGAGCTTGGGGGAGTAGGAGATCTTGGGGGAGTATGAGATCTTGGGGGAGTAGGAGAGCTTAGGGGAGTAGGAGAACTTGGTGGAGTAGGAGAGCTTGGGGGAGTAGGAGTGCTTGGGGGAGTAGGAAAGCATGGGGGAGTAGCAGAGATTGGGGGAGTAGGCGAGCTTGGGGGAGTAGGATAGCTTGGGGGAGTATTAGAGCTTGGGGGAGTAGAAGAGCTTGGGGGTGTAGGAGAACTTGGGGGAGTAGGCGAGCTTTGGGGAGCAGGAGAGCTTTGGGGATTCGGAGAGCTTGGGGGAGTTGGAGAGCTTAATGGAGTAGGAGAGCTTGGTGGAGTAGGAGAGCTTGGGGGAGTGGGAAAGCTTGGGGGAGTAGGAGAGCTTGGAGGGGTAGGAGAGATTGGGGGAGTAAGAGAGCTTGGGGGATTCGGAGAGCTTGGGGGAGATGGAGAGCTTGGGGGAGTTGGAGAGCTTGGGGGAGTCGGAGATCTTGGGGGAGTCGGAGAGCTTGGGGGAGTTGGAGAGTTTGGGGGAGTCGGAGATCTTGGGGGAGTAGCAGAGCTTGGGGGTGTAGCAGAGCTTGAGGGAGTAGGAGAGCTTGGGGGAGTAGGACAGCTTCGGGGTGTATGAGAGCTTGGGGGAGTAGAAGAGCTTGGGGGTGTAGGAGAACTTGGGGGAGTAGGCGAGCTTTGGGGAGTAGGGGAGCTTGGGGGACTCGGAGAGCTTGGGGGAGTTGGAGAGCTTGCGGGAGTATCAGAGATTGCGGGAGTATGAGAGCTTGTGGGAGTATGAGAGCTTGGGGGAGTATGAGAGCTTGGGAGGAGTATGAGAGCTTGGGGGAGTAGGAGAGCTTAGAGGAGTAGAAGAGCTTGCGGGAGTAGGAGAGCTTGGGGGAGTAGGAGAGCTTGGGGGAGTAGGAGAGCTTCGTGGAGTAGGAGAGCTTGGTGGAGTAGGAGAGCTTGGTGGAGTAGGAGAGCTTGGAGGAGTAGGACAACTTGGGGGAGTAGGAGCGCTTGAGGGAGTAGAAGAGCTTGGGGGAGTAGGAGAGCTTGGGGGAGTAGGAGAGCTTGGGGGAGTAGGCGAGCTTGGGGGAGTAGGAGAGCGTGGGGGAGTAGGAGAGCTTGGGGGAGTAGGAGAGCTTGGGGGAGTAGGAATGCCTGGGGGAGTAGGAGAGCTTGGGGGAGTCGGAGAGATTGGAGAAGTCTGAGATCTTGGGGGATTCGGAGAGCTTGGGGGAGTCGGAGAGCTTGGGGGAGTAGGACAGCTTGGGGGAGTATGAGCGCTTGAGGGAGTAGAAGAGCTTGGGGGAGTAGGAGAGCTTGGGGGAGTCGGAGAGCTTGGGGGAGTAGGCGAGCTTGGGGGAGTAGGAGAGCGTGGGGGAGTAGGAGAGCTTGGGGAGTAGGAGAGCTTGGGGGAGTAGGAATGCTTGGGGGAGTAGGAGAGCTTGGGGGAGTCGGAGAGCTTGGGGGAGTCGGAGAGCTTGAAGGAGTAGGACAGCTTGGGGGAGTAGGAGCGCTTGAGGGAGTAGAAGGGCTTGGGGGAGTAGGAGAGCTTGGTGGAGTAGGAGAGCTTGAAGGAGTAGGACAGCTTGGGGGAGTAGGAGCGCTTGAGGGAGTAGAAGAGCTTGGGGGAGTAGGAGAGCTTGGGGGAGTAGGAGAGCTTGGGGGAGTAGGCGAGCTTGTGGGAGTAGGAGAGCGTGGGGGAGTAGGAGAGCTTGGGGGAGTAGGAGAGCGTGGGGGAGTAGGAATGCTTGGGGGAGTAGGAGAGCTTGGGGGAGTTGGAGAGCTTGGGGGAGTAGGAGAGCTTGGGGGATTAGGAGAGCTTGGGGGAGAAGGAGAGCTTGGGGGAGTAGGAGAGCTTGGGGGAGTAGGAGAGCTTGGGGGAGTAGGAGTGCTTGAGGGAGTAGGAGAGCTTAGGGGAGTAGGAGAGCTTGGTGGAGTAGGAGAGCTTGGTGGAGTAGGAGAGCTTGGGGGAGTAGGAAAGCTTGGGGGAGTAGGAGAGCTTGGGGGAGTAGGAGAGATTTGGGGAGTCGGAGAGCTTGGGTGGTCGGAGAGCTTGGGGGATTCGGAGAGCTTGGGGCATTCGGAGAGCTTGGGGGAGTCGGAGAGCTTGGGGGAGTCGGAGAGTTTGGGGGAGTCGGAGAGCTTGGGGGAGTCGGAGAGCTTGGGGGAGTAGGAGAGCTTGGGGGAGTAGGAGAGCTTGGGGAAGTAGAAGAGCTTGGGGGAGTTGGAGAGCTTGGGGGAGTAGGAGACCTTGTGGGAGTCGGAGAGCTTGCCGGATTAGGAGAGCTTACCAGTTGGGGAGAGCTTGGGCGAGTAGGAGAGCTTGGGAGAGGAGGAGAGCTGAACAGTGAAGGAGAGCTTACCGGAGTCGGAGAGTTTGGGGGAGTAGGAGAGCTTCCATGAGTATGAGAGCTTGGGGGAGTATGAGAGCTTGTGGGAGTATGAGAGCTTGTGGGAGTATGAGAGCTTGGGGGAGTATGAGAGCTTTGGGGAGTAGGAGATCTTGGGGGAGTATGAGAGTTTGGGGGAGTAGGAGATCTTGGGGGAGTAGGAGAGCTTGCGGTAGTATGAGAGCTTGCGAGAGTATGAGAGTTTGGGGGAGTAGGAGAGCTTGAGGGAGTAGGAAAGCTTGGGGGAGTAGGAGAGATTGGAGGAGTAGGAGAGCTTGGTGGAGTAGGAGAGCTTGGTGGAGTAGAAGAGCTTGGTGGAGTAGGAGAGCTTGGAGGAGTAGGACAGCTTGGGGGAGTAGGAACGCTTGGGGGAGTAGGAGAGCTTGGTGGAGTAGGAGAGATTTGGGGAGTCGGAGAGCTTGGGTGGTCGGAGAGCTTGGGGGAGTCGGAGAGCTTGGGGGAGTCGGAGAGCTTGAAGGAGTAGGACAGCTTGGGGGAGTAGGAGCGCTTGAGGGAGTAGAAGGGCTTGGGGGAGTAGGAGAGCTTGGTGGAGTAGGAGAGCTTGAAGGAGTAGGACAGCTTGGGGGAGTAGGAGCGCTTGAGGGAGTAGAAGAGCTTGGGGGAGTAGGAGAGCTTGGGGGAGTAGGAGAGCTTGGGGGAGTAGGCGAGCTTGTGGGAGTAAGAGAGCCTGGGGGAGTAGGAGAGTTTAGGGAGTAGGAATGCTTGGGGGAGTAGGAGAGCTTGGGGGAGTGGGAGAGCTTGGGGGAGTCGGAGAGCTTGGGGCATTCGGAGAGCTTGGGGGAGTCCGAGAGTTTGGGGGAGTCGGAGATCTTGGGGAAGTCGGAGAGCTTGGGGGAGTTGGAGAGCTTGGGGGAGTAGGAGAGCTTGGGGGAGTAGGAGAGCTTGGGGGAGTAGGAGAGCTTGGGGGAGTAGGAGAGCTTGGGGGAGTTGGAGAGCTTGGGGGAGTAGGAGAGCTTGGGGGAGAAGGAGAGCTTGGAGGAGTAGGAGAGCTTGGGGACTAGGAGAGCTTGGGGGAGTAGGAGAGCTTGGGGAGAAGGAGAGCGTGGGGGAGTAGGAGAGCTTGGGGGAGTAGGAGAACTTGGGGGAGTATGAGAGCTTGCGGGAGTATGAGAGCTTGTGGGAGTATGAGAGCTTGGGGGAGTATGAGAGCTTGGGGGGAGTATGAGAGCTTGGGGGAGTAGGAGAGCTTGGGGGAGTAGGTGAGCTTGAGGGAGTAGGAGAGCTTGGGCGAGTAAGAGAGCTTGGGGGAGTAGGAGAGCTTGGTGGAGTCGGAGAGTTTGGTGGAGTAGGACAGCTTGGTGGAGTAGGAGAGCTTGGGGGAGTAGGAGAGCTTGGGGGAGAAGGACAGCTTGGGGGAGTAGGAGAGCTTGGGGGAGTAGGAGAGCTTGGGGAGTAGGAGTGCTTGGGGGAGTAGGAGAGCTTGGGGGAGTAGGCGAGCTTGGGGGAGTCGGAGAGCGTGGGGGAGTAGGAGAGCCTGGGGGAGTAGGAGTGCTTGGGGGAGTAGGAATGCTTGGGGGAGTAGGAGAGCTTGGGGGAGTGGGAGAGCTTGGGGAGTCAGAGAGCGTGGGGGAGTAGGAGAGCTTGGGGGAGTAGGAGAACTTGGGGGAGTATGAGAGCTTGCTGGAGTATGAGAGCTTGTGGGAGTATGAGAGCTTGGGGGAGTATGAGAGCTTGGGGGGAGTATGAGAGCTTTGGGGAGTAGGCGAGCTTGGGGGAGTAGGAGAGCTTGAGGGAATAGGAGAGCTTGGGCGAGTAAGAGAGCTTGGGGGAGTAGGAGAGCTTGGTGGAGTCGGAGAGCTTGGTGGAGTAGGAGAGCTTGCTGGAGTAGGAGAGCTTGGTGGAGTAGGAGAGCTTGGGGGAGTAGGAAAGCTTGGTGGAGTAGGAGAGCTTGGGGGAGTAGGAGAGCTTGGGGGAGAAGGACAGCTTGGGGGAGTAGGAGAGCTTGGGGGAGTAGGAGAGCTTGGGGAGTAGGAGTGCTTGGGGGAGTAGGAGAGCTTGGGGGAGTAGGCGAGCTTGGGGGATTCGGAGAGCGTGGGGGAGTAGGAGAGCCTGGGGGAGTAGGAGTGCTTGGGGGAGTAGGAATGCTTGGGGGAGTAGGAGAGCTTGGGGGAGTGGGAGAGCTTGGGGAGTCAGAGAGCTTGGGGCATTCGGCGAGCTTGGGGGAGTCCGAGAGTTTTGGGGGAGTCGGAGATCTTGGGGAAGTCGGAGAGCTTGGGGGAGTTGGAGA
Source organism: Pristiophorus japonicus (assembly GCF_044704955.1). NCBI lineage: Eukaryota > Metazoa > Chordata > Chondrichthyes > Pristiophoridae > Pristiophorus > Pristiophorus japonicus. The sequence goes on from NW_027254751.1 coordinate 1,827,408, forward strand.
GCTTGGGGGAGTAGGAGAGCTTGGGGGAGTAGGAGAGCTTGGGAGAGTAGGAGAGCTTGTGGGAGTAGGAGAGCTTGGGGGAGTTGGATAGCTTGGGGGAGTAGGAGAGCTTGGGGGAGAAGGAGAGCTTGGGGGAGTAGGAGAGCTTGGGGGAGTAGGAGAGCTTGGGGGAGTAGGAGAGCTTGGGGAGAAGGAGAGCGTGGGGGAGTAGGAGAGCTTGGGGGAGTAGGAGAACTTGGGGGAGTAGGAGAGCTTGCTGGAGTATGAGAGCTTGTGGGAGTATGAGAGCTTGGGGGAGTATGAGAGCTTGGGGGGAGTATGAGAGCTTTGGGGAGTAGGCGAGCTTGGGGGAGTAGGAGAGCTTGAGGGAATAGGAGAGCTTGGGCGAGTAAGAGAGCTTGGGGGAGTAGGAGAGCTTGGTGGAGTCGGAGAGCTTGGTGGAGTAGGAGAGCTTGCTGGAGTAGGAGAGCTTGGTGGAGTAGGAGAGCTTGGGGGAGTAGGAAAGCTTGGGGGAGTAGGAGAGCTTGGGGGAGTAGGAGAGATTTGGGGAGTCGGAGAGCTTGGGTGGTCGGAGAGCTTGGGGGAGTCGGAGAGCTTGGGGCATTCGGAGAGCTTGGGGGAGTCGGAGAGCTTGGGGGAGTCGGAGAGTTTGGGGAAGTCGGAGAGCTTCGGGGAGTCGGAGAGCTTGAGGGAGTAGGACAGCTTGGGGGAGTAGGAGAGCTTGGGGGATTAGAAGAGCTTGGGGGAGTTGGAGAGCTTGGGAGAGTAGGAGAGCTTGTGGGAGTCGGAGAGCTTGCCGGATTAGGAGAGCTTACCAGTTGGGGAGAGCTTGGGCGAGTAGGAGAGCTTGGGAAAGGAGGAGAGCTTAACAGAGTATGAGAGCTTACCGGAGTCGAAGAGTTTGCGGGAGTAGGAGAGCTTCCATGAGTATGAGAGCTTGGGGGAGTATGAGAGCTTGTGGGAGTATGAGAACTTGTGGGAGTATGAGAGCTTGGGGGAGTATGAGAGCTTTGGGGAGTAGGAGAGCTTGGGGGAGTAGGAGAGTTTGGGGGAGTAGGAGAGCTTGGGGGAGTAGGAGATCTTGGGGGAGTATGAGATTTTGGGGGAGTAGGAGAGCTTAGGGGAGTAGGAGAACTTGGGGGAGTAGGAGAGCTTGGGGGAGTAGGAGTGCTTGGGGGAGTAGGAAAGCATGGGGGAGTAGCAGAGATTGGGGGAGTAGGCGAGCTTGGGGGAGTAGGATAGCTTGGGGGAGTATGAGAGCTTGGGGGAGTAGAAGAGCTTGGGGGTGTAGGAGAACTTGGGGGAGTAGGCGAGCTTTGGGGAGCAGGAGAGCTTTGGGGATTCGGAGAGCTTGGGGGAGTTGGAGAGCTTGGTGGAGTAGGAGAGCTTGGTGGAGTAGGAGAGCTTGGGGGAGTGGGAAAGCTTGGGGGAGTAGGAGAGCTTGGAGGGGTAGGAGAGATTGGGGGAGTAGCAGAGCTTGGGGGTGTCGGAGAGCTTGAGGGAGTAGGAGAGCTTGGGGGAGTAGGACAGCTTCGGGGTGTATGAGAGCTTGGGGGAGTAGAAGAGCTTGGGGGTGTAGGAGAACTTGGGGGAGTAGGCGAGCTTTGTGGAGTAGGGGAGCTTGGGGGACTCGGAGAGCTTGGGGGAGTTGGAGAGCTTGCGGGAGTATCAGAGATTGCGGGAGTATGAGAGCTTGATGGAGTATGAGATCTTGGGGGAGTATGAGAGCTTGGGGGGAGTATGAGAGCTTGGGGGAGTAGGAGAGCTTAGGGGAGTAGGAGAGCTTGCGGGAGTAGGAGAGCTTGGGGGAGTAGGAGAGCTTGGGGGAGTAGGAGAGCTTCGTGGAGTAGGAGAGCTTGGTGGAGTAGGAGAGCTTGGTGGAGTAGGAGAGCTTGGAGGAGTAGGACATCTTGGGGGTGTAGGAGCGCTTGAGGGAGTAGAAGAGCTTGGGGGAGTAGGAGAGCTTGGGGGAGTAGGAGAGCTTGGGGGAGTAGGCGAGCTTGGGGGAGTAGGAGAGCGTGGGGGAGTAGGAGAGCTTGGGGGAGTAGGAGAGCTTGGGGGATTAGGAATGCCTGGGGGAGTAGGAGAGCTTGGGGGAGTCGGAGAGCTTGGAGGAGTCGGAGAGCTTGGGGGATTCGGAGAGCTTGGGGGAGTCGGAGAGCTTGGGGGAGTAGGACAGCTTGGGGGAGTAGGAGCGCTTGAGGGAGTAGAAGAGCTTGGGGGAGTAGGAGAGCTTGGGGGAGTCGGAGAGCTTGGGGGAGTAGGCGAGCTTGGGGGAGTAGGAGAGCGTGGGGGAGTAGGAGAGCTTGGGAAGTAGGAGAGCTTGGGGGAGTAGGAGTGCTTGGGGGAGTAGGAGAGCTTGGGGGAGTCGGAGAGCTTGGGGGAGTCGGAGAGCTTGAAGGAGTAGGACAGCTTGGGGGAGTAGGAGCGCTTGAGGGAGTAGAAGGGCTTGGGGGAGTAGGAGAGCTTGGGGGAGTCGGAGAGCTTGAAGGAGTAGGACAGCTTGGGGGAGTAGGAGCGCTTGAGGGAGTCGAAGAGCTTGGGGGAGTAGGAGAGCTTGTTGGAGTAGGGGAGCTTGGGTGAGTAGGCGAGCTTGGGGGAGTAGGAGAGCGTGGGGGAGTAGGAGAGCTTGGAGGAGTAGGAGAGCTTGGGGGAGTAGGAATGCTTGGGGGAGTAGGAGAGCTTGGGGGAGTCGGAGAACTTGGGGGAGTCGGAGAGCTTGGGGGATTCGGAGAGCTTGGGGGAGTCGGAGAACTTGGGGGAGTCGGAGATCTTGGGGAAGTCGGAGAGCTTGGGGGAGTAGGAGAGCTTGGGGGAGTAGGAGAGCTTGGGGGAGTAGGAGTGCTTGAGGGAGTAGGAGAGCTTGGGGGAGTAGGAGAGCTTGGTGGAGTAGGAGAGCTTGGTGGAGTAGGAGAGCTTGGGGGAGTAGGAAAGCTTGGGGGAGTAGGAGAGCTTGGGGGAGTAGGAGAGATTTGGGGAGTCGGAGAGCTTGGGGGAATCGGGGTTCTTGAAGGAGTAGGACAGCTTGGGGGAGTAGGAGCGCTTGAGGGAGTAGAAGGGCTTGGGGGAGTAGGAGAGCTTGGGGGAGTCGGAGAGCTTGAAGGAGTAGGACAGCTTGGGGGAGTAGGAGCGCTTGAGGTAGTCGAAGAGCTTGGGGGAGTAGGAGAGCTTGGGGGAGTAGGAGAGCTTGGGGAAGTAGGCGAGCTTGGGGGAGTAGGAGAGCGTGGGGGAGTAGGAGAGCTTGGGGGAGTAGGAGAGCTTGGGGGAGTAGGAATGCTTGGGGGAGTAGGAGAGCTTGGGGGAGTCGGAGAGCTTGGGCGAGTCGGAGAGCTTGGGGGATTCGGAGAACTTGGGGGTTAGGAGAGCTTGGGGGAGTAGGAGAGCTTGGGGGAGAAGGAGACCTTGGGGGAGTAGGAGAGCTTGGGGGAGTAGGAGAGCTTGGGGGAGTAGGAGTGCTTGAGGGAGTAGGAGAGCTTGGGGGAGTAGGAGAGCTTGGTGGAGTAGGAGAGCTTGGTGGAGTAGGAAAGCTTGGGGGAGTAGGAAAGCTTGGGGGAGTAGGAGAGCTTGGGGGAGTAGGAGAGATTTGGGGAGTCGGAGAGCTTGTTGGTCGGAGAGCTTGGGGGATTCGGAGAGCTTGGGGCATTCGGAGAGCTTGGGGGAGTCGGAGAGCTTGGGGGAGTAGGAGAGCTTGGGGGAGTAGGAGCGCTTGGGGGAGTAGGAGAGCTTGGGGGAGTAGGAGAGCTTGGGGGAGTTGGAGAGCTTGGGGGAGTAGGAGAGCTTGGGGGAGAAGGAGAACTTGGGGGTTAGGAGAGCTTGGGGGAGTAGGAGAGCTTGAGGGAGTAGGAGAGCTTGGGGGAGTAGGAGACCTTGGGGGAGTAGGAGAGCTTGGGCGAGTAGGAGAGCTTCGGGGAGTAGGAGAGCTTGGGGGAGTAGGAGAACTTGGGGGTTAGGAGAGCTTGTGGGAGTAGGAGAGCTTGAGGGAGTAGGAGAGCTTGGGGGAGTCGGAGACCTTGGGGGAGTAGGAGAGCTTGCGGGTGTAGGAGAGCTTGGGGGAGTAGGAGAGCTTGGGGGAGTAGGAATGCTTGGGGGAGTAGGAGAGCTTGGGGGAGTCGGAGAGCTTGGGGGAGTCGGAGAGCTTGAAGGAGTAGGACAGCTTGGGGGAGTAGGAGAGCTTGGGGGAGTAGGACAGCTTGGGGGAGTATGAGCGCTTGAGGGAGTAGAAGAGCTTGGGGGAGTAGGAGAGCTTGGGGGAGTCGGAGAGCTTGGGGGAGTAGGCGAGCTTGGGGGAGTAGGAGAGCGTGGGGGAGTAGGAGAGCTTGGGGAGTAGGAGAGCTTGGGGGAGTAGGAATGCTTGGGGGAGTAGGAGAGCTTGGGGGAGTCGGAGAGCTTGGGGGAGTCGGAGAGCTTGAAGGAGTAGGACAGCTTGGGGGAGTAGGAGCGCTTGAGGGAGTAGAAGGGCTTGGGGGAGTAGGAGAGCTTGGGGGAGTAGGAGAGCTTGGGGGAGTAGGCGAGCTTGTGGGAGTAGGAGAGCGTGGGGGAGTAGGAGAGCTTGGGGGAGTAGGAGAGCGTGGGGGAGTAGGAATGCTTGGGGGAGTAGGAGAGCTTGGGGGAGTTGGAGAGCTTGGGGGAGTAGGAGAGCTTGGGGGATTAGGAGAGCTTGGGGGAGAAGGAGAGCTTGGGGGAGTAGGAGAGCTTGGGGGAGTAGGAGAGCTTGGGGGAGTAGGAGTGCTTGAGGGAGTAGGAGAGCTTAGGGGAGTAGGAGAGCTTGGTGGAGTAGGAGAGCTTGGTGGAGTAGGAGAGCTTGGGGGAGTAGGAAAGCTTGGGGGAGAAGGAGAGCTTGGGGGAGTAGGAGAGATTTGGGGAGTCGGAGAGCTTGGGTGGTCGGAGAGCTTGGGGGATTCGGAGAGCTTGGGGCATTCGGAGAGCTTGGGGGAGTCGGAGAGCTTGGGGGAGTCGGAGAGTTTGGGGGAGTCGGAGAGCTTGGGGGAGTCGGAGAGCTTGGGGGAGTAGGAGAGCTTGGGGGAGTAGGAGAGCTTGGGGAAGTAGAAGAGCTTGGGGGAGTTGGAGAGCTTGGGGGAGTAGGAGACCTTGTGGGAGTCGGAGAGCTTGCCGGATTAGGAGAGCTTACCAGTTAGGGAGAGCTTGGGCGAGTAGGAGAGCTTGGGAGAGGAGGAGAGCTGAACAGTGAAGGAGAGCTTACCGGAGTCGGAGAGTTTGGGGGAGTAGGAGAGCTTCCATGAGTATGAGAGCTTGGGGGAGTATGAGAGCTTGTGGGAGTATGAGAGCTTGTGGGAGTATGAGAGCTTGGGGGAGTATGAGAGCTTTGGGGAGTAGGAGATCTTGGGGGAGTATGAGAGTTTGGGGGAGTAGGAGATCTTGGGGGAGTAGGAGAGCTTGCGGTAGTATGAGAGCTTGCGAGAGTATGAGAGTTTGGGGGAGTAGGAGAGCTTGAGGGAGTAGGAAAGCTTGGGGGAGTAGGAGAGATTGGAGGAGTAGGAGAGCTTGGTGGAGTAGGAGAGCTTGGTGGAGTAGAAGAGCTTGGTGGAGTAGGAGAGCTTGGAGGAGTAGGACAGCTTGGGGGAGTAGGAACGCTTGGGGGAGTAGGAGAGCTTGGTGGAGTAGGAGAGATTTGGGGAGTCGGAGAGCTTGGGTGGTCGGAGAGCTTGGGGGAGTCGGAGAGCTTGGGGGAGTCGGAGAGCTTGAAGGAGTAGGACAGCTTGGGGGAGTAGGAGCGCTTGAGGGAGTAGAAGGGCTTGGGGGAGTAGGAGAGCTTGGTGGAGTAGGAGAGCTTGAAGGAGTAGGACAGCTTGGGGGAGTAGGAGCGCTTGAGGGAGTAGAAGAGCTTGGGGGAGTAGGAGAGCTTGGGGGAGTAGGAGAGCTTGGGGGAGTAGGCGAGCTTGTGGGAGTAAGAGAGCCTGGGGGAGTAGGAGAGTTTAGGGAGTAGGAATGCTTGGGGGAGTAGGAGAGCTTGGGGGAGTGGGAGAGCTTGGGGGAGTCGGAGAGCTTGGGGCATTCGGAGAGCTTGGGGGAGTCCGAGAGTTTGGGGGAGTCGGAGATCTTGGGGAAGTCGGAGAGCTTGGGGGAGTTGGAGAGCTTGGGGGAGTAGGAGAGCTTGGGGGAGTAGGAGAGCTTGGGGGAGTAGGAGAGCTTGGGGGAGTAGGAGAGCTTGGGGGAGTTGGAGAGCTTGGGGGAGTAGGAGAGCTTGGGGGAGAAGGAGAGCTTGGAGGAGTAGGAGAGCTTGGGGACTAGGAGAGCTTGGGGGAGTAGGAGAGCTTGGGGAGAAGGAGAGCGTGGGGGAGTAGGAGAGCTTGGGGGAGTAGGAGAACTTGGGGGAGTATGAGAGCTTGCGGGAGTATGAGAGCTTGTGGGAGTATGAGAGCTTGGGGGAGTATGAGAGCTTGGGGGGAGTATGAGAGCTTGGGGGAGTAGGAGAGCTTGGGGGAGTAGGTGAGCTTGAGGGAGTAGGAGAGCTTGGGCGAGTAAGAGAGCTTGGGGGAGTAGGAGAGCTTGGTGGAGTCGGAGAGTTTGGTGGAGTAGGACAGCTTGGTGGAGTAGGAGAGCTTGGGGGAGTAGGAGAGCTTGGGGGAGAAGGACAGCTTGGGGGAGTAGGAGAGCTTGGGGGAGTAGGAGAGCTTGGGGAGTAGGAGTGCTTGGGGGAGTAGGAGAGCTTGGGGGAGTAGGCGAGCTTGGGGGAGTCGGAGAGCGTGGGGGAGTAGGAGAGCCTGGGGGAGTAGGAGTGCTTGGGGGAGTAGGAATGCTTGGGGGAGTAGGAGAGCTTGGGGGAGTGGGAGAGCTTGGGGAGTCAGAGAGCTTGGGGCATTCGGCGAGCTTGGGGGAGTCCGAGAGTTTTGGGGGAGTCGGAGATCTTGGGGAAGTCGGAGAGCTTGGGGGAGTTGGAGAGCTTGGGGGAGTAGGAGAGCTTGGGGGAGTAGGAGAGCTTGGGAGAGTAGGAGAGCTTGTGGGAGTAGGAGAGCTTGGGGGAGTTGGATAGCTTGGGGGAGTAGGAGAGCTTGGGGGAGAAGGAGAGCTTGGGGGAGTAGGAGAGCTTGGGGGAGTAGGAGAGCTTGGGGGAGTAGGAGAGCTTGGGGAGAAGGAGAGCGTGGGGGAGTAGGAGAGCTTGGGGGAGTAGGAGAACTTGGGGGAGTATGAGAGCTTGCTGGAGTATGAGAGCTTGTGGGAGTATGAGAGCTTGGGGGAGTATGAGAGCTTGGGGGGAGTATGAGAGCTTTGGGGAGTAGGCGAGCTTGGGGGAGTAGGAGAGCTTGAGGGAGTAGGAGAGCTTGGGGGAGTAGGAGAGCTTCGTGGAGTAGGAGAGCTTGGTGGAGTAGGAGAGCTTGGTGGAGTAGGAGAGCTTGGAGGAGTAGGACATCTTGGGGGTGTAGGAGCGCTTGAGGGAGTAGAAGAGCTTGGAGGAGTCGGAGAGCTTGGGGGATTCGGAGAGCTTGGGGGAGTCGGAGAGCTTGGGGGAGTAGGACAGCTTGGGGGAGTAGGAGCGCTTGAGGGAGTAGAAGAGCTTGGGGGAGTAGGAGAGCTTGGGGGAGTCGGAGAGCTTGGGGGAGTAGGCGAGCTTGGGGGAGTAGGAGAGCGTGGGGGAGTAGGAGAGCTTGGGAAGTAGGAGAGCTTGGGGGAGTAGGAGTGCTTGGGGGAGTAGGAGAGCTTGGGGGAGTCGGAGAGCTTGGGGGAGTCGGAGAGCTTGAAGGAGTAGGACAGCTTGGGGGAGTAGGAGCGCTTGAGGGAGTAGAAGGGCTTGGGGGAGTAGGAGAGCTTGGGGGAGTCGGAGAGCTTGAAGGAGTAGGACAGCTTGGGGGAGTAGGAGCGCTTGAGGGAGTCGAAGAGCTTGGGGGAGTAGGAGAGCTTGGGGGAGTAGGGGAGCTTGGGTGAGTAGGCGAGCTTGGGGGAGTAGGAGAGCGTGGGGGAGTAGGAGAGCTTGGAGGAGTAGGAGAGCTTGGGGGAGTAGGAATGCTTGGGGGAGTAGGAGAGCTTGGGGGAGTCGGAGAACTTGGGGGAGTCGGAGAGCTTGGGGGATTCGGAGAGCTTGGGGGAGTCGGAGAACTTGGGGGAGTCGGAGATCTTGGGGAAGTCGGAGAGCTTGGGGGAGTAGGAGAGCTTGGGGGAGTAGGAGAGCTTGGGGGAGTAGGAGTGCTTGAGGGAGTAGGAGAGCTTGGGGGAGTAGGAGAGCTTGGTGGAGTAGGAGAGCTTGGTGGAGTAGGAGAGCTTGGGGGAGTAGGAAAGCTTGGGGGAGTAGGAGAGCTTGGGGGAGTAGGAGAGATTTGGGGAGTCGGAGAGCTTGGGGGAATCGGGGTTCTTGAAGGAGTAGGACAGCTTGGGGGAGTAGGAGCGCTTGAGGGAGTAGAAGGGCTTGGGGGAGTAGGAGAGCTTGGGGGAGTCGGAGAGCTTGAAGGAGTAGGACAGCTTGGGGGAGTAGGAGCGCTTGAGGTAGTCGAAGAGCTTGGGGGAGTAGGAGAGCTTGGGGGAGTAGGAGAGCTTGGGGAAGTAGGCGAGCTTGGGGGAGTAGGAGAGCGTGGGGGAGTAGGAGAGCTTGGGGGAGTAGGAGAGCTTGGGGGAGTAGGAATGCTTGGGGGAGTAGGAGAGCTTGGGGGAGTCGGAGAGCTTGGGCGAGTCGGAGAGCTTGGGGGATTCGGAGAACTTGGGGGTTAGGAGAGCTTGGGGGAGTAGGAGAGCTTGGGGGAGAAGGAGACCTTGGGGGAGTAGGAGAGCTTGGGGGAGTAGGAGAGCTTGGGGGAGTAGGAGTGCTTGAGGGAGTAGGAGAGCTTGGGGGAGTAGGAGAGCTTGGTGGAGTAGGAGAGCTTGGTGGAGTAGGAAAGCTTGGGGGAGTAGGAAAGCTTGGGGGAGTAGGAGAGCTTGGGGGAGTAGGAGAGATTTGGGGAGTCGGAGAGCTTGTTGGTCGGAGAGCTTGGGGGATTCGGAGAGCTTGGGGCATTCGGAGAGCTTGGGGGAGTCGGAGAGCTTGGGGGAGTAGGAGAGCTTGGGGGAGTAGGAGCGCTTGGGGGAGTAGGAGAGCTTGGGGGAGTAGGAGAGCTTGGGGGAGTTGGAGAGCTTGGGGGAGTAGGAGAGCTTGGGGGAGAAGGAGAACTTGGGGGTTAGGAGAGCTTGGGGGAGTAGGAGAGCTTGAGGGAGTAGGAGAGCTTGGGGGAGTAGGAGACCTTGGGGGAGTAGGAGAGCTTGGGCGAGTAGGAGAGCTTCGGGGAGTAGGAGAGCTTGGGGGAGTAGGAGAACTTGGGGGTTAGGAGAGCTTGTGGGAGTAGGAGAGCTTGAGGGAGTAGGAGAGCTTGGGGGAGTCGGAGACCTTGGGGGAGTAGGAGAGCTTGCGGGTGTAGGAGAGCTTGGGGGAGTAGGAGAGCTTGGGGGAGTAGGAATGCTTGGGGGAGTAGGAGAGCTTGGGGGAGTCGGAGAGCTTGGGGGAGTCGGAGAGCTTGAAGGAGTAGGACAGCTTGGGGGAGTAGGAGAGCTTGGGGGAGTAGGACAGCTTGGGGGAGTATGAGCGCTTGAGGGAGTAGAAGAGCTTGGGGGAGTAGGAGAGCTTGGGGGAGTCGGAGAGCTTGGGGGAGTAGGCGAGCTTGGGGGAGTAGGAGAGCGTGGGGGAGTAGGAGAGCTTGGGGAGTAGGAGAGCTTGGGGGAGTAGGAATGCTTGGGGGAGTAGGAGAGCTTGGGGGAGTCGGAGAGCTTGGGGGAGTCGGAGAGCTTGAAGGAGTAGGACAGCTTGGGGGAGTAGGAGCGCTTGAGGGAGTAGAAGGGCTTGGGGGAGTAGGAGAGCTTGGTGGAGTAGGAGAGCTTGAAGGAGTAGGACAGCTTGGGGGAGTAGGAGCGCTTGAGGGAGTAGAAGAGCTTGGGGGAGTAGGAGAGCTTGGGGGAGTAGGAGAGCTTGGGGGAGTAGGCGAGCTTGTGGGAGTAGGAGAGCGTGGGGGAGTAGGAGAGCTTGGGGGAGAAGGAGAGCGTGGGGGAGTAGGAATGCTTGGGGGAGTAGGAGAGCTTGGGGGAGTTGGAGAGCTTGGGGGAGTAGGAGAGCTTGGGGGATTAGGAGAGCTTGGGGGAGAAGGAGAGCTTGGGGGAGTAGGAGAGCTTGGGGGAGTAGGAGAGCTTGGGGGAGTAGGAGTGCTTGAGGGAGTAGGAGAGCTTAGGGGAGTAGGAGAGCTTGGTGGAGTAGGAGAGCTTGGTGGAGTAGGAGAGCTTGGGGGAGTAGGAAAGCTTGGGGGAGAAGGAGAGCTTGGGGGAGTAGGAGAGATTTGGGGAGTCGGAGAGCTTGGGTGGTCGGAGAGCTTGGGGGATTCGGAGAGCTTGGGGCATTCGGAGAGCTTGGGGGAGTCGGAGAGCTTGGGGGAGTCGGAGAGTTTGGGGGAGTCGGAGAGCTTGGGGTAGTCGGAGAGCTTGGGGGAGTAGGAGAGCTTGGGGGAGTAGGAGAGCTTGGGGAAGTAGAAGAGCTTGGGGGAGTTGGAGAGCTTGGGGGAGTAGGAGACCTTGTGGGAGTCGGAGAGCTTGCCGGATTAGGAGAGCTTACCAGTTGGGGAGAGCTTGGGCGAGTAGGAGAGCTTGGGAGAGGAGGAGAGCTGAACAGTGAAGGAGAGCTTACCGGAGTCGGAGAGTTTGGGGGAGTAGGAGAGCTTCCATGAGTATGAGAGCTTGGGGGAGTATGAGAGCTTGTGGGAGTATGAGAGCTTGTGGGAGTATGAGAGCTTGGGGGAGTATGAGAGCTTTGGGGAGTAGGAGATCTTGGGGGAGTATGAGAGTTTGGGGGAGTAGGAGATCTTGGGGGAGTAGGAGAGCTTGCGGTAGTATGAGAGCTTGCGAGAGTATGAGAGTTTGGGGGAGTAGGAGAGCTTGAGGGAGTAGGAAAGCTTGGGGGAGTAGGAGAGATTGGAGGAGTAGGAGAGCTTGGTGGAGTAGGAGAGCTTGGTGGAGTAGAAGAGCTTGGTGGAGTAGGAGAGCTTGGAGGAGTAGGACAGCTTGGGGGAGTAGGAACGCTTGGGGGAGTAGGAGAGCTTGGTGGAGTAGGAGAGATTTGGGGAGTCGGAGAGCTTGGGTGGTCGGAGAGCTTGGGGGAGTCGGAGAGCTTGGGGGAGTCGGAGAGCTTGAAGGAGTAGGACAGCTTGGGGGAGTAGGAGCGCTTGAGGGAGTAGAAGGGCTTGGGGGAGTAGGAGAGCTTGGTGGAGTAGGAGAGCTTGAAGGAGTAGGACAGCTTGGGGGAGTAGGAGCGCTTGAGGGAGTAGAAGAGCTTGGGGGAGTAGGAGAGCTTGGGGGAGTAGGAGAGCTTGGGGGAGTAGGCGAGCTTGTGGGAGTAAGAGAGCCTGGGGGAGTAGGAGAGTTTAGGGAGTAGGAATGCTTGGGGGAGTAGGAGAGCTTGGGGGAGTGGGAGAGCTTGGGGGAGTCGGAGAGCTTGGGGCATTCGGAGAGCTTGGGGGAGTCCGAGAGTTTGGGGGAGTCGGAGATCTTGGGGAAGTCGGAGAGCTTGGGGGAGTTGGAGAGCTTGGGGGAGTAGGAGAGCTTGGGGGAGTAGGAGAGCTTGGGGGAGTAGGAGAGCTTGGGGGAGTAGGAGAGCTTGGGGGAGTTGGAGAGCTTGGGGGAGTAGGAGAGCTTGGGGGAGAAGGAGAGCTTGGAGGAGTAGGAGAGCTTGGGGACTAGGAGAGCTTGGGGGAGTAGGAGAGCTTGGGGAGAAGGAGAGCGTGGGGGAGTAGGAGAGCTTGGGGGAGTAGGAGAACTTGGGGGAGTATGAGAGCTTGCGGGAGTATGAGAGCTTGTGGGAGTATGAGAGCTTGGGGGAGTATGAGAGCTTGGGGGGAGTATGAGAGCTTGGGGGAGTAGGAGAGCTTGGGGGAGTAGGTGAGCTTGAGGGAGTAGGAGAGCTTGGGCGAGTAAGAGAGCTTGGGGGAGTAGGAGAGCTTGGTGGAGTCGGAGAGTTTGGTGGAGTAGGACAGCTTGGTGGAGTAGGAGAGCTTGGGGGAGTAGGAGAGCTTGGGGGAGAAGGACAGCTTGGGGGAGTAGGAGAGCTTGGGGGAGTAGGAGAGCTTGGGGAGTAGGAGTGCTTGGGGGAGTAGGAGAGCTTGGGGGAGTAGGCGAGCTTGGGGGAGTCGGAGAGCGTGGGGGAGTAGGAGAGCCTGGGGGAGTAGGAGTGCTTGGGGGAGTAGGAATGCTTGGGGGAGTAGGAGAGCTTGGGGGAGTGGGAGAGCTTGGGGAGTCAGAGAGCTTGGGGCATTCGGCGAGCTTGGGGGAGTCCGAGAGTTTTGGGGGAGTCGGAGATCTTGGGGAAGTCGGAGAGCTTGGGGGAGTTGGAGAGCTTGGGGGAGTAGGAGAGCTTGGGGGAGTAGGAGAGCTTGGGAGAGTAGGAGAGCTTGTGGGAGTAGGAGAGCTTGGGGGAGTTGGATAGCTTGGGGGAGTAGGAGAGCTTGGGGGAGAAGGAGAGCTTGGGGGAGTAGGAGAGCTTGGGGGAGTAGGAGAGCTTGGGGGAGTAGGAGAGCTTGGGGAGAAGGAGAGCGTGGGGGAGTAGGAGAGCTTGGGGGAGTAGGAGAACTTGGGGGAGTATGAGAGCTTGCTGGAGTATGAGAGCTTGTGGGAGTATGAGAGCTTGGGGGAGTATGAGAGCTTGGGGGGAGTATGAGAGCTTTGGGGAGTAGGCGAGCTTGGGGGAGTAGGAGAGCTTGAGGGAATAGGAGAGCTTGGGCGAGTAAGAGAGCTTGGGGGAGTAGGAGAGCTTGGTGGAGTCGGAGAGCTTGGTGGAGTAGGAGAGCTTGCTGGAGTAGGAGAGCTTGGTGGAGTAGGAGAGCTTGGGGGAGTAGGAAAGCTTGGGGGAGTAGGAGAGCTTGGGGGAGTAGGAGAGATTTGGGGAGTCGGAGAGCTTGGGTGGTCGGAGAGCTTGGGGGAGTCGGAGAGTTTGGGGCATTCGGAGAGCTTGGGGGAGTCGGAGAGCTTGGGGGAGTCGGAGAGTTTGGGGAAGTCGGAGAGCTTCGGGGAGTCGGAGAGCTTGAGGGAGTAGGACAGCTTGGGGGAGTAGGAGAGCTTGGGGGATTAGAAGAGCTTGGGGGAGTTGGAGAGCTTGGGGGAGTAGGAGAGCTTGTGGGAGTCGGAGAGCTTGCCGGATTAGGAGAGCTTACCAGTTGGGGAGAGCTTGGGCGAGTAGGAGAGCTTGGGAAAGGAGGAGAGCTTAACAGAGTATGAGAGCTTACCGGAGTCGAAGAGTTTGCGGGAGTAGGAGAGCTTCCATGAGTATGAGAGCTTGGGGGAGTATGAGAGCTTGTGGGAGTATGAGAACTTGTGGGAGTATGAGAGCTTGGGGGAGTATGAGAGCTTTGGGGAGTAGGAGAGCTTGGGGGAGTAGGAGAGTTTGGGGGAGTAGGAGAGCTTGGGGGAGTAGGAGATCTTGGGGGAGTATGAGATTTTGGTGGAGTAGGAGAGCTTAGGGGAGTAGGAGAACTTGGGGGAGTAGGAGAGCTTGGGGGAGTAGGAGTGCTTGGGGGAGTAGGAAAGCATGGGGGAGTAGCAGAGATTGGGGGAGTAGGCGAGCTTGGGGGAGTAGGATAGCTTGGGGGAGTATGAGAGCTTGGGGGAGTAGAAGAGCTTGGGGGTGTAGGAGAACTTGGGGGAGTAGGCGAGCTTTGGGGAGCAGGAGAGCTTTGGGGATTCGGAGAGCTTGGGGGAGTTGGAGAGCTTGGTGGAGTAGGAGAGCTTGGTGGAGTAGGAGAGCTTGGGGGAGTGGGAAAGCTTGGGGGAGTAGGAGAGCTTGGAGGGGTAGGAGAGATTGGGGGAGTAGCAGAGCTTGGGGGTGTCGGAGAGCTTGAGGGAGTAGGAGAGCTTGGGGGAGTAGGACAGCTTCGGGGTGTATGAGAGCTTGGGGGAGTAGAAGAGCTTGGGGGTGTAGGAGAACTTGGGGGAGTAGGCGAGCTTTGTGGAGTAGGGGAGCTTGGGGGACTCGGAGAGCTTGGGGGAGTTGGAGAGCTTGCGGGAGTATCAGAGATTGCGGGAGTATGAGAGCTTGATGGAGTATGAGAGCTTGGGGGAGTATGAGAGCTTGGGGGGAGTATGAGAGCTTGGGGGAGTAGGAGAGCTTAGGGGAGTAGGAGAGCTTGCGGGAGTAGGAGAGCTTGGGGGAGTAGGAGAGCTTGGGGGAGTAGGAGAGCTTCGTGGAGTAGGAGAGCTTGGTGGAGTAGGAGAGCTTGGTGGAGTAGGAGAGCTTGGAGGAGTAGGACATCTTGGGGGTGTAGGAGCGCTTGAGGGAGTAGAAGAGCTTGGGGGAGTAGGAGAGCTTGGGGGAGTAGGAGAGCTTGGGGGAGTAGGCGAGCTTGGGGGAGTAGGAGAGCGTGGGGGAGTAGGAGAGCTTGGGGGAGTAGGAGAGCTTGGGGGATTAGGAATGCCTGGGGGAGTAGGAGAGCTTGGGGGAGTCGGAGAGCTTGGAGGAGTCGGAGAGCTTGGGGGATTCGGAGAGCTTGGGGGAGTCGGAGAGCTTGGGGGAGTAGGACAGCTTGGGGGAGTAGGAGCGCTTGAGGGAGTAGAAGAGCTTGGGGGAGTAGGAGAGCTTGGGGGAGTCGGAGAGCTTGGGGGAGTAGGAGAGCGTGGGGGAGTAGGAGAGCTTGGGAAGTAGGAGAGCTTGGGGGAGTAGGAGTGCTTGGGGGAGTAGGAGAGCTTGGGGGAGTCGGAGAGCTTGGGGGAGTCGGAGAGCTTGAAGGAGTAGGACAGCTTGGGGGAGTAGGAGCGCTTGAGGGAGTAGAAGGGCTTGGGGGAGTAGGAGAGCTTGGGGGAGTCGGAGAGCTTGAAGGAGTAGGACAGCTTGGGGGAGTAGGAGCGCTTGAGGGAGTCGAAGAGCTTGGGGGAGTAGGAGAGCTTGGGGGAGTAGGGGAGCTTGGGTGAGTAGGCGAGCTTGGGGGAGTAGGAGAGCGTGGGGGAGTAGGAGAGCTTGGAGGAGTAGGAGAGCTTGGGGGAGTAGGAATGCTTGGGGGAGTAGGAGAGCTTGGGGGAGTCGGAGAACTTGGGGGAGTCGGAGAGCTTGGGGGATTCGGAGAGCTTGGGGGAGTCGGAGAACTTGGGGGAGTCGGAGATCTTGGGGAAGTCGGAGAGCTTGGGGGAGTAGGAGAGCTTGGGGGAGTAGGAGAGCTTGGGGGAGTAGGAGTGCTTGAGGGAGTAGGAGAGCTTGGGGGAGTAGGAGAGCTTGGTGGAGTAGGAGAGCTTGGTGGAGTAGGAGAGCTTGGGGGAGTAGGAAAGCTTGGGGGAGTAGGAGAGCTTGGGGGAGTAGGAGAGATTTGGGGAGTCGGAGAGCTTGGGGGAAACGGGGAGCTTGAAGGAGTAGGACAGCTTGGGGGAGTAGGAGCGCTTGAGGGAGTAGAAGGGCTTGGGGGAGTAGGAGAGCTTGGGGGAGTCGGAGAGCTTGAAGGAGTAGGACAGCTTGGGGGAGTAGGAGCGCTTGAGGGAGTCGAAGAGCTTGGGGGAGTAGGAGAGCTTGGGGGAGTAGGAGAGCTTGGGGAAGTAGGCGAGCTTGGGGGAGTAGGAGAGCGTGGGGGAGTAGGAGAGCTTGGGGGAGTAGGAGAGCTTGGGGGAGTAGGAATGCTTGGGGGAGTAGGAGAGCTTGGGGGAGTCGGAGAGCTTGGGCGAGTCGGAGAGCTTGGGGGATTCGGAGAACTTGGGGGTTAGGAGAGCTTGGGGGAGTAGGAGAGCTTGGGGGAGAAGGAGACCTTGGGGGAGTAGGAGAGCTTGGGGGAGTAGGAGAGCTTGGGGGAGTAGGAGTGCTTGAGGGAGTAGGAGAGCTTGGGGGAGTAGGAGAGCTTGGTGGAGTAGGAGAGCTTGGTGGAGTAGGAAAGCTTGGGGGAGTAGGAAAGCTTGGGGGAGTAGGAGAGCTTGGGGGAGTAGGAGAGATTTGGGGAGTCGGAGAGCTTGTTGGTCGGAGAGCTTGGGGGATTCGGAGAGCTTGGGGCATTCGGAGAGCTTGGGGGAGTCGGAGAGCTTGGGGGAGTAGGAGAGCTTGGGGGAGTAGGAGCGCTTGGGGGAGTAGGAGAGCTTGGGGGAGTAGGAGAGCTTGGGGGAGTTGGAGAGCTTGGGGGAGTAGGAGAGCTTGGGGGAGAAGGAGAACTTGGGGGTTAGGAGAGCTTGGGGGAGTAGGAGAGCTTGAGGGAGTAGGAGAGCTTGGGGGAGTAGGAGACCTTGGGGGAGTAGGAGAGCTTGGGCGAGTAGGAGAGCTTCGGGGAGTAGGAGAGCTTGGGGGAGTAGGAGAACTTGGGGGTTAGGAGAGCTTGTGGGAGTAGGAGAGCTTGAGGGAGTAGGAGAGCTTGGGGGAGTCGGAGACCTTGGGGGAGTAGGAGAGCTTGCGGGTGTAGGAGAGCTTGGGGGAGTAGGAGAGCTTGGGGGAGTAGGAGAGCTTGGGGGAGTAGGAGTGCTTGTGGGTGTAGGAGAGCTTGGGGGAGTAGGAGAGCTTGGGGGAGTAGGAGAGCTTGGGGGAGTAGGAGAGCTTGGGGGAGTAGGAGAGATTACCGGATTAGGAGAGCTTACCGGAGTAGGAGGGCTTGGGGGAGTAGGAGAGCTAGGGGGAGCAGGGGAGCTCACCGGAGTAGGAGAGCTTGGGGGAGTAGGAGAGCTTCGGGAGTAGCAGAGCTTGGGAGAGTAGTAGAGCTTACTGGAGTAAGAGAACTTGCGGCAGTCGGAGAGCTTGCGGGAGTAGGAGAGCTTGGGGGAGTAGGAGAGCTTGCGGCAGTAGGAGAGCTTGCGGGAGTAGGAGAGCTTGGGGAAGTAGGAGAGCATGGGAGAGTAGGAAAGTTGGGGGAGTAGGAGAGCTTGGGGGAGTACGAGAGCTTACCGGAGTAGGAGAGCTTATCGCATTAAGGGAGCTGAACGGAGTAGGAGAGCTGAACGGAGTAGGAGAACTTACCGAAGTCGGAGAGCTTACCGGTTAGGAAAGCTTACCAGAGAAGGAGAGCTTACCGGAGTAGAAGAGATTACCGGAGTAGGAGAGCTTGGGGGAGTAGGAGAGCTTACCGGAGTAGGAAAGCTTGGGCGAGTAGGAGATCTTGGGAGAGGAGTAGAGCTTACCAGAGTAGGAGAGCTCACCGGAGTTGGAGAGCTTGGGGGATAGGAGAGCTTGGGGGAGTAGGAGAGCTTGGGGGAATATGAGAGCTAGGGGGAGTAGGAGAGCTTGGGGGAGTAGGAGAGCTTACCGGAGTAGGTGTGCTTGGGCAAGCAAGAGAGCTTACGGGAGTAGGTGAGCTTTGGAGAGTACGAGAGCATGGGGGAGTAGGAGAGTTTACCGGAGCAGGAGAGCTTGGGCGATGAGGAGAGCTTGTGGGAGCAGGAGAGCTTACCGCAGTAGCTGGGCTTGAGGGTGTAGGAGAGCTTGGGGGAGTAGGCGAGATTGCAGGATTGGGAGCGCTTGGGTGAGTAGGAGAGCTTGGAGGAATAGGAGAGCTTGGAGGAGAAGGAGAGCTTGGAGTAGTAGGAGAGCTTGGAGGATTACATAGAAACATAGAAACATAGAAAATAGGTGCAGGAGCAGGCCATTCAGCCCTTCTAGCCTGCACCGCCATTCAATGAGTTCATGGCTGAACATGAAACTTCAGTACCCCCTTCCTGCTTTCTCGCCATAACCCTTGATCCCCCGAGTAGTAAGGACTTCATCTAACTCCCTTTTGAATATATTTAGTGAATTGGCCTCAACTACTTTCTGTGGTAGAGAATTCCACAGGTTCACCACTCTCTGGGTGAAGAAGTTTCTCCTCATCTCGGTCCTAAATGGCTTACCCCTTATCCTCAGACTGTGACCCCTGGTTCTGGACTTCCCCAACATTGGGAACATTCTTTCTGCATCTAACCTGTCTAAACCCGTCAGAATTTTAAACGTTTCTATGAGGTCCCCTCTCATTCTTCTGAACTCCAGTGAATACAAGCCCAATTGATCCAATCTTTCTTGATAGGTCAGTCCCGCCATCCCGGGAATCAGTCTGGTGAACCTTCGCTGCACTCCCTCAATAGCAAGAATGTCCTTCCTCAAGTTAGGAGACCAAAACTGTACACAATACTCCAGGTGTGGCCTCACCAAGGCCCTGTACAACTGTAGCAAAACCTCCCTGCCCCTGTATTCAAATCCCCTCGCTATGAAGGCCAACATGCCATTTGCTTTCTTAACCGCCTGCTGTACCTGCATGCCAACCTTCGATGACTGATGTACCATGACACCCAGGTCTCGTTGCACCTTCCCTTTTCCTAATCTGTCACCATTCAGATAATAGTCTGTCTCTCTGTTTTTACCACCAAAGTGGATAACCTCACATTTATCCACATTATACTTCATCTGCCATGCATTTGCCCACTAACCTAACCTATCCAAGTCACTCTGCAGCCTAATAGCATCCTCCTCGCAGCTCACACTGCCACCCAACTTAGTATCATCCGCAAATTTGGAGATACTGCATTTAATCCCCTCGTCTAAATCATTAATGTACAATGTAAACAGCTGGGGCCCCAGCACAGAACCTTGCGGCACTCCACTAGTCACTGCCTGTCATTCTGAAAAGTACCCGTTTACTCCTACTCTTTGCTTCCTGTCTGACAACCAGTTCTCAATCCACGTCAGCACACTACCCCCAATCCCATGTGCTTTAACTTTGCACATTAATCTCTTGTGTGGGACCTTGTCGAAAGCCTTCTGAAAGTCCAAATATACCACATCAACTGGTTCTCCTTTGTCCACTTTACTGGAAACATTCTCAAAAAATTCCAGAAGATTTGTCAAGCATGATTTCCCTTTCACAAATCCATGCTGACTTGGACCTATCATGTCACCATTTTCCAGATGCACTGCTATGACATCCTTAATAATTGATTCCATCATTTTACCCACTACTGAGGTCAGGCTGACCGGTCTATAATTCCCTGTTTTCTCTCTCCCTCCTTTTTTAAAAAGTGGGGTTACATTGGCTACCCTCCACTCCATAGGAACTGATCCAGAGTCAATGGAATGTTGGAAAATGACTGTCAATGCATCCGCTATTTCCAAGGCCACCTCCTTAAGTACTCTAGGATGCAGTCCATCAGGCCCTGGGGATTTATCGGCCTTCAGTCCCATCAATTTCCCCAACACAATTTCCCGACTAATAAAGATTTCCCTCAGTTCCTCTTCCTTACTAGACCCTCTGACCCCTTTTATATCCGGAAGGTTGTTTGTATCCTCCTTAGTGAATACCGAACCAAAGTACTTGTTCAATTGATCCGCCATTTCTTTGTTCCCCGTTATGACTTCCCCTGATTCTGACTGCAGGGGACCTACGTTTGTCTTCACCAACCTTTTTCTCTTTACATACCTATAGAAACTTTTGCAATCCGCCTTAATGTTCCCTGCAAGCTTCTTCTCGTACTCCATTTTCCCTGTCCTAATCAAACCCTTTGTCCTCCTCTGCTGAGTTCTAAATTTCTCCCAGTCCCCAGGTTCGCTGCTATTTCTGGCCAATTTGTATGCCACTTCCTTGGCTTTAATACTATCCCTGATTTCCCTAGATAGCCACGGTTGAGCCACCTTCCCCTTTTTATTTTTACGCCAGACAGGAATGTACAATTGTTGTACTTCATCCATGCGGTCTCTAAATGTCTGCCATTGCCCATCCACAGTCAACCCCCTAAGTATCATTCGCCAATCTATCCTAGCCAATTCACGCCTCATACCTTCAAAGTTACCCTTCTTTAAGTTCTGGACCATGGTCTCTGAAATTACTGTTTCATTCTCCATCCTAATGCAGAATTCCACCATATTATGGTCACTCTTCCCCAAGGGGCCTCGCACAATGAGATTGCTAATTAATCCTCTCTCATTACACAACACCCAGTCTAAGATGGCCTCCCCCCTAGTTGGTTCCTCAACATATTGGTCTAGAAAACCATCCCTTATGCACTCCAGGAAATCCTCCTCCACCGTATTGCTTCCAGTTTGGCTAGCCCAATCTATGTGCATATTAAAGTCACCCATTATAACTGCTACACCTTTATTGCATGCACACTTAATTTCCTGTTTGATGCCCTCCCCAACATCCCTATTACTGTTTGGAGGTCTGTACACAACTCCTACTAACGTTTTTTGCCCTTTGTGTTCTGCAGCTCTACCCATATAGATTCCACATCATCCAAGCTAATGTCTTTCCTAACTATTGCATTAATCTCCACTTTAACCAGCAATGCTACCCCACCTCCTTTTCCTTTTATTCTATCCTTCCTGAATGTTGAATACCCCTGAATGTTGAGTTCCCAGCCCTGATCATCCTGGAGCCACGTCTCCGTAATCCCAATCACATCATATTTGTTAACATCTATTTGCACAATTAATTCATCCACGTTATTGCGGATACTCCTTGCATTAAGACACAAAGCCTTCAGGCTTGTTTTATTAACACCCTTTGTCCTTTTAGAATTTTGCTGTACAGTGGCCCTTTTTGTTCTTTGCCTTGGGTTTCTCTGCCCTCCACTTTTCATCATCTCCTTTCTGTCTTTTGCTTTTGGCTCCTTTTTGTTTCCCTCTGTCTCCCTGCATTGGTTCCCATCCCCCTGCCATATTAGTTTAAATCCTCCCCAACAGCACTAGCAAACACTCCCCCTAGGACATTGGTTCCAGTCCTGCCCAGGTGCAGACCGTCCGGTTTGTACTGGTCCCACCTCTCCCAGAACCGGTCCCAATGCCCCAGGAATTTGAATCCCTCCCTGCTGCACCACTGCTCAAGCCACGTATTCATCTGCGCTATCCTGCGATTCCTACTCTGACTATCACGTGGCACTGGTAGCAATCCCGAGATTACTACTTTTGAGGTCCTACTTTTTAATTTAGCTCCTTGCTCCTTAAATTCGTTTCGTAGGACCTCATCCCTTTTTTTGCCTATGTCGTTGGTACCAATGTGCACCACGACAACTGGCTGTTCTCCCTCCCATTTCAGAATGTCCTGCACCCGCTCCGAGACATCCTTGACCCTTGCACCAGGGAGGCAACATACCATCCTGGAGTCTCGGTTGCGGCCGCAGAAACGCCTATCTATTCCCCTCACAATTGAATCCCCTATCACTATCGCTCTCCCACTCTTTTTCTTGCCCTCCTGTGCAGCAGAGCCAGCCACGGTGCCATGAACTTGGCTGCTGCTGCCCTCCCCTGATGAGTCATTCCCCTCAACAGTACCCAAAGCGGTGTATCTGTTTTGCAGGGGGATGACCGCAGGGGACCCCTGCACTACCTTCCTTGCTCTACTATTCCTGCTGGTCTTCCATTCCCTATCTGGCTGTGGACCCTTTCCCTGCGGTAAGACCAACTCACTACACGTGATACTCACGTCATTCTCAGCATCGTGGATGCTCCAGAGTAAATCCACCCTCAGCTCCAATTCCGTAACGCTTGGAGCAGTAGGAGAGCTTGGAGGAGTAGGAGAGCTGACCAGACTAGGAGAGCTTGGGGAATAGCAGAGCTTGGGGGAGTAGGAGAACTTACCTGACTAGGGGAGCATACCGGAGATGGAGAGGTTACTGGAGTAGAAGAGCTTACCGGAGTAGGACAGCTTACTGGAGTAGGAGAGCTTTTCTGGACTAGGAGAGCTTACCGGAGTCGGAGTGCTTAGCGGAGTAGGAGAGCTTACCGGAGTAGGAGAGCTTGTGGAGGAGGAGAGCCTGTGGGAGCAGGATAGCTTACTGGAGTAGGAAAGCTTACTGGAGTAGGAGAGCTTGGGAGAGTAAGAGAGCTTGGGGGAGAAGGAGAGCTTTGGGCAGTCGGAGAGCTGACCGGAGTAGGAGAGTTAACCGGAGTAAAGAAAGCTTGGGGGAGTAGGTGAGCTTGGGTGTGTAGGAGAGCTTTGGTGAGTAGGAGAGCTTGGAGGAGTAGGAGAGCTTGGGTGAGAAGGAGAGGTTGGGGGAGTCGGAGAGCATGGGGGAGTTCGGAGAGCTTGGGGGAGTCGGAGAGCTTGGCGGTGTTGGAGAGCATGAGGGAGTCGGAGAGCTTCGGGGAGTCGGAGAGCTTGGGGTAGTCGGAGAGTTTCGGCGAGTCGGAGAGGTTGCGTGAGTAGGAGAGCTTGGGGAGTAGGATAGCTTGGGGGAGTAGGAGAGCTTGGGGGAGTAGGAGAGCTTGGGGGAGTAGGAGAGCTTGGGGGAGTAGGAGATCTTCGGGAGTAGGAGAGCTTGGGGGAGTAGAAGAAATTGAGGGAGTAGTAGAACTTGGGGGAGTTGGAGAGCTTGTGGGAGCAGTGTAGCTTACCGGAGTAGGAGAACTTGCGGGAGTCGGAGAGCATGCGGGAGTAGGAGAGGTTGCGGGAGTAGGAGAGCTTGGGGGAGTCGGAGAGCTTACCGGAGTAGGAGAGCTTGGGGGAGTAGGAGAGCTGGCCGGAGTAGGAGAGCTTACCGGATTCGGAAAGCTTGGAGGAGTAGGAGAGCTTCCATGAATATGAGAGCTTGGGGGAGTACGAGAGCTGGCCGGAGTAGGAGAGTTAACCGGAGTAAAGAAAGCTTGAGGGACTGGGAGAGCTTGGGGGAGTAGGAGAGCTTAGGGAGTAGGAGAGCTTGGGGGAGTAGGAGAGCTTGGGGGAGTCGGTGAGCTTGGGGGAGTAGGAGAGCCTGGGGGTGTAGGAGAGCTTGGGGGAGTAGGAGAGCTTTGGGGAGTAGGAGCGCTTGGGGGATTAGGAGAGCTTGGGGGAGTAGGAGACCGTGGGGGAGGAGGAAAGCTTGGAGGAGTAGGCGAGCTTGGGGGAGTAGGAAAACTTGGGGGAGTAGGAGAGCTTGGCGGAGTAGGAGAGCTTGGGGGAGTAGGAGAGCTTGGTGGAGTAGGAGAGCTTGGTGGAGTAGGAGAGCTTGGGGGAGTGGGAAAGCTTGGATAGTAGGAGAGCTTGGGGGAGTAGGAGAGATTGGCGGAGTAGGAGAGCTTGGGGGTGTAGGAGAGCTTGGGGGAGTAGGAGAGCTTGGGGGAGTAGGAGAGCTTGGGGAGTAGGAGAGCTTGGGGGAGTAGGAGAGCGTGGGGGAGTAGGAGAGCTTGGGGGAGTTGGGGAGCTTGGGGGAGTCGAAGATCTTGGGGGAGTCGGAGAGCTTGGGGGAGTCGGAGAGCTTGGGGGAGTCGGAGAGCTTGGGGGAGTAGGACAGCTTGGAGAGTAGGAGAGCTTGACGGAGTCTAAGAGCTTGGGGGAGTGGAAGAGTTTGGGGGAGAAGGAGAGCTTCCATGAGTATGAGAGCTTGGGGGAGTATGAGAGCTTGTCGGAGTATGGGAGCTTGTGGTGTATGAGAGCTTGGGGGAGTAGGAGAGCTTGGGGGAGTAGGAGAGCTTGGGGGAGTAGGAGAGCTTGGGGGAGTAGGAGATCTTGGGGGAGTAGGAGATCGAAGGCCAGTTGGAGAGCTTGGGGGAGTCGGAGATCTTGGGGGAGTCGGAGAGTTGGGGGAGTAGGAGTTCTTGCGGGAGTATGAGAGCTTGCGGGAGTAGGAGAGCTTGGGGGAGTAAGAGAGCTTGGGGGAGCAGGAGATCTTGGGGGAGTCGGAGTTCTTGGGGGAGTAGGAGAGCTTGGGGTTGTAGGAGAGCTTGGGGGATTAGGAGAGCTTGGGGGAGTAGGAGAGCGTGGGTGTCTAGGAGAGCTTGGAGGAGTAGGCGAGCTTGGGGGAGTAGGAGAACATGGGGATGTAGGAGAGCTTGGGGGAGTAGGAGAGCTTGGGGAAGTAGGAGAGCTTGGGGGAGTAGGAGACCGTGGGGGTGTAGGAAAGCTTGGAGGAGTAGGCGAGCTTGGGTGAGTAGGATAACTTGGGGGAGTTGGAGAGCTTGGAGGAGTAGGAGAACTTGGGGGAGTAGGAGAGCTTCGGGGAGTAGGAGAAGTTAGAGGTGTAGGAGAGCTTGGGGGATTAGGAGAGCTTGGGGGATTGGAGAGCTTGATGGATTGGAGAGCTTGTTGGATTGGAGAGCTTGGGCGATTGGAGAGGTTGGGTGAGTAGGAGAGCTTGGGGGAGTAGGAGAGCTTGGGGGAGTAGGAGCGCTTGGGGGATTAGGAGAGCTTGGGGGAGTAGGAGACCGTCGGGGAGTAGGAAAGCTTGGAGGAGTAGGCGAGCTTGGGGGAGTAGGAGAACTTGGGGGAGTAGGAGAGCTTGGCGGAGTAGGAGAGCTTGGGGGATTAGGAGAGCTTGTGGGAGCAGGAGAGCTTACCGCAGTAGGAGGGCTTGAGGGTGTAGGAGAGCTTGGGGGAGTAGGAGACCGTGGGGGTGTAGGAAAGCTTGGAGGAGTAGGCGAGCTTGAGGGAGTAGGAGACATTGGGGGAGTAGGAGAGCTTGGAGGAGTAGGAGAACTTGGGGGAGTAGGAGAGCTTCGGGGAGTAGGAGAAGTTAGAGGTGTAGGAGAGCTTGGGGGTTTAGGAGAGGTTGGGGGATTGGAGAGCTTGATGGATTGGAGAGCTTGATGGATTGGAGAGCTTGGTGGATTGGAGAGCTTGGGCGATTGGAGAGCTTGGGTGAGTAGGAGAGCTTGGGGGAGTAGGAGAGCTTGGGGGAGTAGGAGCGCTTGGGGGATTAGGAGAGCTTGGGGGAGTAGGAGACCGTCGGGGAGTAGGAAAGCTTGGAGGAGTAGGCGAGCTTGGGGGAGTAGGAGAACTTGGGGGAGTAGGAGAGCTTGGCGGAGTAGGAGAGCTTGGGGGATTAGGAGAGCTTGTGGGAGCAGGAGAGCTTACCGCAGTAGGAGGGCTTGAGGGTGTAGGAGAGCTTGGGGGAGTAGGTGAGCTTGCAGGATTGGTGGCGCTTGAGTGAGTAGGAGAGCTTGGAGGAATAGGAGAGCTTGGAGGAGAATGAGAGCTTGTTGTAGTAGGAGAGCTTGGAGGATTAGGAGAGCTTGGAGGAGTAGGAGAGCTTGGAGGAGTAGGAGAGCTTGGAGGAGTAGAAGAGCTTGGGGGAGTAGGAGAGCGTGTGGGAGTAGGAGAGATGGGGGAGTTGGAGAGCTTGGGGGAGTCGAAGATCTTGGGGAAGTCGGAGAGCTTGGGGGAGTAGGAGAGCTTGGTGGAGTAGGAGAGCTTGGGGGAGTGGGAAAGCTTGGGTAGTAGGAGAGCTTGGGGAGTAGGAGAGATTGGCGGAGTAGGAGAGCTTGGGGGTGTTGGAGAGCTTGGGGGAGTAGGAGAGCTTGGGGGAGTAGGAGAGCTTGGGGAGTAGGAGAGCTTGGGGGAGTAGGAGAGCGTGGGGGAGTAGGACAGCTTGGAGAGTAGGAGAGCTTGACGGAGTCGAAGAGCTTGGGGGAGCGGGTGAGTTTGGGGGAGAAGGAGAGCTTCCATGAGTATGAGAGCTTGGGGGAGTATGAGAGCTTGTCGGAGTATGGGAGCTTGGGGGAGTATGAGAGCTTGGGGGAGTAGGAGAGCTTGGGGGAGTAGGAGAGCTTGCGGGAGTAGGAGAGCTTGCGGGAGTAGGAGATCTTGGGGGAGTAGGAGATCTAAGGGCAGTTGGAGAGCTTGGGGGAGTCGGAGATCTTGCGGGAGTCGGAGAGCTTGGGGGAGTAGGAGTTCTTGCGGGAGTATGAGAGCTTGCGGGAGTAGGAGAGCTTGGGGGAGTAAGAGAGCTTGGGGGAGTAGGAGATCTTGGGGGAGTCGGAGTTCTTGTGGGAGTAGGAGAGCTTGGGGTTGTAGCAGAGCTTGGGGGATTAGGAGAGCTTGGGGGAGTAGGAGATCGTGGGGGTCTAGGAGAGCTTGGAGTAGTCGGCGAGCTTGGGGGAGTAGGAGAACATGGGGATGTAGGAGAGCTTGGCGGAGTAGGAGAGCTTGGGGGAGTAGAGAGCTTGGGGGAGCAGGAGAGCTTGGGGGATTATGGAGCTTGGGGGAGTCGGAGAGCGTGGGGGAGAAGGAGAGCTTCGGGGAGTCGGAGAGCTTGGGGGAGTCGGAGAGCTTGGGGGATTCGGAGAGCTTGGGGGAGTCGGAGAGCTTGGGGGATTCGGAGATCGTGGGGGAGTCGGAGAGTTTGGGGGAGTCGGAGAGCTTGGGGGAGTCGGAGAGTTTGGGGGAGTAGGACAGCTTGGGGGAGTAGAAGAGCTTGAGGGAGTAGAAGAGCTTGGGGGAGTAGGAGAGTTTGGTGGAGCAGGAGAGCTTCCATGAGTATGAGAGCTTGTGGGAGTATGAGAGCTTGTGGGAATTTGAGAGCTTGGGGGAGTATGAGAGCTTGGGAATGAAGGAGTGCTTGGGGGAGTAGGACAGCTTGGGGGAGTAGAAGAGCTTGAGGGAGTAGAAGAGCTTGGGGGAGTAGGAGAGTTTGGTGGAGTAGGGGAGCTTCCATGAGTAGGAGAGCTTGTGGGAGTATGAGAGCTTGTGGGAATATGAGAGCTTGGGGGAGTATGAGAGCTTGGGAGAGAAGGAGTGCTTGGGGGAGTAGGAGAGCTTGGGGGAGTAGGAGAGCTTGGTGGAGTATAAGAGCTTGGGGGAGTAGGAGAACTTGGGGGAGTAGGCGAGCTTTGGAGTGTAGGAGAGCTTGGGGGAGTAGGAGAGCGTGGGGGTGAAGGAGAACTTGGGGGAGTAGGAGAGCTTGGGGGAGTAGCAGAGCTTGGGGGAGTACGAGACCTTGGGGGAGTCGGAGAGCTTGGGGGAGTAGGAGAGCGTGGGGGTGAAGGAGAACTTGGGGGAGTAGGAGAGCTTCGGGAGTCGGAGAGCTTTGGGGATTTGGAGAGCTTGGGGGAGTCGGAGAGCTTGGGGGAGTCGGAAATCTTGGGGGAGTCGGAGAGCTTGGGGGTGTCGGAGAGCTTGGGGGAGTCGGAGAGCTTGGGGGAGTCGGAAAGCTTTGGGGAGTAATACAGCTTGGGGGAGAAGGAGAGCTTGAGGGAGTAGAAGAGTTTGGGGGAGTAGGAGATCTTGGGGGAGTAGGAGAGCTTGGAGGAGTAGAAGAGCTTGGGGGAGTAGGAGATCTTGGTGGAGTAGGAGATCTTGGGGGAGTAGGAGAGATTGGGGTTGTTGGAGAGCTTGGGGGTGTAGGAGAGCTTGAGGGAGTCGGAAAGCTTTGGGGAGTAATACAGCTTGGGGGAGAAGGATAGCTTGAGGGAGTAGAAGAGCTTGGGGGAATAGGAGATCTTGGGGGAGTAGGAGAGCTTGGGGGAGTAGGAGATCTTGGGGGAGTAGGAGAGCTTAGGGGAGTAGGAGAACTTGGGGGAGTAGGAGAGCTTGGGTGAGTAGGAGAGCTAGGGGGAGTAGGAGAGTTTGGGGGAGTAGGAGAGCTTGGGGGAGTAGGAGAGCTTGGGGGAGTAGGAGAGCTTGGGGCAGTAGGAGGTCTTGGGGGAGTTGGAGAGCTTGGGGAGTATGAGATCTTGGGGGAGTCGGAGAGCTTGGGGGAGTAGGAGAGCTTGCGGGAGTATGAGAGCTTGCGGGAGTATGAGAGCTTGTGGGAGTATGAGAGCTTGGGGGAGTATGAGAGCTTGGGGGGAGTATGAGAGCTTGGTGGAGTAGGAGAGCTTGGGGGAGTAGGAGAGCTTGGGGGAGTAGGAGATCTTGGGGGTGTCGGAGATCTTGGGGGAGGAGGAAAGCTTGGGGGAGTAGGAGAGCTTGGGGGTGCAGGAGAGCTTGGAGGAGTAGGCGAGCTTGGGGGAGTAGGAGAACTTGGGGGAGCAGGAGAGCTTGGGGGAATACGAGAGCTTGGTGGAGTAGGAGAGCTTGGTGGAGTAGGAGAGCTTTGGGGAGGAGGAAAGCTTGGGGGAGTAGGAGAGATTGGGGGAGTTGGAGAGTTTGGGTGTGTAGGAGAGCTTCAGGGAGTCGGAAAGCTTTGGGGAGTAATACAGCTTGGCGGAGAAGGAGAGCTTGAGGTAGTAGAATAGCTTGGGGGAATAGGAGATCTTGACGGAGTAGGAGAGCTTGGGGGAGTAGAAGAGCTTGGGGGAGTAGGAGATTTGGTGGAGTAGGAGATCTTGGGGGAGTAGGAGACCGTGGGGGAGTAGGAAAGCTTGGAGGAGTAGGCGAGCTTGGGGGAGTAGGAGAACTTGGGGGAGTAGGAGAGCTTGGCGGAGTCGGAGAGCTTGGGGGAGTAGGAGAGCTTGGTGGAGTAGGAGAGCTTGGTGGAGTAGGAGAGCTTGGGGGAGTGGGAATGCTTGGGTAGTAGGAGAGCTTGGGGGAGTAGGAGAGATTGGCGGAGTAGGAGAGCTTGGGGGTGTAGGAGAGCTTGGGGGAGTAGGAGAGCTTGGGGGAGTAGGAGAGCTTGGGGAGTAGGAGAGCTTGGG
Source organism: Pristiophorus japonicus (assembly GCF_044704955.1). Classification (NCBI taxonomy): domain Eukaryota; kingdom Metazoa; phylum Chordata; class Chondrichthyes; family Pristiophoridae; genus Pristiophorus; species Pristiophorus japonicus. Next base: position 1,855,537 of record NW_027254751.1, read on the forward strand.
GGAGTAGGAGAGCGTGGGGGAGTAGGAGAGCTTGGGGGAGTTGGAGAGCTTGGGGGAGTCGAAGGTCTTGGGGGAGTCGGAGAGCTTGGGGGAGTCGGAGAGCTTGGGGGAGTCGGAGAGCTTGGGGGAGTAGGACAGCTTGGAGAGTAGGAGAGCTTGACGGAGTCGAAGAGCTTGGGGGAGTGGGAGAGTTTGGGGGAGAAGGAGATCTTCCATGAGTATGAGAGCTTGGGGGTGTATGAGAGCTTGTCGGAGTATGGGAGCTTGGGGGTGTATGAGAGCTTGGGGGAGTAGGAGAGCTTGGGGGAGTAGGAGAGCTTGGGGGAGTAGGAGAGCTTGGGGGAGTAGGAGATCTTGGGGGAGTAGGAGATCTAAGGGGAGTTGGAGAGCTTGGGGGAGTAGGAGATCTTGCGAGAGTATGAGAGCTTGCGGGAGTAGGAGAGCTTGGGGGAGTAAGAGAGCTTGGGGGAGTAGGAGATCTTGGGGGAGTCGGAGTTCTTGGGGGAGTAGGAGAGCTTGGGGTTGTAGGAGAGCTTGGGGGATTATGAGAGCTTGGGGGAGTAGGAGAGCGTGGGGGTCTAGGAGAGCTTGGAGGAGTAGGCGAGCTTGGGGGAGTAGGAGAAAATGGGGAAGTAGGAGAGCTTGGGGGAGTAGGAGAGCTTGGGGGAGTAGGAGAGCTTGGGGGAGTAGGAGACCGTGGGGGTGTAGGAAAGCTTGGAGGAGTAGGCGAGCTTGGGGGAGTAGGAGAACTTGGGGGAGTAGGAGAGCTTGGAGGAGTAGGAGAACTTGGGGGAGTAGGAGAGCTTGGGGGAGTAGGAGAAGTTTGGGATGTAGGAGAGCTTGGGGGATTATGAGAGCTTGGGGGATTGGAGAGCTTGATGGATTGGAGAGCTTGGTGGATTGGAGAGCTTGGGCGATTGGAGAGCTTGGGTGAGTAGGAGAGCTTGGGGGAGTAGAAGAGCTTGGGGGAGTAGGAGCGCTTGGGGGATTAGGAGAGCTTGGGGGAGTAGGAGACCGTGGGGGAGTAGGAAAGCTTGGAGGAGTAGGCGAGCTTGGGGGAGTAGGAGAACTTGGGGGAGTAGGAGAGCTTGGCGGAGTAGGAGAACTTGGGGGAGTAGGAGAGCTTGGGTGAGTAGGAGTGCTAGGGGGAGTAGGAGAGTTTGGGGGAGTAGGAGAGCTTGGGGGAGTAGGAGAGCTTGGGGGAGTAGGAGAGCTTGGGGCAGTAGGAGGTCTTGGGGGAGTTGGAGAGCTTGGGGAGTATGAGATCTTGGGGGAGTCGGAGAGCTTGGGGGAGTAGGAGAGCTTGCGGGAGTATGAGAGCTTGCGGGAGTATGAGAGCTTGTGGGAGTATGAGAGCTTGGGGGAGTATGAGAGCTTGGGGGGAGTATGAGAGCTTGGTGGAGTAGGAGAGCTTGGGGGAGTAGGAGAGCTTGGGGCAGTAGGAGATCTTGGGGGTGTCGGAGATCTTGGGGGAGGAGGAAAGCTTGGGGGAGTAGGAGAGCTTGGGGGTGCAGGAGAGCTTGGAGGAGTAGGCGAGCTTGGGGGAGTAGGAGAACTTGGGGGAGCAGGAGAGCTTGGGGGAGTACGAGAGCTTGGTGGAGTAGGAGAGCTTGGTGGAGTAGGAGAGCTTTGGGGAGGAGGAAAGCTTGGGGGAGTAGGAGAGATTGGGGGAGTTGGAGTGTTTGGGTGTGTAGGAGAGCTTCAGGGAGTCGGAAAGCTTTGGGGAGTAATACAGCTTGGCGGAGAAGGAGAGCTTGAGGTAGTAGAATACCATGGGGGAATAGGAGATCTTGACGGAGTAGGAGAGCTTGGGGGAGTAGAAGAGCTTGGGGGAGTAGGAGATTTGGTGGAGTAGGAGATCTTGGGGGAGTAGGAGACCGTGGGGGAGTAGGAAAGCTTGGAGGAGTAGGCGAGCTTGGGGGAGTAGGAGAACTTGGGGGAGTAGGAGAGCTTGGCGGAGTCGGAGAGCTTTGGGGAGTAGGAGAGCTTGGTGGAGTAGGAGAGCTTGGTGGAGTAGGAGAGCTTGGGGGAGTGGGAAAGCTTGGGTAGTAGGAGAGCTTGGGGGAGTAGGAGAGATTGGCGGAGTAGGAGAGCTTGGGGGTGTAGGAGAGCTTGGGGGAGTAGGAGAGCTTGGGGGAGTAGGAGAGCTTGGGGAGTAGGAGAGCTTGGGGGAGTAGGAGAGCGTGGGGGAGTAGGAGAGCTTGGGGGAGTTGGAGAGCTTGGGGGAGTCGAAGGTCTTGGGGGAGTCGGAGAGCTTGGGGGAGTCGGAGAGCTTGGGGGAGTCGGAGAGCTTGGGGGAGTAGGACAGCTTGGAGAGTAGGAGAGCTTGACGGAGTCGAAGAGCTTGGGGGAGTGGGAGAGTTTGGGGGAGAAGGAGAGCTTCCATGAGTATGAGAGCTTGGGGGTGTATGAGAGCTTGTCGGAGTATGGGAGCTTGGGGGTGTATGAGAGCTTGGGGGAGTAGGAGAGCTTGGGGGAGTAGGAGAGCTTGGGGGAGTAGGAGAGCTTGGGGGAGTAGGAGATCTTGGGGGAGTAGGAGATCTAAGGGGAGTTGGAGAGCTTGGGGGAGTAGGAGATCTTGCGGGAGTATGAGAGCTTGCGGGAGTAGGAGAACTTGGGGGAGTAAGAGAGCTTGGGGGAGTAGGAGATCTTGGGGGAGTCGGAGTTCTTGGGGGAGTAGGAGAGCTTGGGGTTGTAGGAGAGCTTGGGGGATTATGAGAGCTTGGGGGAGTAGGAGAGCGTGGGGGTCTAGGAGAGCTTGGAGGAGTAGGCGAGCTTGGGGGAGTAGGAGAACATGGGGAAGTAGGAGAGCTTGGGGGAGTAGGAGAGCTTGGGGGAGTAGGAGACCGTGGGGGTGTAGGAAAGCTTGGAGGAGTCGGCGAGCTTGGGGGAGTAGGAGAACTTGGGGGAGTAGGAGAGCTTGGAGGAGTAGGAGAACTTGGGGGAGTAGGAGAGCTTGGGGGAGTAGGAGAAGTTTGGGGTGTAGGAGAGCTTGGGGGATTAGGAGAGCTTGGGGGATTGGAGAGCTTGATGGATTGGAGAGCTTGGTGGATTGGAGAGCTTGGGCGATTGGAGAGCTTGGGTGAGTAGGAGAGCTTGGGGGAGTAGGAGAGCTTGGGGGAGTTGGAGCGCTTGGGGGATTAGGAGAGCTTGGGGGAGTAGGAGACCGTGGGGGAGTAGGAAAGCTTGGGGGAGTAGGCGAGCTTGGGGGAGTAGGAGAACTTGGGGGAGTAGGAGAGCTTGGCGGAGTAGGAGAGCTTGGGGGAGTAGGAGAGCTTGGTGGAGTAGGAGAGCTTGGTGGAGTAGGAGAGCTTGGGGGAGTGGGAAAGCTTGGGTAGTAGGAGAGCTTGGGGGAGTAGGAGAGATTGGCGGAGTAGGAGAGCTTGGGGGTGTAGGAGAGCTTGGGGGAGTAGGAGAGCTTGGGGGAGTAGGAGAGCTTGGGGAGTAGGGGAGCTTGGGGGAGTAGGAGAGCGTGGAGTAGTAGGAGAGCTTGGGGGAGTTGGAGAGCTTGGGGGAGTCGAAGATCTTGGGGGAGTCGGAGAGCTTGGGGGAGTCGGAGAGCTTGGGGGAGTCGGAGAGCTTGGGGGAGTAGGACAGCTTGGAGAGTAGGAGAGCTTGACGGAGTCGAAGAGCTTGGGGGAGTGGGAGCGTTTGGGGGAGAAGGAGAGCTTCCATGAGTATGAGAGCTTGGGGGAGTATGAGAGCTTGTCGGAGTATGGGAGCTTGGGGGTGTATGAGAGCTTGGGGGAGTAGGAGAGCTTGGGGGAGTAGGAGAGCTTGGGGGAGTATGAGAGCTTGGGGGAGTAGGAGATCTTGGGGGAGTAGGAGATCTAAGGGGAGTTGGAGAGCTTGGGGGAGTCGGAGATCTTGGGGGAGTCGGAGAGCTTGGGGGAGTAGGAGTTTTTGCGGGAGTATGAGAGCTTGCGGGAGTAGGAGAGCTTGGGGGAGTAAGAGAGCTTCGGAGAGTAGGAGATCTTGGGGGAGTCGGAGTTCTTGGGGGAGTAGGAGAGCTTGGGGTTGTAGGAGAGCTTGGGGGATTAGGAGAGCTTGGGGGAGTAGGAGAGCGTGGGGGTCTAGGAGAACTTGGAGGAGTAGGCGAGCTTGGGGGAGTAGGAGAACATAGGGAAGTAGGAGAGCTTGGGGGAGTAGGAGAGCTTGGGGGAGTAGGAGAGCTGGGGGGACTAGGAGACCGTGGGGGTGTAGGAAAGCTTGGAGGAGTAGGCGAGCTTGGGGGAGTAGGAGAACTTGGGGGAGTAGGAGAGCTTGGGGGAGTAGGAGAGCTTGGGGGAGTAGGAGAGCTTGGTGGAGTAGGAGAGCTTGGTGGAGTAGAAGAGGTTGGGGGAGTGGAAAAGCTTGGGGGAGTAGGAGAGCTTGCAGGAGTAGGAGAGATTGGCGGAGTATGAGAGCTTGGGGGTGTAGGAGAGCTTAAGGGAGTAGAGAGCTTGGGGGAGCAGGAGAGCTTGGGGGATTATGGAGCTTGGGGGAGTCGGAGAGCGTGGGGGAGAAGGAGAGCTTCGGGGAGTCGGAGAGCTTGGGGGAGTCGGAGAGCTTGGGGGATTCGGAGAGCTTGGGGGAGTCGGAGAGCTTGGGGGATTCGGAGATCTTGGGGGAGTCGGAGAGCTTGGGGGAGTCGGAGATCTTGGGGGAGTCGGAGAGCTTGGGGGTGTCGGAGAGCTTTGGGGAGTCGGAGAGCTTGGGGGAGTCGGAAAGCTTTGGGGAGTAATACAGCTTGGGGGAGAAGGAGAGCTTGAGGGAGTAGAAGAGTTTGGGGGAGTAGGAGATCTTGGGGGAGTAGGAGAGCTTGGAGGAGTAGAAGAGCTTGGGGGAGTAGGAGATCTTGGTGGAGTAGGAGATCTTGGGGGAGTAGGAGAGATTGGGGTTGTTGGAGAGCTTGGGGGTGTAGGAGAGCTTGAGGGAGTCGGAAAGCTTTGGGGAGTAATACAGCTTGGGGGAGAAGGATAGCTTGAGGGAGTAGAAGAGCTTGGGGGAATAGGAGATCTTGGGGGAGTAGGAGAGCTTGGGGGAGTAGGAGATCTTGGGGGAGTGGGAGAGCTTAGGGGAGTAGGAGAACTTGGGGGAGTCGGAGAGCTTGGGTGAGTAGGAGAGCTCGGGGGAGTAGGAGAGTTTGGGGGAGTAGGAGAGCTTGGGGGAGTAGGGGAGCTTGGGGGAGTAGGAGAGCTTGGGGCAGTAGGAGGTCTTGGGGGAGTTGGAGAGCTTGGGGGAGTATGAGATCTTGGGGGAGTCGGAGAGCTTGGGGGTGTAGGAGAGCTTGCGGGAGTATGAGAGCTTGCGGGAGTCTGAGAGCTTGTGGGAGTATGAGAGCTTGGGGGAGTATGAGAGCTTGGGGGAGTATGAGAGCTTGGTGGAGTAGGTGAGCTTGGGGGAGTAGGAGAGCTTGGGGGAGTAGGAGATCTTGGGGGTGTCGGAGATCTTGGGGGAGGAGGAAAGCTTGGGGGAGTAGGAGAGCTTGGGGGTGCAGGAGAGCTTGGAGGAGTAGGCGAGCTTGGGGGAGTAGGAGAACTTGGGGGAGTAGGAGAGCTTGGGGGAGTAGGAGAGCTTGGGGGAGCAGGAGAGCTTGGGGGAGTAGGAGAGCTTGGTGGAGTAGGAGAGCTTGGTGGAGTAGGAGAGCTTTGGGGTGGAGGAAAGCTTGGGGGAGTAGGAGAGATTGGGGGAGTTGGAGAGTTTGGGGGTGTAGGAGAGCTTGAGGGAGTCGGAAAGCTTTGGGGAGTAACACAGCTTGGCGGAGAAGGAGAGCTTGAGGTAGTAGAATAGCTTGGGGGAATAGGAGATCTTGACGGAGTAGGAGAGCTTGGGGGAGTAGAAGAGCTTGGGGGAGTAGCAGATTTGGGGGAGTAGGAGATCTTGGGGGAGTAGGAGAGCTTTGGGGAGTAGGAGAGCTTGGGTGAGTAGGAGAGCTTGGGGGAGTAGGAGAGCTTGGGGGAGTAGGAGAGCTTGGGGGAGTAGGAGAGCTTGGGGGCGTAGGAGAGCTTGAGGGATTAGGAGAGCTTGGGGGAGTAGGAGAGCTTGGGGGAGTAGGAGAGCGTGGGGGTGGAGGAGACCTTGGAGGAGTAGGCGAGCTTGGGGGAGTAGGAGAACTTGGGGGAGTAGGAGAGCTTGCGGGAGTGGGAGAGCTTGGGGGTGTAGGAGAGCTTGGGTGAGTAGGAGAGCTTGGTGGAGTAGGAGAGCTTGGTGGAGTAGGAGAGCTAGGGGGAGGAGGAAAGCTTGGGGGAGTAGGAGAACTTGGGGGAGTAGGAGAGATTGGGGGAGTTGGAGAGCTTGGGGGTGTAGGAGAGCTTGAGGATGTAGGAGAGCTTGGGGGAGTAGGAGAGTTTGGGGTATAGGACAACTTGGGGGAGTAGGAGCGCGTGGGGAAGTAGGAGAGCTTGGAGGAGACGGCGAGCTTGGGGGAGTAGGTGAGCTTCGGGAGTAAGAGAGCTTGGGGGAGTAGGAGTTCTTGGGGGAGTCGGAGAACTTGGGGGAGGAGGAAAGCTTGGGGGAGTAGGAGAGCTTGGGGGTGCAGGAGAGCTTGGAGGAGTAGGCGAGCTTGGGGGAGTAGGAGAACTTAGGGAAGTAGGAGAGCTTGGGGGAGTAGGAGAGCTTGGGGGAGTCGGAGAGCTTGGGGGAGTAGGAGATCTTGGTGGAGTAGGAGAGCTTGCTGGAGTAGGAGAGCTTGGGGGAGGAGGAAAGCTTGATGGAGTAGGAGAGCTTAGGGGAGCTGGAGAACTTGGGGGAGTAGGAGAGCTTGGGTGAGTAGGAGAGCTTGGGTCAGTAGGAGAGCTTGGTGGAGTAGGAGAGCTTGGGGGAGTAGGAGAGCTTGGGGAGTAGGAGAGCTTGGGGGATAAGGAGAGCTTGGGGGAGTAGGAGAGCTTGGGGGAGTAGGAGAGCGTGGGGGTGTAGGAGACCTTGGAGGAGTAGCCGAGCTTGGGGGAGTAGGAGAACTTGGGGGAGTAGGAGAGCTTGGGGGAGTGGGAGAGCTTGGGGTTGTAGGAGAGCTTGGGGGAGTAGGAGAGCTTGGTGGAGTAGGAGAGCTTGCGGGAGAAGGAGAGTTTGCGGGAGTAGGAGAGCGTGCGCGAGTAGGAGAGCTTGCGGGAGTTGGAGAGCTTGCGGGAGGATGAGACCTTGCAGCAGTAGGAGAACTTGCGGGAGTAGGAGAGCTTGCCCGATTAGGAGAGTTTACCGAATTAGGAGATCTTACCGGAGTCGGAGAGGTTACTTTAGTAGGAGAGCTTACCGGTGTGTGAGAGTTTGAGGGTGTAGGAGAGCTTAGGGGAGTAGGAGAGCTTGGGGGAGTAGGAGAGCTTGGGGGAGTTGGAGAGCTTACCGGAGTAGCAGAGCTTGGCGGACTAGGAGACCTTGTGATACTCGGAGAGCTTCCCGGAATAGGAGAGCTTGGGGGAGTAGGAGAGCATAGGGGAGTAGGAGAGCTTGGTGGAGGAGGAGAGCTTACTGGAGCAGGAGAGCTTGGGGGAGTAAGAGTGCTTGGGAGAGTAGGAAAGGTTGGGGGAGTAGGAGAGGTTGGGGGAGTAGGAGAGCTTACCGGAGTAGGAGAGCTTGGGCGAGTAGGAGAGCTTGGGAGAGGAGGAGAGTTTACCAGAGTAGGAGAGCTTGGGGGAGTAGGAGAGCTTGGGGGAGTCGTAGAGCTTGGGCGAGTAGGAGAGCTTGGGGGAGTAGGATAGCTTGGGGGAGTAGGAGAGCTTGCGGGAGTAGGAGAGCTTAGGTGTCTAGGAGAGCTTGAGAGAGTAGGAGAGCGTGGGGGAGTAGGAGAGCATGTGGGAGTAGGAGAGCGTGGGGGAGTAGGAGAGCTTAATGGAGTAGGAGAGCTTACATGAGTAGGAGAGCTTGCGGGAGTAGGAGAGCTTGCGGGAGTAGGAGAGCTTGGGAGTGCAGGACAGTTACCGGATTACGAGAGCATGGGGGAGTATGAGAGGATGGGGGAGTAGGAGAGCTTGGGGGAGTCGGAGAGCTTGGGGGAGTAGGAGAGCTTGGGGGAGTAGATGAGCTTGGGGTAGTAGGAGAGCTTGGGGGAGTAGCAGAGCTTGGGTGAGTAGGAGAGCTTGTGGGAGCAGGAGAGCTTTGCGCAGTAGTTGAGCTTGGGGAGTAGATGAGCTTGGGGTTGTTGTTGAACTTGGGGGAGTAGTTGCGCTTGGGGGAGTAGGAGAGCTTGCGGGAGTATGAGAGCTTGGGGGAGTAGGAGAGCTTGGGAGAGCAGGAAAGCTTGGGGGAGTAGGAGAGGTTGCAGGAGTAGGAGCGTTTACCGGAGTAGGAGAGCTTACCGCAGTAAGAGAGCTTAACGGAGCAGGAGAGCTTAACGGAGCAGGAGAGCTTACCGGAGTAGAAGAGCTTACCGGAGTAGGATAGCTTGGGCGAGTCGAAGATCTTGGGACAGGAAGAGGGCTTACCAGAGTAGGAGAGCTCACCGGAGTCGGAGAGCTTGGGGGAGTACGAGAGCTTCCATGAGTATGAGAGCTTGGGGAAGTAGGAGACATTGGGGGAGTAGTAGATCTTGGTGGAGTAGGAGAGCTTGGGGGAGTAGGAGAGCTTGCGGGAGTATGAGAGCTTGGGGGAGTAGGAGAGGTTGGGGGAGTAGGAGAGCTTACCGGAGTAGGAGAGCTTACCGGAGTAGGATAGCTTGTGGGAGTAGGAGTGCTTACCTGAGTAGGAGAGTTTGGGCGAGTAGGAGATCTTGGGAGAGGAAGAGAGCTTACCCAAGTAGCAGAGCTCACCAGAGTCGGAGTGCTTGGGGGAGTAGGAGATCTTGGGGGAGTAGGAGAGCTTGGGGGAGTAGTAGAGCTTGGTGGAGTAGGAGAGCTTGGGGGAGTATGAGAGCTTGGGGGAGTAGCAGAGCTTACCGGAGTAGGTGAGCTTGGGGAAGTAGGAGAGCTTACGGGAGCAGGTGAGCTTGGGGGCGTACGAGAGCTTGGGGGAGTAGGAGAGTTACCAGAGTAGGAGAGCTTACCGGAGCAGGAGAGCTTACCGGAGCAAGAGAGATTACCGGAGCAGGAGAGCTTACCGGAGCAGGAGAGCTCACCGGAGCAGGAGAGCTTACCGGAGAAGGAGAGCTTACCGGAGTAGAAGAGCTTACGGAGTAGGAGAGCTTGGGGGAGTAGGGGAGCCTAACGGCGATGGAGAGCTTGGGGGAGTCGGAGAGCATGGGGGGGAAGGAGAGCTTACCGGAGTAGGAGAGCTTACCGGAATATCAGAGTTTACCGGAATAGGAGACCTTACCGGAATAGGAGAGCTTGAGCGAGTAGGAGAGCTTGGACGAGAAGGAGAGCTTGGGCGAGAAGGAGAGCTTGGGCGAGAAGGAGAGCTTGGGGGAGTAGGAGAGCTTGGGGGAGTCGGAGAACTTGGGGGAGTAGGAGAGCTTGGGGGAGTAGGAGAGCTTGGGGGAGTAGGAGAAACTTCCGGAGTAGGAGAGCTTGGGGGAGTAGGAGAAATTACCGGAGTAGGAGAGCTTGGGGGATTAGGAGAAATTACCGGAGTAGGAGAGCTTGGGGGAGTAGGAAAGCTTAGGGGAGTAGAAGAGCTTGGGGGAGCAGGAGAGCTTGGGGGAGTAGGAGAGCTTGCCGGAGTAGGAGAGCTTGGGGGAGTAGGAGAGCTTGGGGAAATAGGAGATCTTGGGAGTGCAGTAGAGCTTACCGCAGCAGGAGAGATTGAGGGAGTAGGAGAGCTTGGGGGAGTAGGAGAGCTTACCGGAGTAGGGGAGCTTGGGGGAGTAGTTGAACTTGGGGGAGTATTTGAGCTTATCGTTGGAGTTGAGCTAGGGGGAGTAGTTGAGCTTTGGGAAGTAGGAGAGCTTGGAGGAGTAGGAGAGCATAGGGGAGTAGGAGAGCATGGGAGAGTAGGAGAGCATGGGGGAGTAGGAGAGCTTGGGGGAGTTGGAGAAATTACCAGAGTAGGAGAGCTTGGGGGAGTAGGAGAGCTTGGGAGTGCTGGAGAGTTACGGGATTCGGAGAGCTTACCAGAGTAGGAGAGCATGGGGTAGTAGGAGAGCATGGGGGAGTTGGAGAGCTTGGGGGTGTAGGAGAGCTTGGGGGAGTAGGAGAGCTTGGGGGTGTAGGAGAGCTTGGGGGAGTCGGAGAGCTTGGGGGAGTAGGAGAGCTTGGGGGAGTAGGAGAGATTGGTGGAGTAGGAGAGCTTGGGGGAGTAGGAGAGCTTGCGGGATTAAGAGAGCTTGGGGGAGTAGGAGAGCTTACAGGATTAGGAGAGCTTGTGGAGTCGGATAGCATGGGGTAGTAGGACAGCTTGGGGGTGTAGGACAGTTTGGGGGAGGAGGAGAGCATGGGAATGGAGGAGAGCTTACCGGATTAGGAGAGCTGGAAGAGTAGGAGTGTTTAGAGGAGCAGGAGAGCTTGGGGGAGTAGGAGAGCTTCGGGAGTAAGAGAGCTTGCCAGAGTAGAAGAGCTTACCGGAGTAGGAGTGCTTACCGGAGTAGGAGAGCTTACCTGAATAGGAGAGCGTGGGAGAGTATGAAAGCTTGGGGGAGTAGGAGAGTTTACCGGAGTAGGAGAGCTTGCCGGAGTTAGAGAGCTTGGTGGTGTATGAGAGCTTGGAGGAGGAGCGTAGCTTGGAGGAGGAGGAGAGCTTACCGGAGTAGGAGAGATTGGGGCAGTAGGAGAGCTTACCGGAGTAGGAGAGCTTAGGGGAGTAGGAGAGCTTCGAGGAGTAGGTGAGCTTGGGGGAGCAGGATAGCTTACCGGAGTCGGAGAGCTTGGGGGAGTAGGAGAGCTTACCGGAGTAGGAGAGCTTGGAGGAGGAGGAGAGCTTGGAGGAGTAGGAGAGCTTGGAGGAGTAGCAGAGCTTGGGGGAGTAGGAGAGTTACCAGAGTAGGAGAGCTGGCCGGTGTAGGGGAGCATACCGGAGATGGAGAGCTTACTGGAGTAGAAGAGCTTACCGGAGTGGGATAGCTTACTGGAGTAGGAGAGCTTTACGGGAGTAGGAGATCTTACCGGCGTAGGAGAGCATAGGGGAGTAGGAGAGCTTACCGGAGTAGGAGAGCTTGGGGAGTCGGAGAGCTTTGGGGAGCAGGATAGCTTACCGGAGTAGGAGAGCTTGGGGGAGTAGGAGAGCTTGGGGGAGAAGGAGAGCTTACCGGAGTAGGAGTGCTTGCGGGAGTAGGAGATTTTGGGTGAGTAGGAGAGCTTGGGAGAGAGTAAAAGAGCTTGGGGGAGAAGGAGAGCTTTGGGCAGTCGGAGAGCTGACCGGAGTAGGAGAGTTAACCGGAGTAAAGAAAGCTTGAGGGAGTTGGACAGCTTGAGGGATTAGGAGAGCTTGGGGAAAAGGAGAGCTTGGCGGAGTAGGGGAGCTTGGGGGAGTAGGAGAGCTTGGGGGAGTAGGAGACCTTGGGAGAGTAGGAAAGGTTGGAGGAGTAGGAGAGGTTGGGGGAGTAGGAGAGGTTGAGGGAGTAGGAGAGCTTACCGCAGTAAGAGAGCTTACCACAGTAAGAGAGCTTAACGGAGTAGGAGAGCTTACCGGAGTAGAAGAGCTTACCCGAGTAGGAGAGCTTACCAGAGAATGAGAGCTTACCGGAGTAGAATAGCTTACCGGAGTGGGAGAGCTTGGGGGAGTAGGAGAGCTTGGGGGAGTAGGAGAGCTTACCGGAATAGGATAGCTTGGGCGAGTAGGAGAGCTTGGGAGAGGAGGAGCGCTTACCAGAGTAGGAGAGCTTACCGGAGTCGAAGCGCTTGAGGGAGTAGGAGAGCTTCCATGAGTATGAGAGTTGGGGGAGTAAGAGAACTTGGGGGAGTATGAGAGCTTGGGGGAGTATGAGAGCTTGGGGGAGTATGAGAGCTTGGGGGAGTATGAGAACGTGGGGTAGTATGAGAGCTTGGGGGAGTAGGAGAGATTGGGGGAGTTGGAGATCTTGGGGCAGTAGGAGAGCTTGGGGCAGTAGGAGAGCTTGGGGCAGTAGGAGAGCTTGGGGCAGTAGGAGAGCTTGGGGGTGTAGGACAGCTTGGTGGAGTAGGAGAGATTGATGGAGTAGGTGAGCTTGATGGAGTAGGAGAGCTTCCCGGAGTAGCAGAGCTTACCTGAGTAGCAGAGGTTACCAGAGAAGGAGAGCTTACCGGAGTAGAAGAGCTTGGGGGAGTAGGAGAGCTTGGGGGAGTAGGAGAGCTTGGGCGAGTAGGAGAGCTTGGGAGAGGAGGAGAGCTTACCAGAGTAGGAGAGCTTGGGGGAGTAGGAGAGCTTGGGGGAGTATGAGAGCTTGGGGGAGTATGAGAGCTTGGGGAAATATGAGAGCTTGGGGGAGTATGAGAGCTTGGGGGAGTATGAGAGCTTGGGGGAGTATGAGAACTTGGGGGTGTATGAGAGCTTGGGGAAGTAGAAGAGCTTGATGAAGTAGGAGAACTTGGGGGAGTAGGAGAGCTTGGGGGAGTAGGAGAGCTTGGGGGAGTAGGAGAGCTTACCGGAGTAGGAGAGCTTGGGGGAGTAGGAGAGCTTGCGGGAGTAGGAGAGCTTGCGGGAGTAGGAGAGCTTGGGGGAGTAGGAGAGGTTGGGGGTGTAGGAGAGCTTACCGGAGTAGGAGAGCTTGGGGGAGTAGGAGAGCTTGCGGGAGTAGGAGAGCTTGCGGGAGTAGGCGAGTTTGGGGGAGTAGGAGAGCTTGGGGGAATAGGAGAGCTTACCGCAGTAAGAGAGCTTACCGCAGTAAGAGAGCTTACCGCAGTAAGAGAGCTTAACGGAGTAGCGGAGTTTAACGGAGTAGGAGAGCTTACCGGAGTAGAAGAGCTTACCCGAGTGGGAGAGCTTACCAGAGAAGGAGAGCTTACCGGAGTAGAAGAGCTTACCGGAGTGGGAGAGATTGGGGGAGTAGGAGAGTTTGGGGTGTCGGAGAGCTTACCAGAGTAGGATAGTTTTGGCGAGTAGGAGAGCTTGGGAGAGGAGGAGAGCTTTGGCGAGTACGAGAGCTTGGGGGAGTAGGTGAACTTGGGGGGGGGGAGAGCTTGTGGGAGTAGGTGAGCTTGCGGGAAACATAGAAACATAGAAAATAGGTGCAGGAGTAGGCCATTCGGCCCTTCTAGCCTGCACCGCCATTCAATGAGTTCATGGCTGAACATTCAACTTCAGTACCCCATTCCTGCTTTCTCGCCATACCCCTTGATCCCCCTAGCAGTAAGGATCTCATCTAACTCCTTTTTGAATATATTTAGTGAATTGTCCTCAACAACTTTCTGTGGTAGTGAATTCCACATGTTCACCACTCTCTGGTGAAGAAGTTCCTCCGCATCTCGGTCCTAAATGGCTTACCCCTTATACTTAGACTGTGACCCCTGGTTCTGGACTTCCCCAACATTGGGAACATTCTTCCTGCATCTAACCTGTCTAACCCCGTCAGAATTTTATATGTTTCTATGAGGTCCCCTCTCATTCTTCTGAACTCCAGTGAATACAAGCCCAGTTGATCCAGTCTTTCTTGATAGGTCAGTACCGCCATCCCGGGAATCAGTTTGGTGAACCTTCGCTGCACTCCCTCAATAGCAAGAATGTCCTTCCTCAGGTTAGGAGACCAAAACTGTACACAATACTCCAGGTGTGGCCTCACCAATGCCCTGGACAACTGTAGCAACACCTCCCTGCCCCTGTACTCAAATCCCCTTGCTATGAAGGCCAACATGCCATTTGCTTTCTTAATCGCCTGCTGCACCTGCATGCCAACCTTCAATGACTGATGTACCATGACACCCAGGTCTCTTTGCACCTCCCCTTTTCCTAATCTGTCACCATTCAGATAATAGTCTGTCTCTCTGTTTTTACCACCAAAGTGGATAACCTCACATTTATCCACATTATACTTCATCTGCCATGCATTTGCCGACTCACCTAACCTATCCAAGTCGCTCTGCAGCCTCACAGCATCCTCCTCGCAGCTCACACTGCCACCCAACTTAGTGTCATCCGCAAATTTGGAGATACTACATTTAATCCCCTCATCTAAATCATTAATGCACAGTGTAAACAGCTGGGGCCCCAGCACAGAACCCTGTGGTAACCCACTAGTCACTGCCTGCCATTCTGAAAAGTACCCATTTACTCCTACTCTTTGCTTCCTGTCTGACAACCAGTTCTCAATCCATGTCAGTACACTACCCCCAATCCCATGTGCTCTAACTTTGCACATCAATCTCTTGTGTGGGACCTTGTCGAACGCCTTCTGAAAGTCCAAATATACCACATCGACTGGTTCTCCCTTATCCACTCTACTGGAAACATCCTCAAAAAATTCCAGAAGATTTGTCAAGCATGATTTCCCTTTCACAAATCCATGCTGACTTGGACCTATCATGTCACCTCTTTCCAAATGCACTGCTATGACATCCTTAATAATTGATTCCATCATTTTACCCACTACCGATGTCAGGCTGACCGGTCTATAATTCCCTGTTTTCTCTCTCCCTCCTTTTTTAAAAAGTGGGGCTACATTGGCTACCCTCCACTCCATAGGAACTGATCCAGAGTCAATGGAATGTTGGAAAATGACTGTCAACGCATCCACTATTTCCAAGGCCACCTCCTTAAGTACTCTGGGATGCAGTCCATCAGGCCCTGGGGATTTATCGGCCTTCAATCCCATCAATTTCCCCAACACAATTTCCCGGCTAATAAGGATTTCCCTCAGTTCCTCCTCCTTACTAGACCCCCCGACCCCTTTTATAACCGGAAGGTTGTTCGTGTCCTCCTTCGTGAATACCGAACCAAAGTACTTGTTCAATTGGTCCGCCATTTCTTTGTTCCCCGTTATGACTTCCCCTGATTCTGACTGCAGGGGACCTACATTTGTCTTTACTAACCTTTTTCTCTTTACATATCTATAGAAACTTTTGCAATCCGTCTTAATGTTCCCTGCAAGCTTCTTCTCATACTCCATTTTCCCTGCCCTAATCAAACCCTTTGTCCTCCTCTGCTGAGTTCTAAATTTCTCCCAGTCCCCAGGTTCGCTGCTATTTCTGGCCAATTTGTATGCCACTTCCTTGGCTTTAATACTATCCCTGATTTCCCTTGATAGCCACGGTTGAGCCACCTTCCCTTTTTTATTTCTATGCCAGACAGGAATGTACAATTGTTGTAATTAATCAATACGGTCTCTAAATGTCTGCCATTGCCCATCCACTGTCAACCCCTTAAGTATCATTCGCCAATCCATCTCAGCCAATTCACGCCTCATACCTTCAAAGTTAGCCTTCTTTAAGTTCTGGACCATGGTCTCTGAATTAACTGTTTCATTCTCCATCCCAGTGC
The DNA here is from genome assembly GCF_044704955.1 of Pristiophorus japonicus. Lineage (NCBI taxonomy): Eukaryota > Metazoa > Chordata > Chondrichthyes > Pristiophoridae > Pristiophorus > Pristiophorus japonicus. Next base: position 1,870,771 of record NW_027254751.1, read on the forward strand.
AGAATTCCACCATATTATGGTCACTCTTCCCCAAGGGGGCCTCGCACAACGAGATTGCTAATTAATCCTTTCTCATTACATAACACCCAGTCTAAGATGGCCTCCCCCCTAGTTGGTTCCTCGACATATTGGTCTAAAAAACCATCCCTTATGCACTCCAGAAAATCCTCCTCCACCGTATTGCTTCCAGTTTGGTTAGCCCAATCTATGTGCATATTAAAGTCACCCATTATAACTGCTGCACCTTTATTGCACGCACCCCTAATTTCCTGTTTGATGCCCTCCCCAACATCACTACTACTGTTTGGAGGTCTGTGCACAACTCCCACTAACGTTTTTTGCCCTTTGGTGTTCTGCAGCTCTACCCATTTCGATTCCACATCATCCAAGCTGATGTCCTTCCTAACTATTGCCTTAATCTCCTCCTTAACCAGCAATGCTACCCCACCTCCTTTTCCTTTTATTCTATCCTTCCTGAATGTTGAATACCCCTGGATGTTGAGTTCCCAGCCCTGCTCATCCTGGAGGCACGTCTCCGTAATCCCAATCACATCATATTTGTTAACATCTATTTGCACAGTTAATTCATCCACCTTATTGCGGATACTCCTTGCATTAAGACACAAAGCCTTTAGGCTTGTTTTTTTAACACTCTCTGTCCTTTTAGAATTTTGCTGTACAATGGCCCTTTTTGTTCTTTGCCTTTGGTTTCTCTGCCCTCCACTTTTCCTCATCTCCTTGGGAGGAGACCTTGGGAGAGTAGGAAAGGTTGGGGGAGTAGGAGAGGTTGGGGGAGTAGGAGAGCTTACCGGAGTAAGAGAGCTTACCGCAGTAAGAGAGCTTACCGCAGTAAGAGAGCTTAACGGAGTAGCACAGCGTAACGGGGTAGGAGAGCTGACCGGAGTAGAAGAGCTTACCCGAGTCGGAGAGCTTACCAGAGAAGGAGAGCTTACCGGAGTAGAAGTGCTTACCGGAGTGGGAGAGCATGGGGGAGACGGAGAGCTTACCAGAGTATGACATCTTGGGCGAGTATGAGAGCTTGGGAGAGGAGGAGAGCTTACCAGAGTGGGAGAGGTTACCGGATTCGGAGCGCTTGGGGAAGTAGGAGAGCTTCCATGAGTATGAGAGTTGGGGGAGTAAGAGAACTTGGGGGAGTATGAGAGCTTGGGGGAGTATGAGAGCTTGGGGTAGTCTGAGAACTTGGGGTAGTATGAGAGCTTGGGGGAGTAGGAGAGCTTGGGGGAGTAGGAGAGCTTGGGGGAGTAGGAGAGATTGGGTTCTTTGAAGATCTTGGGGCAGTAGGAGAGCTTGGGGCAGTAGGAGAGCTTGGGGGAGTAGGAGAGCTTTGGGGAGAAGGAGATCTTATCGGAGTCGGAGAGCTTATCGGATTAGGAGAGCTATCTGATTAGGAGAGCTAACCGGATTAGGCGAGCTTACCAGAGTAGAAGAGCTTACCAGAGTAGGAGAGCTTACCGGAGTAGGAGAGCTTACGGGAGTTGGAGTGTTTGGGGGTGTAGGGGATCATGGGGGAGTAGGAGAGCTTGGGGGAGTAGGAAAGCTTGGGGTTGGAGGAGAACTTACCGGATTAGAGGAGCTTACCGGAGAAGAAGAGCTTACCAGAGAAGAAGAGCTTGCCGGAGTAGAAGAGCTTACCGGAGTAGGAGAGTTTACCAGAGAAGGAGAGCTTTCCGCAATAGTAGAGCTTGGCGAGTAGGAGAGCTTGGAGGAGGAGGAGAGCTTACCGGAGTAGGAGCGCTTGGGGGAGTAGGAGAGCTTGGGGGAGTAGGAGAGCTTGGGCGAGTAGGAGAGCTTGGGAGAGGAGGAGAGCTTACCAGAGTCGGAGAGCTTGGGGGAGTATGAGAGCTTGGGGAAATATGAGAGCTTGGGGGAGTATGAGAGCTTGGGGGAGTATGAGAGCTTGGGGAAATATGAGAGCTTGGGGGAGTATGAGAGCTTGGGGGAGTATGAGAGCTTGGGGGAGTAAGATTACTTGGGGGTGTATGAGAGCTTGGGGAAGTAGAAGAACTTGGTGAAGTAGGTGAATTTTGGGGAGTAGGAGAGCTTGGGGGAGCAGGAGAGCTTGGGAGAGTAGGAGAGCTTACCGGAGTAGGAGAGCTTGGGGGAGTAGGAGAGCTTGCGGGAGTAGGAGACCTTGCGGGAGTAGGAGAGCTTGGGAGAGTAGAAGAGGTTAGGGGAGTAGCAGAGCTTACCGCAGTAAGAGAGCTTACCGCAGTAAGAGAGATTACCGCAGTCAGAGAGCTTAATGGAGTGACAGAGCTTAACGGAGTAGGAGAGCTTACCGGAGTAGAAGAGCTTATCGGAGTGGGAGAGCTTGGGGGAGTAGGAGAGCTTGGGGGAGTAGCAGAGCTTGGGGGAGTAGGAGAGTTACCAGATTATGAGAGCTTCCCGGTGTAGGGGAGCATACCGGAGATGGAGGGCTTACTGGAGTAGAAGAGCTTACCGGAGTGGGATAGCTTACTGGAGTAGGAGAGCTTTACGGGAGTAGGAGATCTTACCGGCGTAGGAGAGCATAGGGGAGTAGGAGAGCTTGCGGGTGTAGGAGAGCTTGGGGGAGTAGGAGACCTTGGGAGAGTCGGAAAGGGTGGGGGAGTAGGAGAGGTTGGGGGAGTAGGAGAGGTTGAGGGAGTAGGAGAGCTTACCGCAGTAAGAGAGCTTACCGCAGTAAGAGATTTTACCGCAGTAAGAGAGCTTAACGGAGTAGGAGAGCTTACCGGAGTAGAAGAGCTTACCCTAGTAGGAGAGCTTACCAGAGAATGAGAGGTAACGGAGTAGAAGAGCTTACCGGAGTGGGAGAGCTTGAGGGAGTAGGAGAGCTTGGGGCAGTAAGAGAGCTTACCGAAGTAGGATAGCTTGGGCGAGTAGGAGAGCTTGGGAGAGGAGGAGAGCTTACCAGAGTAGGAGAGCTTACGGGAGTCGGAGCGCTTGGGGGAGTAGGAGAGCTTCCATGAGTATGAGAGTTGGGGGAGTAAGAGAACTTGGGGGAGTATGAGAGCTTGGGGGAGTAGTAGAGCTTGGGGGAGTAGGAGAGCTTGGGGGAGAATGAGAACTTGGGCTAGTAGGAGAGTTTGTGGCAGTAGGAGAGCTTGGGGGAGTAGGAGAGCTTGGGGGAGTAGGAGAGCTTGTTGGAGTAGGAGAGATTGGTGGAGTAGGAGAGCTTGATGGAGTAGGAGAGCTTGGTGGAGTAGGAGAGCTTGGGGGAGTAGGAGAGCTTGGGGGAGTAGGAAAGCTTGGGGGAGTAGGAGAGCTTGGGAGAGTAGGAAAGGTTGGGTGAGTCGGAGAGGTTGGGGGTGTCGGAGAAGTTGGGGGAGTAGGAGAGCTTACCGCAGTAAGAGAGCTTAACGGAGTAGGAGAGCATAACGGAGTAAGAGAGCTTCCCGGAGTAGAAGAGCTTACCAGAGAAGGAGAGCTTACCAGAGTAGAAGAGCTTGGGGGAGTAGGAGAGCTTGGGATAGCAGGAGAGCTTGGCCGAGTAGGAGAACTTGGGAGAGGAGTAGAGCTTACCAGAGTAGGAGAGCTTACCGGAGTCGGAAAGCTTGGGGGAGTCGGAGAGCTTCCATGAGTATGAGAGCTTGGGGGAGTGTGAGTGCTTACGGGAGTATCAGAGCTTGGGGGAGTATGAGAGCTTGGGGAAATATGAGAGCTTGGGGGAGTATGAGAGCTTGGGGGAGTATGAGAGCTTGGGGGAGTATGAGAACTTGGGGGAGTATGAGAGCTTGGGGAAGTCGAAGAGCTTGGTGAAGTAGGTGAATTTGGGGGAGTAGGAGAGCTTGGCAGAGTAGGAGAGCTTGGGGGAGTAGGAGAGCTTGAGGGAGTAGAAGAGCTTGGGGGAGTAGGAGAGCTTGAGGGTGTAGAAGAGCTTGGGGAAGTCGAAGAGCTTGGTGAATTAGGTGAATTTGGGGGAGTAGGAGAGCTTGGCGGAGTAGGAGAGCTTGGGGGAGTAGGAGAGCTTGAGGGAGTAGAAGAGCTTGGGGGAGTAGGAGAGCTTGCGGGAGTAGGAGAGCTTGCGGGAGTAGGAGAGCTTGGGGAAGTAGGAGAGCTTACCGCAGTAAGAGAGCTTAACGGAGTAGCAGAGTTTAACGGAGTAGGAGAGCTTACCGGAGTAGAAGAGCTTACCCGAGTAGGATAGCTTGGGCGAGTAGGAGAGCTTGAGAGAGTAGGAGAGCTTTGGCGAGTAGGAGAGCTTGGGGGAATAGGAGAGCTTGGGGGAGTAGGAGAGCTTGGGGGAGTAGGTGAAATTGGGGGAGTAGGAGAGCTTGCGGGAGTAGGAGAGCTTGGGGGAGTAGGAGAGCCTGGGGGAGTAGGAGACCTTGGGAGAGTAGGAAAGGTTGGGGGAGTAGTAGAGGTTGGGGGAGTAGGAGAGGTTGGGGGAGTAGGAGAGCTTACCGCAGTAAGAGAGCTTACCGCAGTAAGAGAGCTTAACGGAGTAAAGAGCTTAACGGGGTAGGAGAGCTTACCGGAGCAGAAGAGCTTACCCGAGTAGGAGAGCTTACCAGAGAAGGAGAGCTTACCGGAGTAGAAAAGCTTACCGGAGTGGGAGAGCATGGGCGAGTAGCAGAGCTTGGGGGAGTAGGAGAGCTTACCGGAGTAGGATAGCTTGGGCGAGTAGGAGAGCTTGGGAGAGGAGGAGAGCTTAGCAGAGTGGGAGAGCTTACCGGATTCGGAGCGCTTGGGGGAGTAGGAGAGCTTCCATGAGTATGAGAGTTGGGGGAGTAAGAGAACTTGGGGGAGTATGAGAGCTTGGGGGAGTATGAGAGCTTGGGGGAGTATGAGAACTTGGGGTAGTATGAGAGCTAGGGGGAATAGGAGAGCTTGTTTGAGTAGGAGAGCTTGGGGGATTCGGAGAGATTGGGGGAGTTGGAGATCTTGGGGCAGTAGGAGAGATTGGGGCAGTAGGAGAGCTTGGTGCAGTAGGAGAGCTTGGAGCAGTAGGAGAGCTTGGGGCAGTAGGAGAGCTTGGGGGAGTTGGAGAGCTTGGGGGAGTAGGAGAGCTTGGGTGAGTAGGAGATCTTATCGGAGTCGGAGAGCTTATCGGATTAGGAGAGCTACCTGATAAGGAGAGCTAACCGGATTAGGAGAGCTTACCAGAGTAGAAGAGCTTACCGGAGTAGGAAAGCTTACCGGAGTAGGAGAGCTTACCGGAGTTGGAGAGTTTTGGGGAGTCGGAGAGCATGGGGGAGTTGGAGAGATTGGGGGAGTAGGAGAGCTTGGGGGTGGAGGAGAGCTAACCGGATTAGAGGAGCTTACCGGAGAAGAAGAGCTTACCGGAGTAGAAGAGGTTACCGGAGTAGAAGAGCTTACCGGAGTAGGAGAGTTTACCAGAGAAGGAGAGCTTTCCGGAATAGTAGAGCTTGGCGAGTAGGAGAGCTTGGAGGAGGAGGAGAGCTTACCGGAGTAGGAGAGCTTGGGGGAGTAGGAGAGCTTGGGGGAGTAGGAGAGCTTGGTGGAGTGGGAGAGCTTGGGGGAGTAGGAGAACTTGGGGGTGTAGGAGAGCTTGTGGGAGTCAGAGAGCTTGTGAAGTAGAAGAGATTGGGGGAGTAGGAGAGCTTGGGGCAGTAGGAGAGCTTGGGGCAGTAGGAGAGCTTGGGGGAGTAGGAGAGCTTAACGGAGCAGGAGAGCTCAGCGGAGTGGAAGAGCTTACCGGAGTAGGATAGCTTGTGGGAGTAGGAGTGCTTACCTGAGTAGGAGGGCTTGTGCGAGTCGGAGATCTTGGGAGAGGAACAGAGCTTACCAGAGTAGGAGAGCTCACCAGAGTCGGAGTGCTTTGTTGAGGAGGAGACCTTGGGGGAGTAGGATATCTTGGGGGAGTAGGAGAGCTTGGGGGAGTAGGAGAGCTTGGTGGAGTAGGAGAGCTTGGGGGAGTATGAGAGCTTGGGGGAGTAGGAGAGCTTACCGGAGTAGGTGAGCTTGGGGAAGTAGGAGAGCTTATGGGAGTAGGTGAGCTTGGGGGAGTACAAGAGCTTGAGGGAGTAGGAGAGTTACCAGAGTAGGAGAGCTTACCGGAGCAGGAGAGCTTACCGGAGCAGGAGAGATTACCGGAGCAGGAGAGCTTACCGGAGCAGGAGAGCTCACCGGAGCAGGAGAGCTTACCGGAGAAGGAGAGCTTACCGGAGTAGAAGAGCTTACCGGAGTAGGAGAGATTACCGGAGTAGGAGAGCTTACCGGAGTTGGAGAGTTTGGGGGAGTAGGAGAGCCTACCGGTGATGGAGAGCTTGGCGGAGTCGGAGAGCATTGGGGGGAAGAAGAGCTTGGGCGAGAAGGAGAGCTTGGGGGAGTAGGAGAGCTTGGGGGAGTCGGAGAACTTGGGGGCATAGGAGAGCTTGGGGGAGTAGGAGAGCTTGGGGGCGTAGGAGAAATTTCCGGAGTAGGAGAGCTTGGGGGAGTAGGAGAAATTATCGGAGTAGGAGAGATTGGGGGATTAGGAGAGCTATCTGATTAGGAGAGCTAACCGGATTAGGTGAGCTTACCAGAGTAGAAGAGCTTACCGGAGTAGGAGAGCTTACCGGAGTAGGAGAGCTTACCGGAGTTGGAGAGTTTGGGGGAGTTGGAGAGCATGGGCGAGTAGGAGAGCTTGGTGGAGTAGGAAAGCTTGGGGGTGGAGGAGAACTTACCGGATTAGAGGAGCTTACCGGAGAAGAAGAGCTTACCGGAGTAGAAGAGCTTACCGGAGTAGAAGAGCTTACCGGAGTAGAAGAGTTTACCAGAGTAGGAGAGCTTACCGGAATATCAGAGCTTACCGGAATTGGAGAGCTTACCGGAATAGGAGAGCGTGAGCGAGTAGGAGAGCTTGGGCGAGAAGGAGAGCTTGGGCGAGAAGGAGAGCTTGGGCGAGAAGGAGAGCTTGGGGGAGTAGGAGAGCTTGGGGGAGTCGGAGAACTTGGGGGCATAGGAGAGCTTGGGGGAGTAGGAGAGCTTGGGGGAGTAGGAGAAATTTCCGGAGTAGGAGAGCTTGGGGGAGTAGGAGAAATTATCGGAGTAGGAGAGCTTGGGGGATTAGGAGAGCTATCTGATTAGGAGAGCTAACCGGATTAGGTGAGCTTACCAGAGTAGAAGAGCTTACCGGAGTAGGAGAGCTTACCGGAGTAGGAGAGCTTACCGGAGTTGGAGAGTTTGGGGGAGTTGGAGAGCATGGGCGAGTAGGAGAGCTTGGTGGAGTAGGAAAGCTTGGGGGTGGAGGAGAACTTACCGGATTAGAGGAGCTTACCGGAGAAGAAGAGCTTACCGGAGTAGAAGAGCTTACCGGAGTAGAAGAGCTTACCGGAGTCGGAGAGTTTACCAGAGAAGGAGAGCTTTCCGGAATAGTAGAGCTTGGCGAGTAGGAGAGCTTGGAGGAGGAGGAGAGCTTACCGGAGTAGGAGAGCTTGGGGGAGTAGGAGAGCTTGGGGGAGTAGGAGAGCTTGGGCGAGTAGGAGAGCTTGGGAGAGGAGGAGTGCTTACCAGAGTTGGAGAGCTTGGGGGAGTCGGAGAGCTTGGGGAAATATGAGAGCTTGGGGGAGTATGAGAGCTTGGGGGAGTATGAGAGCTTGGGGAAATATGAGAGCTTGGGGGAGTATGAGAGCTTGGGTGAGTATGAGAGCTTGGGGGAGTAAGAGTACGTGGGGGTGTATGAGAGCTTGGGGAAGTAGAAGAGCTTGGTGAAGTAGGTGAACTTTGGGGAGTAGGAGAACTTGGGGAGTGGGAGAGCATGGGGGAGTAGGTGCGCTTACCGGAGTAGGAGAGCTTGGGGGAGTAGGAGAGCTTGCGGGAGTAGGAGAGCTTGCGGGAGTAGGAGAGCTTGTGAGAGTAGAAGAGGTTGGGGGAGTCGCAGAGCTTACCGCAGTAAGAGAGCTTACCGCAGAAAGAGAGATTACCGCAGTAAGAGAGCTTAACGGAGTAGCAGAGCTTAACGGAGTAGGAGAGCTTACCGGAGTAGAAGAGCTTACCGGAGTGGGAGAGCTTGGGGGAGTAGGAGAGCTTGGGGGAGTAGCAGAGCTTGGGGGAGTAGGAGAGTTACCAGAGTAGGAGAGCTTCCCGGTGTAGGGGAGCATACCGGAGATGGAGAGCTTACTGGAGTAGAAGAGCTTACCAGAGTGGGATAGCTTACTGGAGTAGGAGAGCTTTACGGGAGTAGGAGATCTTACCGGCGTAGGAGAGCATAGGGGAGTAGGAGAGCTTGCGGGTGTAGGAGAGCTTGGGGGAGTAGGAGACCTTGGGAGAGTTGGAAAGTGTGGGGGAGTAGGAGAGCTTGGGGGAGTAGGAGAGGTTGAGGGAGTAGGAGAGCTTACCGCAGTAAGAGAGATTACCGCAGTAAGAGAGCTTACCGCAGTAAGAGAGCTTACCGCAGTAAGAGAGCTTAACGGAGAAGGAGAGCTTACCGGAGTAGAAGAGCTTACCTGAGTAGGAGAGCTTACCAGAGAATGAGAGCTTACCGTAGTAGAAGAGCTTACCGGAGTGGGAGAGCTTGAGGGAGTAGGAGAGCTTGGGGCAGTAAGAGAGCTTTCCGAAGTAGGATAGCTTGGGCGAGTAGGAGAGCTTGGGAGAGGAGGATAGCTTACCAGAGTAGGATAGCTTACGGGAGTCGGAGCGCTTGGGGGAGTAGGAGAGCTTCCATGAGTATGAGAGTTGGGGGAGTAAGAGAACTTGGGGGAGTATGAGAGCTTGGGGGAGTAGGAGAGCTTGGGGGAGTATGAGAGCTTGGGAGAGAATGAGAACTTGGGGTAGTAGGAGAGTTTGGGGCAGTAGGAGAGCTTGGGGGAGTAGGAGAGCTTGGGGGAGTAGGAGAGCTTGTTGGAGTAGGAGAGATTGGTGGAGTAGGAGAGCTTGATGGAGTAGGAGAGCTTGGTGGAGTAGGAGAGCTTGGGGGAGTAGGAGAGCTTGGGCGAGTAGGAGAGCTTGGGGGAGTAGGAGAGCTTGGGAGAGTAGGAAAGGTTGGGTGAGTCGGAGAGGTTGGGGGTGTCGGAGAAGTTGGGGGAGTAGGAGAGCTTACCGCAGTAAGAGAGCTTAACGGAGTAGGAGAGCATAGCGGAGTAAGAGAGCTTCCCGGAGTAGAAGAGCTTACCTGAGTAGGAGAGCTTACCAGAGAAGGAGAGCTTACCAGAGTAGAAGAGCTTGGGGGAGTAGGAGAGCTTGGGGTAGCAGGAGAGCTTGGGCGAGTAGGAGAACTTGGGAGAGGAGGAGAGCTTACCAGAGTAGGAGAGCTTACCGGAGTCGGAAAGCTTGGGGGAGTCGGAGAGCTTCCATGAGTATGAGAGCTTGGGGGAGTGTGAGTGCTTACGGGAGTATCAGAGCTTGGGGGAGTATGAGAGCTTGGGGTAATATGAGAGCTTGGGGGAGTATGAGAGCTTGGGGGAGTATGAGAGCTTGGGGGAGTATGAGAACTTGGGGGAGTATGAGAGCTTGGGGAAGTCGAAGAGCTTGGTGAAGTAGGTGAATTTGGGGGAGTAGGAGAGCTTGGCGGAGTAGGAGAGCTTGGGGGAGTAGGAGAGCTTGAGGGAGTAGAAGAGCTTGGGGGAGTAGGAGAGCTTGAGGGTGTAGAAGAGCTTGGGGAAGTCGAAGAGCTTGGTGAAGTAGGTGAATTTGGGGGAGTAGGAGAGCTTGGAGGAGTAGGAGAGCTTGGGGGAGTAGGAGAGCTTGAGGGAGTAGAAGAGCTTGGGGGAGTAGGAGAGCTTGCGGAAGTAGGAGAGCTTGCGGGAGTAGGAGAGCTTGGGGAAGTAGGAGAGCTTACCGCAGTAAGAGAGCTTAGCGGAGTAGCAGAGTTTAACGGAGTAGGAGAGCTTACCGGAGTAGAAGAGCTTACCCGAGTAGGAGAGCTTACCAGAGAAGGAGAGCTTACCGGAGTAGGAGAGCTTACCAGAGTAGGATAGCTTGGGCGAGTAGGAGAGCTTGGGAGAGGAGGAGAGCTTGGGGGAGTAGGAGACCTTGGGAGAGTAGGAAAGGTTGAGGGAGTAGTAGAGGTTGGGGGAGTAGGAGAGGTTGGGGGAGTAGGAGAGCTGACCGCAGTAAGAGAGCTTACCGCAGTAAGAGAGCTTACTGCAGTAAGAGAGCTTAACGGAGTAACAGAGCTTAACGGGGTAGGAGAGCTTACCGGAGCAGAAGAGCTTACCCGAGTAGGAGAGCTTACCAGAGAAGGAGAGCTTACCGGAGTAGAAAAGCTTACCGGAGTGGGAGAGCATGGGCGAGTAGCAGAGCTTGGGGGAGTAGGAGAGCTTACCGGAGTAGGATAGCTTGGGCGAGTAGGAGAGCTTGGGAGAGGAGGAGATCTTAGCAGAGTGGGAGAGCTTACCGGATTCGGAGCGCTTGGGGGAGTAGGAGAGCTTCCATGAGTATGAGAGTTGGGGGAGTAAGAGAACTTGGGGGAGTATGAGAGCTTGGGGGAGTATGAGAGCTTGGGGGAGTATGAGAACTTGGGGTAGTATGAGAGCTAGGGGGAATAGGAGAGCTTGTTGTAGTAGGAGAACTTGGGGGAGTCGGAGAGATTGGGTGAGTTGGAGATCTTGGGGCAGTAGGAGAGATTGGGGCAGTAGGAGAGCTTGGTGCAGTAGGAGAGCTTGGAGCAGTAGGAGAGCTTGGGGCAGTAGGAGAGCTTGGGGGAGTTGGAGAGCTTGGGGGAGTAGGAGAGCTTGGGTGAGTAGGAGATCTTATCGGAGTCGGAGAGCTTATCGGATTAGGAGAGCTACCTGATAAGGAGAGCTAACCGGATTAGGAGAGCTTACCAGAGTCGAAGAGCTTACCGGAGTAGGAAAGCTTACCGGAGTAGGAGAGCTTACCGGAGTTGGAGAGTTTTGGGGATTCGGAGAGCATGGGGGAGTTGGAGAGATTGGGGGAGTAGGAGAGCTTGGGGGTGGAGGAGAGCTAACCGGATTAGAGGAGCTTACCGGAGAAGAAGAGCTTACCGGAGTAGAAGAGCTTACCGGAGTAGAAGAGCTTACCGGAGTAGGAGAGTTTACCAGAGAAGGAGAGCTTTCCGGAATAGTAGAGCTTGGCGAGTAGGAGAGCTTGGAGGAGGAGGAGAGCTTACCGGAGTAGGAGAGCTTGGGGAAGTAGGAGAGCTTGGGGGAGTAGGAGAGCTTGGTGGAGTGGGAGAGCTTGGGGGAGTAGGAGAACTTGGGGGTGTAGGAGAGCTTGTGGGAGTCAGAGAGCTTGTGAAGTAGAAGAGATTGGGGGAGTAGGAGAGCTTGGGGCAGTAGGAGAGCTTGGGGCAGTAGGAGAGCTTGGGGGAGTAGGAGAGCTTAACGGAGCAGGAGATCTTGGGAGAGGAACAGAGCTTTCCAGAGTAGGAGAGCTCACCAGAGTCGGAGTGCTTGGGTGAGTAGGAGACCTTGGGGGAGTAGGATATCTTGGGGGAGTAGGAGAGCTTGGTGGAGTAGGAGAGCCTGGGGGAGTATGAGAGCTTGGGGGAGTAGGAGAGCTTTCCGGAGTAGGTGAGCTTGGGGAAGTAGGAGAGCTTATGGGAGTAGGTGAGCTTGGGGGAGTACAAGAGCTTGAGGGAGCAGGAGAGATTACCGGAGCAGGAGAGCTTACCGGAGCAGGAGAGCTCACCGGAGCAGGAGAGCTTACCGGAGAAGGAGAGCTTACCGGAGTAGAAGAGCTTACCGGAGTAGGAGAGCTTGGGGGAGTAGGAGAGCCTACCGGTGATGGAGAGCTTGGCGGAGTCGGAGAGCATGGGGGGGAAGGAGAGCTTGGGCGAGAAGGAGAGCTTGGGGGAGTAGGAGAGCTTGGGGGAGTCGGAGAACTTGGGGGCATAGGAGAGCTTGGGGGAGTAGGAGAGCTTGGGGGAGTAGGAGAAATTTCCGGAGTAGGAGAGCTTGGGGGAGTAGGAGAAATTATCGGAGTAGGAGAGCTTGGGGGATTAGGAGAGCTATCTGATTAGGAGAGCTAACCGGATTAGGAGAGCTTACCAGAGTAGAAGAGCTTACCGGAGTAGGAGAGCTTAGCGGAGTAGGAGAGCTTACCGGAGTTGGAGAGTTTGGGGGAGTTGGAGAGCATGGGCGAGTAGGAGAGCTTGGTGGAGTAGGAAAGCTTGGGGGTGGAGGAGAACTTACCGGATTAGAGGAGCTTACCGGAGAAGAAGAGCTTACCGGAGTAGAAGAGCTTACCGGAGTAGAAGAGCTTACCGGAGTAGGAGAGTTTACCAGAGACGGAGAGCTTTCCGGAATAGTAGAGCTTGGCGAGTAGGAGAGCTTGGAGGAGGAGGAGAGCTTACCGGAGTAGGAGAGCTTGGGGGAGTAGGAGAGCTTGGGGGAGTAGGAGAGCTTGGGCGAGTAGGAGAGCTTGGGAGAGGAGGAGTGCTTACCAGAGTTGGAGAGCTTGGGGGAGTCGGAGAGCTTGGGGAAATATGAGAGCTTGGGGGAGTATGAGAGCTTGGGGAAATATGAGAGCTTGGGGGAGTATGAGAGCTTGGGTGAGTATGAGAGCTTGGGGGAGTAAGAGTACTTGGGGGTGTATGAGAGCTTGGGGAAGTAGAAGAGCTTGGTGAAGTAGGTGAACTTTGGGGAGTAGGAGAGCTTGGGGGAGTGGGAGAGCATGGGGGAGTAGGTGAGCTTACCGGAGTAGGAGAGCTTGGGGGAGTAGGAGAGCTTGCGGGAGTAGGAGAGCTTGCGGGAGTAGGAGAGCTTGTGAGAGTAGAAGAGGTTGGGGGAGTAGCAGAGCTTACCGCAGTAAGAGAGCTTACCGCAGAAAGAGAGATTACCGCATTAAGAGAGCTTAACGGAGTAGCAGAGCTTAACGGAGTAGGAGAGCTTACCGGAGTAGAAGAGCTTACCGGAGTGGGAGAGCTTGGGGGAGTAGGAGAGCTTGGGGGAGTAGCAGAGCTTGGGGGAGTAGGAGAATTACCAGAGTAGGAGAGCTTCCCGGTGTAGGGGAGCATATCGGAGATGGAGAGCTTACTGGAGTAGAAGAGCTTACCGGAGTGGGATAGCTTACTGGAGTAGGAGAGCTTTACGGGAGTAGGAGATCTTACCGGCGTAGGAGAGCATAGGGGAGTAGGAGAGCTTGCGGGTGTAGGAGAGCTTGGGGGAGTAGGAGACCTTGGGAGAGTTGGAAAGTGTGGGGGAGTAGGAGAGCTTGGGGGAGTAGGAGAGGTTGAGGGAGTAGGAGAGCTTACGCAGTAAGAGAGCTTACCGCAGTAAGAGAGCTTACCGCAGTAAGAGAGCTTAACGGAGTAGGAGAGCTTACCGGAGTAAAAGAGCTTACCTGAGTAGGAGAGCTTACCAGAGAATGAGAGCTTACCGTAGTAGAAGAGCTTACCGGAGTGGGAGAGCTTGAGGGAGTAGGAGAGCTTGGGGCAGTAAGAGAGCTTTCCGAAGTAGGATAGCTTGGGCGAGTAGGAGAGCTTGGGAGAGGAGGATAGCTTACCAGAGTAGGATAGCTTACGGGAGTCGGAGCGCTTGGGGGAGTAGGAGAGCTTCCATGAGTATGAGAGTTGGGGGAGTAAGAGAACTTGGTGGAGTATGAGAGCTTGGGGGAGTAGGAGAGCTTGGGGAAGTATGAGAGCTTGGGAGAGAATGAGAACTTGGGGTAGTAGGAGAGTTTGGGGCAGTAGGAGAGCTTGGGGGAGTAGGAGAGCTTGGGGGAGTAGGAGAGCTTGTTGGAGTAGGAGAGATTGGTGGAGTAGGAGAGCTTGATGGAGTAGGAGAGCTTGGTGGAGTAGGAGAGCTTGGGGAGTAGGAGAGCTTGGGGGAGTAGGAGAGCTTGGGGGAGTAGGAGAGCTTGGGAGAGTAGGAAAGGTTGGGTGAGTCGGAGAGGTTGGGGGTGTCGGAGAAGTTGGGGGAGTAGGAGAGCTTACCGCAGTAAGAGAGCTTAACGGAGTAGGAGAGCTTACCTGAGTAGGAGAGCTTACCAGAGAAGGAGAGCTTACCAGAGTAGAAGGGCTTGGGGGAGTAGGAGAGCTTGGGGTAGCAGGAGAGCTTGGGCGAGTCGGAGAGCTTGGTGAAGTAGGAGAATTTGGGGGAGTAGGAGAGCTTGGGGGAGTAGGAGAGCTTGGGGGAGTAGGAGAGCTTGAGGGAGTCGAAGAGCTTGGGGGAGTAGGAGAGCTTGCGGGAGTAGGAGAGCCTGCGGGAGTAGGAGAGCTTGGGGAAGTAGGAGAGCTTACCGCAGAAAGAGAGCTTTCCGCAGTAAGAGAGCTTACCGCAGTAAGAGAGCTTAACGGAGTAGCAGAGTTTAACGGTGTAGGAGAGCTTACCGGAGTAGAAGAGCTTACCCGAGTAGGAGAGCTTACCAGAGAAGGAGAGCTTACCGGAGTAGGAGAGCTTACCAGAGTAGGATAGCTTGGGCGAGTAGGAGAGCTTGGGAGAGGAGGAGAGCTTTGGCGAGTAGGAGAGCTTGGGGGAGTAGGAGAGCTTGGGGGAGTAGGAGAGCTTGGGGGAGTAGGAGAGCTTGGGGGAGTAGGAGACATTGGGAGAGTAGGAAAGGTTGGGGAGTAGTAGAGGTTGGGGGAGTAGGATAGGATGGGGGAGTAGGAGAGCTGACCGCAGTAAGAGAGCTTACCGCAGTAAGAGAGCTTACCGCAGTAAGAGAGCTTAACGGAGTAACAGAGCTTAACGGGGTAAGAGAGCTTACCGGAGCAGAAGAGCTTACCCGAGTAGGAGAGCTTACCAGAGAAGGAGAGCTTACCGGAGTAGAAAAGCTTACCGGAGTGGGAGAGCATGGGCGAGTAGGAGAGCTTGGGGGAGTAGGAGAGCTTACCGGAGTAGGATAGCTTGAACGAGTAGGAGAGCTTGGGAGAGGAGGAGAGCTTACCAGAGCGGGAGAGCTTACCGGATTCGGAGCGCTTGGGTGGGTAGGAGAGCTTCCATGAGTATGAGAGTTGGGGGAGTAAGAGAACTTGGGGGAGTATGAGAGCTTGGAGGAGTATGAGAGCTTGGGGGAGTATGAGAACTTGGGGTAGTATGAGAGCTAGGGGGAATAGGAGAGCTTGTTGGAGTAGGAGAGCTTGGGGGAGTCGGAGAGATTGGGAGAGTTGGAGATCTTGGGGCAGTAGGAGAGATTGGGGCAGTAGGAGAGCTTGGTGCAGTAGGAGAGCTTGGAGCAGTCGGAGAGGTCGGGGCAGTAGGAGAGCTTGGTGGAGTTGGAGAGCTTGGGGGAGTAGGAGAGCTTGGGGGAGTAGGAGATCTTATCGGAGTCGGAGAGCTTATCGGATTAGGAGAGCTATCTGATAAGGAGAGCTAACCGGATTAGGAGAGGTTACCAGAGTAGAAGAGCTTACCGGAGTAGGAAAGCTTACCGGAGTAGGAGAGCTTACCGGAGTTGGAGAGTTTTGGGGAGTAGGAGAGCATGGGGGAGTAGGAGAGATTGGGGGAGTAGGAGAGCTTGGGGGTGGAGGAGAGCTAACCGGATTAGAGGAGCTTACCGGAGAAGAAGAGCTTACCGGAGTAGAAGAGCTTACCGGAGTAGAAGAGCTTACCGGAGTAGGAGAGTTTACCAGAGAAGGAGAGTTTTCCGGAATCGTAGAGCTTGGCGAGTAGGAGATCTTGGAGGAGGAGGAGAGCTTACCGGAGTAGGAGAGCTTGGGGGAGTAGGAGAGCTTGGGGAAGTAGGAGAGCTTGGTGAGTGGGAGAGCTTGGGGGAGTAGGAGAGCTTGGGGGAGTAGGAGAGCTTGTGGGAGTCAGAGAGCTTGTGAAGTAGAAGAGATTGGGGGAGTAGGAGAGCTTGGGGCAGTAGGAGAGCTTGGGGCAGTAGGAGAGCTTGGAGCAGTAGGAGAGCTTGGGGCAGTAGGAGAGCTTGGAGGAGTAGGAGAGCTTAACGGAGCAGGAGAGCTCAGCGGAGTGGAAGAGCTTACCGGAGTAGGATAGCTTGTGGGAATAGGAGTGCTTACCTGAGTAGGAGAGCTTGTGCGAGTCGGAGATCTTGGCAGAGGAACAGAGCTTTCCAGAGTAGGAGAGCTCACCAGAGTCGGAGTGATTGGGTGAGTAGGAGACCTTGGGGGAGTAGGATATCTTGGGGGAGTAGGAGAGCTTGGGGGAGTAGGAGAGCTTGGTGGAGTAGGAGAGCTTGGGGGAGTATGACAGCCTGGGGGAGTAGGAGAGCTTACCGGAGTAGGTGAGCTTGGGGAAGTAGGAGAGCCTACGGGAGTAGGTGAGCTTGGGGGAGTACAAGAGCTTGAGGGAGTAGGAGAGTTACCAGAGTAGGAGAGCTTACCGGAGCAGGAGAGCTTACCGGAGTAGGAGAGATTACCGGAGCAGGAGAGCTTACCGGAGCAGGAGAGCTCACCGGAGCAGGAGAGCTTACCGGAGAAGGAGAGCTTACCGGAGTAGAAGAGCTTACCGTAGTAGGAGAGCTTGGGGGAGTAGTAGAGCCTACCGGCGATGGAGAGCTTGGCGGAGTCGGAGAGCATGGGGGGGAAGGAGAGCGTACCGGAGTAGGAGAGCTTACCGGAGTCGGAGCGCTTGGGGGAGTAGGAGAGTCTCCATGAGTATGAGAGTTGGGGGAGTAAGAGAACTCGGGAGAGTATGGGAGCTTGGGGGAGTATGAGAGCTTGGGGGAGTATGAGAGCTTGGAGGAGTATGAGAACGTGGGGTAGTATGAGAGCTTGCGGGAGTAGGATTGCTTGGTGGAATAGGAGAGCTTGCGGGAGTAGGAGAGATTGGGGGAGTTGGAGATCTTGGGGCAGTAGGAGAGCTTGGGGCAGTAGGAGACCTTGGGGCATTAGGAGAGCTTGGGGCAGTAAGAGAGCTTTGGGCAGTAGGAGAGCTTGGGGGAGTAGGAGAGCTTGGGGGAGTAGGAGAGCTTGGTGGAGTAGGAGAGATTGGTGGAGTAGGAGAGCTTGATGGAGTAGGAGAGCTTGGGGGAGTAGGAGAGATGGGGGAGTAGGAGATCTTGGGGGAGTAGGAGAGCTTGGGAGAGTAGGAAAGGTTGGGGGAGTAGGAGAGGTTGGGGGAGTTGGAGAAGTTGGGGGAGCAGGAGAGCTTACCGCAGTAAGAGAGCTTACCGCAGTAAGAGAGTTTAACGGAGTAGGAGAGCTTAACGGAGTAGGAGAGCTTCCCGGAGTAGAAGTACTTACCTGAGCAGGAGAGCTTACCAGAGAAGGAGAGCTTACCGGAGTAGAAGAGCTTGGGGGTGCAGGAGAGTTTGGGGGAGTAGGAGAGCTTGGGCGAGTAGGAGAGCTTGGGGGAGTAGGAGAGATTGGTGGAGTAGGAGAGCTTGGCGGAGTAGGAGAGCTTGCGGAATTAGGAGAGCTTGGGGGAGTAGGAGAGCTTACAGGATTAGGAGAGCTTGGGGGAGTCGGAGAGCTTTGGGGAGTAGGACAGCTTGGGGTTGTAGGACAGTTTGGGGTCGGAGGAGAGTATGGTAATGGAGGAGAGCTTACCGGATTACGAGAGCTGGAAGAGTAGGAGAGTTTTGAGGCGCAGGAGAGCTTGGGTGGGTAGGAGAGCTTGCGGAGTAAGAGAGCTTGCCGCAGTGAAGAGCTTACCAGAGTAGGAGTGATTACCGGAGTAGGAGAACTTGGGAGAGTATGAGAGCTTGGGGGAGTAGGAGAGTTTACCGGAGTAGGAGAGCTTACCGGAGTAGGAGAGCTTGGGGGTGTATGAGTGCTTGGGGGAGGAGGGTAGCTTGGGGGAGGTGGAGATCTTACCGGAGTAGGAGAGCTTGGGGGAGTAGGAGATCTTACCGGCGTAGGAGAGCATAGTGGAGTAGGAGAGCTTACCGGAGTAGGAGAGCTTGGGGAGTCGGAGAGCTTTGGGGAGCAGGATAGCTTCCCGGAGTAGGAGAGCTTGGGGAAGTAGGGGAGCTTGGGGGAGAAGTAGAGCTTACCGGAGTCGGAGAGCTTGCGGGAGTAGGAGATCTTGGATGAGTAGGACAGCTTGGGAGAGAGTAAGAGAGCTTGGGGGAGAAGGAGAGCTTTGGGCAGTCAGAGAGCTGACCGGAGTAGGAGAGTTAACCGGAGTAAAGAAAGCTTGAGGGGGTGGGACAGCTTGAGGTATTAGGAGAGCTTGGGCGAGTCGGAGAGCTTGAGTGAGAAGGAGAGTTTGAGGGAGTCGGAGAGCTTGGGGGAGTCGGAGAGCTTGGGGGAGTCGGAGTACCTGAGGGAGTAGGACAGCTTGGGGGAGTAGGAGAGCTTGGGGGAGTAGGAGACCTTGGGAGAGTAGGAAAGGTTGGCGGAGTAGGAGAGGTTGGGGGAGTAGGAGATGTTGAGGCAGTAGGAGAGCTTACCGCAGTAAGAGAGCTTACTGCAGTAAGAGAGCTTACCTCAGTAAGAGAGCTTAACGGAGTAGGAGAGCTTACGGGAGTAGAAGAGCTTACCCGAGTAGGAGAGCTTACCAGAGAAGGAGAGCTTACCGGAGTAGAAGAGCTTACCGGAGTGGGAGAGCTTGGGGGAGTAGGCGAGCTTGGGGGAGTAGGAGAGCTTACCGGAGTAGGATAGCTTGGGCGAGTAGGAGAGCTTGGGAGAGGAGGAGAGCTTACCAGAGTAGGAGAGCTGACCGGAGTCATAGAAACATAGAAACATAGAAAATAGGTGCAGGAGTAGGCCATTCGGCCCTTCTAGCCTGCACCGCCATTCAATGAGTTCATGGCTGAACATTCAACTTCAGTACCCCATTCCTGCTTTCTCGCCATATCCCTTGATCCCCCTAGTAGTAAGGACCTCATCTAACTCCTTTTTGAATATATTTAGTGAATTGGCCTCAACAACTTTCTGTGGTAGAGAATTCCACAGGTTCACCACTCTCTGGGTGAAGAAGTTGCTCCGCATCTCGGTCCTAAATGGCTTACCCCTAACTTAGACTGTGACCTCTGGTTCTGGACTTCCCCAACATTGGGAACATTCTTCCTGCATCTAACCTGTCTAACCACGTCAGAATTTTTTATGTTTCTATGACGTCCCCTCTCATTCTTCTGAACTCCAGTGAATACAAGCCCAGTTGATCCAATCTTTCTTGATAGGTCAGTCCCGCCATCCCGGGAATCAGTCTGGTGAACCTTCGCTGCACTCGCTCAATAGCAAGAATGTCCTTCCTCAGGTTAGGAGACCAAACCTGCACACAATACTCCAGGTGTGGCCTCACCAATGCCCTGTACAACTGTAGCAACACCTCCCTGCCCCTGTACTCAAATCCCCTTGCTATGAAGGCCAACATGCCATTTGCTTTCTGAACCGCCTGCTGCACCTGCATGCCAACCTTCAATGCCTGATGTACCATGACATCCAGGTCTCTTTGCACCTCCGCTTTTCCTAATCTGTCATAATTCAGAAAATAGTCTGTCTCTCTGTTTTTACCACCAAAGTGGATAACCTCACATTTATCAACATTATACTTCATCTGCCATGCATTTGTCCACTCACCTAACCTATCCAAGTCGCTCTTCAGCCTCGCAGCATCCTCCTTGCAGCTCACACTGCCACCCAACTTAGTGTCATCCGCAAATTTGGAGATACTACATTTAATCCCCTCATCTAAATCATTAATGTACAGTGTAAACAGCTGGGGCCCCAGCACAGAACCTTGCGGTACCCCACTAGTCACTGCCTGCCATTCTGAAAAGTCCCCATTTACGCCTACTCTTTGCTTCCTGTCTGACAACCAGTTCTCAATTCCATGTCAGTACACTACCCCCAATCCCATGTGCTCTAACTTTGCACATCAATCTCTTGTGTGGGACCTTGTCGAACGCCTTCTGAAAGTCTAAATATGCCACATCAACTGGTTCTCCCTTATCCACTCTACTGGAAACATCCTCAAAAAATTCCAGAAGATTTGTCAAGCATGATTTCCCTTTCACAAATCCATGCTGACTTGGACATATCATGTCACTTCTTTCCAAATGCACTGCTGTGATATCCTTAATAATTGATTCCATCATTTTACCCACTACCGATGTCAGGCTGACCGGTCTATAATTCCCTGTTTTCTCTCTCCCTCCTTTTTTAAAAAGTTTGGTTACATTGGCTACCCTCCACTCCATAGGAACTGATCCAGAGTCAATGGAATGTTGGAAAATGACTGTCAACGCATCCACTATTTCCAAGGCCACCTCCTTAAGTACTCTGGGATGCAGTTAATCAGGCCCTGGGGATTTATCGGCCTTCAATCCCATCAATTTCCCCAACACAATTTCCCGGCTAATAAGGATTTCCCTCAGTTCCTCCTCCTTACTAGATCCCCCGACACCTTTTATAACCGGAAGGTTGTTCGTGTCCTCCTTCGTGAATACCGAACCAAAGTACTTGTTCAATTGGTCCGCCATTTCTTTGTTCCCCGTTATGACTTCCCCTGATTCTGACTGCAGAGGACCTACGTTTGTCTTTACTAACCTTTTTCTCTTTACATATCTATAGAAACTTTTGCAATCCGTCTTAATGTTCCCTGCAAGCTTCTTCTCCTACTCCATTTTCCCAGCCCTAATCAAACCCTTTGTCCTCCTCTGCTGAGTTCTAAATTTCTCCCAGTCCCCAGGTTCGCTGCTATTTCTGGCCAATTTGTATGCCACTTCCTTGGCTTTAATACTATCCCTGATTTCCCTTGATAGCCACGGTTGAGCCACCTTCCCTTTTTTATTTTTATGCCAGACAGGAATGTACAATTGTTGTAGTTCATCCATGCGCTCTCTAAATGTCTGCCATTGCCCATCCACAGTCAAACCCTTAAGTATCATTCGCCAATCCATCCCAGCCAATTCACGCCTCATACCTTCAAAGTTAGCCTTCTTTAAGTTCTGGACCTTGGTCTCTGAATTAACTGTTTCATTCTCCATCCCAATGCAGAATTCCACCATATTATGGTCACTCTTCCCCAAGGGGCCTCGCACAACGAGATTGCTAATTAATCCTCTCTCATTACATAACACCCAGTCTAAGATGGCCTTCCCCCGAATTGGTTCTTCGACATATTGGTCTAAAAAGCCATCCCATATGCACTCCAGAAAATCCTCCTCCACCGTATTGCTTCCAGTTTGGTTAGCCCAATCTATGTGC
Organism: Pristiophorus japonicus; assembly: GCF_044704955.1. Classification (NCBI taxonomy): domain Eukaryota; kingdom Metazoa; phylum Chordata; class Chondrichthyes; family Pristiophoridae; genus Pristiophorus; species Pristiophorus japonicus. The sequence goes on from NW_027254751.1 coordinate 1,891,676, forward strand.
ATATTAAACTCACCCATTATAACTGCTGCACCTTTATTGCACGCACCCCTAATTTCCTGTTTGATGCTCTCCCCAACATCACTACTACTGTTTGGAGGACTGTTCACAACTCCCACTAACGTTTTTTGCCCTTTGGTGTTCTGCTGCTCTACCCATATAGATTCCACATCATCCAAGCTGATGTCCTTCCTAACTTTTGCCTTAATCTCCTCCTCAACCAGCAATGCTACCCCACCTCCTTTTACTTTTATTCTATCCTTCCTGAATGTTGAATACCCCTGGATGTTGAGTTCCCAGCCCTGATCATCCTGGAGCCACGTCTCAGTAATCCCAATCACATCACATTTGTTAACATCTATTTGCACAGTTAATTTATCTACCTTATTGGGGATACTCCTTGCATTAAGACACAAAGCCTTTAGGCTTGTTTTTTTAACACCCTCTGTCCTTTTAGAATTTTGCTGTACAATGGCCCTTTTTGTTCTTTGCCTTGGGTTTCTCTGCCCTCCACTTTTTCTCATCTCATTTCTGTCTTTTGTTTTTGCCTCCTTTTTATTTCCCTCTATCTCCCTGCATTGGTTCCCATCCCCCTGCCATATTGGTTTAACTCCTCACAAACAGCACTAGCAAACACTCCCCCGAGGACATTGTTTCCGATTCTGCCCAGGTGCAGACCGTCCGGATTGTTCTGGTCCCACCCCCCCCCAGAACCGGTTCCAATGCCCCAGGAATTTGAATCCCTCCCTGCTGCACCATTGCTCAAGCCAGTATTCATCGGAGCGCTTGGGGGAGTAGGAGAGCTTCCATGAGTATGAGAGTTGGGGGAGTAAGAGAAATTGGGGGAGTATGAGAGCTTGGGGGAGTATGAGAGTATGAGAGCTTGGGGGAGTATGAGAGCGAGGGGGAGTAGGAGAATTTGGGGTAGTATGAGAGCTTGGGGGAGTAGGAGAGCTTGGGGGAGCAGGAGAGCTTGGGGAGTAGTAGAGATTGGGGGAGTTGGAGATCTTGGGGCAGTAGGAGAGCTTGGGGCAGTAGGAGAGCTTGGGGCAATAGGAGAGCTTGGGGCAGTAGGAGAGCTTGGGGCAGTACGAGAGCTTGGGGGAGTCGGAGAGCTTGGGGGAGTAGGAGAGCTTGGTGGAGTAGGAGAGATTGGTGGATTGGAGAGCTTGATGGAGTAGGAGAGCTTGGTGGAGTAGGAGAGCTTGGGGGAGTAGGAGAGCTTGGGGGAGTAGGAGAGCTTGGGGGAGTAGGATAGCTTGGGAGAATAGGAAAGGTTGGGGGAGTAGGAGAGGTTGGGGGAGTAGGAGAAGTTGGGGGAGTAGGATAGCTTACCGCAGTAAGAGAGCTGACCGCAGTAAGAGAGCTTAACGGAGTAGGAGAGCTTAACGGAGTAGGAGAGCTTCCCGGAGGAGAAGAGCTTACCTGAGTAGGAGAGCTTACCAGAGAAGGAGAGCTTACCGGAGTAGAAGAGATTGGGGGAGTAGGAGAGCTTGGGGGAGTAGGAGAGCTTGGGCGAGTAGGAGAGCTTGGGGGAGTAGGAGAGATTGGTGGAGTAGGAGAGCTTGGGTGAGTAGGAGAGCTTGCGGAATTAGGAGAGCTTGGGGGAGTAGGAGAGCTTACAGGATTAGGAGAGCTTGGGGGAGTCGGAGAGCATGGGGGAGTAGGATAGCTTGCGGGTGTAGGATAGTTTGGGGTAGGAGGAGATCATGGTAATGGAGGAGAGCTTACCGGATTAGGAGAGCTGGAAGAGTAGGAGAGTTTTGAGGAGCAGGAGAGCTTGGGGGACTAGGAGAGCTTGGGGAGCAAGAGAGCTTGCCGGAGTGGAAGAGCTTACCGGAGTAGGAGTGCTTACCGGAGTAGGAGAGCTTGGGAGAGTATGAGAGCTTGGGGGAGTAGGAGAATTTACCGGAGTAGGAGAGCTTACCGGAGTAAGCGAGCTTGGGGGTGTATGAGAGCTTGGGGGAGGAGGGTAGCTTGGGGGAGGAGGAGAGCTTAACAGAGTAGGAGAGCTTGGGGGAGTAGGAGAGCTTACCGGAGTAGGAGAGCTTAGGGGAGTAGGAGAGCTTCGAGGAGTAGGAGAGCTTGGGGGAGTAAGAGAGCTTACCGGAGTAGGAGAGCTTGGAGGAGAAGGAGAGTTTGGAGGATTAGGAGAGCTTGGAGGAGTAGTAGAGCTGGCCGGAGTAGGAGAGCTTGCAGGAGGAGGAGAGCTTGGAGGAGTAGTAGAGCTGACCGGAGTAGGAGAGCTTGGGGGAGTAGCAGAGCTTCGGGGAGTAGGAGAGTTACCAGAGTAGGAGAGCTTACCGGTGTAGGGGAGCATACCGGAGATGGAGAGCTTACTGGAGTAGAAGAGCTTACCGGAGTGGGATAGCTTACTGGAGTAGGAGAGCTTTACGGGTGTAGGAGATCTTATCAGCGTAGGAGAGCATAGGGGAGATGGAGAGCTTATCGGAGTAGGAGAGCTTGGGGAGTCGGAGAGCTTTGGGGAGCAGGATAGCTTACCGGGGTAGGAGAGTTTGGAGGAGTAGGAGAGTTTGGGGGAGAAGGAGAGCTTAGCGGAGTAGGAGAGCTTGCGTGAGTAGGAGATCTTGGGTGAGTAGGAGAGCTTGGGAGAGAGTAAGAGAGCTTGGGGGAGAAGGAGAGCTTTGGGCAGTCGGAGAGCTTGGGGGAGTAGGAGAGCTTGGGGGAGTCGGAGTACCTGAGGGAGTAGGAGAGCTTGGCGGAATAGGAGAGCTTGGGGGAGTAGGAGAGCTTGGGGCAGTATGAGACCTTGGGAGAGTAGGAAAGGTTGGGGGAGTTGGAGAGGTTGGGGGAGTAGGAGAAGTTGGGGGAGTAGGAGAGCTTACCGCAGTAAGAGAGCTTACCGCAGTAAGAGAGCTTACCGCAGTAAGAGAGCTTAACGGAGTAGGAGAGCTTACCGGAGTAGAAGAGCTTACCGGAGTGCGAGAGCTTGGGGGAGTAGGCGAGCTTGGGGGAGTAGGAGAGCTTATCGAAGTATGATAGCTTGGGCGAGTAGGAGAGCTTGGGAGAGGATGAGAGCTTACCAGAGTAGGAGAGCTTACCGGAGTCGGAGCGCTTGGGGGAGTAGGAGAGCTTCCATGAGTATGAGAGTTGGGGGAGTAAGAGAACTTGGGGGAGTATGAGAGCTTTGGGGGAGTATTAGAGCTTGGGGGAGTATGAGAGCTTGGGGGAGTATGAGAACTTGGGGTAGTATGAGAGCTTGGGGGAGTAGGAGAGCTTGGGGGAGTAGGAGAGCTTGGAGGAGTAGGAGAGATTGGGGGAGTTGGAGATCTTGGGGCAGTAGGAGAGCTTGAGGCAGTAGGAGAGTTTGGGGCAATAGGAGAGCTTGGGGCAGTAGGAGAGCTTGGGGCAGTACGAGAGCTTGGGGGAGTAGGAGAGCTTTGGGGAGTAGGAGAGCTTGGTGGAGTAGGAGAGATTGGTGGAGTAGGAGAGCTTGATGGAGTAGGAGAGATTGGTGGAGTAGGAGAGCTTGGGGGTGTAGGAGAGCTTGGTGGAGTAGGAGAGCTTGGGGGAGTAGGAGAGCTTGGGAGAGTAGGAAAGGTTGGGGGAGTTGGAGAGGTGGGGGAGTAGGAGAAGTTGGGGGAGTAGGACAGCTAACCGCAGTAAGAGAGCTTACCGCAGTAAGAGAGCTTAACGGAGTAGGAGAGCTTAACGGAGTAGGAGAGCTTAACGGAGTAGGAGAGCTTCCCGGAGTAGCAGAGCTTACCTGAGTAGGAGAGCTTACCAGAGAAGGAGAGCTTACCGGAGTAGAAGAGCTTGGGGGAGTATGAGAGCTTGGGGGAGTAGGAGAGCTTGGGCGAGTCGGAGAGCTTGGGAGAGGAGGAGAGCTTTCCAGAGTAGGAGAGCTTACCGGAGTCGGAGAGCTTGGGGGAGTCGGAGAGCTTCCATGAGTATGAGAGCTTGATGGAGTATGAGTGCTTGCGGGAGTATGAGAGCTTGTGGGAGTATGATAGCTTGGGGAAATATGAGAGCTTGGGGGAGTATGAGAGCTTGGGGGAGTATGAGTGCTTGGGGGAGTATGAGAGCTTACCGGAGTCGGAGAGCTGAGGGGAGTAGGAGAGCTTGGGAGAGTCGGAGAGCTTACCCGAATAGGAGAGCTTACCGCAGTAAGAGAGCTTAACGGAGATCAATGATGCTGGGATATATTGGGACAATCCACTTGGTCCTGCTTCTGATAAGTGATGCTGGTAGATATTGGGGCAATCTCCTGTGTCCTGCTCCTGATCATAGGTGCTGGAAGATATTGGGACAATCCCCTGGGCCCTGCCCAGAACAGTTATACGGGGATATGTTGCGACTAATCTCCTGTGTCCTGGTCCTTATCAGAGATGCTGTGATATATTGCGATAATCACCTGGGGGCTGATGCTGATCAGTGTGCAAAGTATTCTGCTGGAAAGTGTTTGAACGTTCGAGGTGATAAATGTTTGGTCTGCCAGGTTAAGTGCAGTGGCAGAAGGACCTGTTGCAGCGAGTGCCTCGCCTCAAACTTTAAGAATGATAATTTCAGAGTGGGCCTCGGAACCGAAACTATGCAAGGACCTGTTTAAATCACGTTGTAAACTTACCCGTCCAGGGGTAAGGGGTGGGTTCACGTCTGACTTTGGCTTTATTCCTCGTCCAATTGCACGCAACATTGAATTCAATGTGGATTAAACCGGCCGGCCTCTAAAACTTGTCCATCCAGAATTCGCCTCGTTTCCGCCTGGTGCATGTGGTTCAAGTTTTACCTGAGACGAGAAGCAGGGACAGAGAACATGATGAATTAAAAGCATAAATTCGACAGTTGAAATTAACATCAGCCATGAGATGTGTCGGAACAGGGGAGAGCGATAATCACTCTCAGAGGATATACTTCTAATTAAAGAGATCAGCACAAGAAGCAGAGGAGGACACTTGGCCATGAGGAGAGAGTGGTCTTTTTGACTGGTCAAACTCCAGCAAACAGCAGAGACGGAGTAAGGCTGAATCGTCCCTATCTGAGCAAGAAACATCTGGGGTGTGAATCAACAGCAGCAAAATGCACCAAAGGAGGATATTATGAAATCAATTGTCGCACCTGAGCTACCTCGATTGTGAAAACTCAAAAATGACTCAACTCCTTTGGGGCAGGAAGAGGGAGACATTTAAAAAAATGTGTATTGGCAATAATAGCGGATTTTTCCCTTTTCCTCCCGGATATGTAAAGGCAGCAACGTATTGACTTAGGGTTTTCAACTCTCCCCATTTCAGTCATTGATCACTGGGCAACCTTTCAACTTTCAGTGAAGAGGTAAACCGAATGCTGTCGCATGGGCTGATGTTTCTAAAATGCTACTCGGTTTTATCTATTAAATCAATGAAAAGGAAATTACTGAGCTGTGCACAATCTGTCTGTCTGTATCTCTAAATGTTTGTCTATCTATCCATCTGTCTCTATCTCTCCATGTCACTATCTCTCTAAAAATATATATCTGTTTATCCATAAATATATATATATATATATATGTATCCATCTATATCTATCTCTGCCTCTCCCTCTTTATCTCACCGTCTGTCTCTCTGTCAATCTGTCCATATAACTATATCTGTCTGACTGTCTGTCTATCTGTCTGTTTATCTGTCCCTTTATCCATCCCTTTATCTCTATATATCTCTCTCTAATAACACCTGAAATGTGAGAATGTCCACTTACATCGCAAAGCTATTCACGCTCGTCACTATGAATGGGCTGGTGGTCTAACTAACAATGTGATCTTCCACCTTGAAATTGAGTAGGAATCTGAATGGAAGCCGATCACTGCTATTCTGTTGTTTTCCACTTGTGATTGAGAAGTAAGTAGCTTACAATTTGATCGAGGGAATATAAAGCGATTAAACCATAATGGAAATTACTCTAAACATTATTCCATTTACAATCAATTGGAAGTAAAATCAATTGGAATGATTTTTGGACAATTGCAGATCTATATCATTCAGTTTACCCAGTATATCTAAAAATAATATCCTTAAAGGAAAGAATATCTGTCTGACTTGATGTGATATGGTTTTCACTGTCTAACAATTAACACCCACTGTCCGGATCACACAATGATAATCGGGCGTGGAACAGAATGCTCAGCAATAATAGAACCCGTCCATTCACCTTCCCTTAAATTCAATGCAAGGACTATGGCTGGTTATATTCATCATTCTCCACTCACTTATGATTCCACTGGCCTCATTAGTTATTGTTTAACGCCAAGAAGATAACGAATCAAATCTGCTTCCGGGGCTCAGAGTAGACAGCAGACTATAAACTATTCATTAAATAAATCTCCCTGTGACAATGTCGAGGAAACAATCTTCTTTCATTCACATAACAAGAGGAATAAACTGAATATAATCGATTGCTGTGTAATGAGCACAATGTTTACAGTTAAATATCGTTTACATAATGAAATAGGGATATAGTCATTTACAAGGAACAGTGACAGAAACTGGGATTTAAACGTTAGAATCCGCAATACAAATGAAATGGTTACAAGATTAATATTTGGAAATGTAGACTTACCAGGAACACCAGTAAAATCGAGGTCAGAAAAATACATTTTCTGTGTACGTTTAATTATCCTCCATACCGTATATTCAACTGACTGACTCCGATCCATTCGTTCTACATCTGCAGAACGCTGCTTCGGTTTGTTCAGCAGACCAAACTCCGAGAGACAATTTGGGTTAACAGATTGAGCGAATGCCCTTAAGTAAGGTGGGAGAAATCTCCACTGATATAATTAGGGAGTACGGAGAATGATATTAGTTACAGCGATAAACAAACAGACTCCTTTCATCACTTTTTAAATAACATTTTGCAATATCACATTTACATAAGTCAGATATTGAACAGATAGAAAGTGAATTTGCGCAAAGGTCAGGGAAGAACAGACTATGTGAAATCTTCAGCCCGACAGCACTGCGTGATCGAGAACAGGTTTGGTTCAGGTTTATGATTAATTCTCTGGTTCCGTTATTGAAGAATGTTTCTCTCCAATTCTCAGTGTGCACTTTAAATTCAGCCACTGAAACCAAATTAAGTGGGTGAACCCCCGGTAATATATTTATATCCTTTCCACAGCCCTTAAAATGCTGACACCCTCCGAGAGACGACAACGAAAGTGTAGTTTTGCCGATGAATCGTTCCCAGAAATGCACAACCATTGACCGTATACAATGTCAGATATGACCAAGTATCTGCTCTAAATATTGAAACATCCCTGAGAGCTCCCCACCAATGTTGGTGCACATCCAGTAGCCTGTCCGACAAGTGTCCAAGAGCCCCATCCCTGTAAATGGTGATGTAATCATTGTAAACTGAATAAAGATTTACAATTTCAGTAGACTTAATGGATTTATTGTACAATTCCTGAGAACCCATCCGTAAATACAAACTGTTCCACAGAACCACTACAAATAACTCAGTCCCAGGAGCATGTTGCAGTTATGTTCCGACTTCCAGCGACAGAGTAAAAAAACACACATTATAGGGGATCCTCATCAGACCTAAACACTGAATTGTTACCAGGGACGTCAGTTATGTGGAGAGATTAGTGGAACTGGGAATGTTCTCTCTCAGCAGAGACGTTTAAGCAGTGAATTATCAAAGACGGTCACTATCATGAAGGGTGTTGATAGATTAGATAGGGAGAAACTGCTTCCACTAGAAGGAGGGTCGGCAGCAAGATGGTACAGCAGATAACAATTCCCCAATAAATCCAGGAAGGAGATGAGCAGGATTGCTTTTATGCATCGACTTGTGCTGATCTGGAACACAATACCTGAGAAGGTAAGGAAACATATTCAAATAGTAACTTTCAAAAGGATATTGGATATACACTTGAAAACATGATCTGTTTGCCTTTATAGTCTATTCGTCTATTTATAAACCCAAGTAACCGATATACATTTTAAGCAACTTCTCAACTTTCTCTGCCATTTTTAAGGATTTGTGGATCTGAACACCAAGGTTTCTCTCTCATCTAGAATTTTCTAAGCCGTGCCATTTATACTATACTGACTTTCCATATTAGTGCTCGCAAAGGGTATCACTTCATACTTCTCCATGTTGAGCTCCATCTGCCATGCATCTGACGATTTCAACATCCTGTTTCAATCATCCTAAAGCCTATAACTAGCCACATCACTACCGACTACGCCAAGTTTTGTATTACCTGTAAAGTTTAGCATTCCGCTCCCTACACCCAATTCGAGGTCATTTTAAAAATTGAAAAGTAATGGATCCAAAATTGGCATCTGGGGAGCACCACGTAAACCACCTCACAGTCTGAAAAACATCCACGCACCACCATACCTTGGTGGTGATAATGAGCCAATTTTGCATGCATACCGCCACTTTCCATTTAATTCCATTGGCTTCCAAATTCTTAATGATTTCTGGTGTGTCACTTTGTCAAATACGTACGCAATGTCCATAGATACAAAATCAACAACATCACATCAAATAATGGCAAGAAAACCTTCTGCTGATTTCCAATTACCGCCCTGCCTCAGCTGACGAATCATTTTTGTTCATGTTGAACACCATTTGGAAGAAGCACTGAACATAGCATGTGTACAGAATATAGTTTGGGTGCGGGACTTCAATGACAATCATCAAGAGTGGCTCAGTAGCACCACTATTGATAGTGATGGAACAGGCTTGAAGATCATTGCTGCCAGATTGGCCTTTCACAACACATAAGTGGTAGGCAATGTCAACCTCCAACAATCGAGAGTCTAACCACCTTCCCTTGAAATTCAACAGCATTAACATCGCCGATTCCATGACTATCAAATCCTGGGCGTTACCATTGATGAGAAACTTAACTTGGCCAGCTACATAAATAATGTGGCAGCAAGTGCACGTAGGAGGCTGGGTATTCTTGGCGCGTGTCACACCTCCTCACTCAGATGTTCTACCATCTACAAGGCACATGACAGAAGTGGAATGGTATACTCTCCATTTGCCAGGATGAGTGCAGCTACAACAACACTCAAGAAGCTCGACACCATTCAAGAAAAAGCAGCCCGCTTGATTGGCAAAGCATCCACCAACTTAAAGATTCACTCCGTCCAACACCAGTGCACCGTGGCAGCAGTGTGTGCCATCCACAAGATGCACTGCAGCAACTCGCCAAAACTTCTATGAAAGCAACTCCCAAACCAGCAACCTCTACCATCTAGAAGGACAAGGGCAGCAGGCGCAACGGAACATCATCACTTGGAAGTCCCCTTCCGAGCTACACAGCATCGTTACATGGTAATATTTTGCTGTTCCTCCATCGTCGTGGAGTCAAAATTCTGGAACTCCCTCCGCAACAGTACTTTTACCACAAGGACAGCAGCAGTTCAAGAAGGCGGTTCACCACCACCTTCACCAGGGTAATTAGGCGATGGCCAACAAATGCTGGGGTATATCAGTGTTACAGTAAGGTGTGTGAGGTATATCAGTTGTACAGTGAGGGGTGTGGGGTATATCAGTGTGTTACAGTGCGGGGTGTGGGGTATATCAGCGTTACATTGAGGGGTGTGGGGTATATCCGTATTTCAGTGAGGGGTGTGAGATATATCAGTATTACAGTGAGGGGTGTGGGGTATAGCAGTGTTACAATGAGTAGTGTAGGCTATATTAGTTTTACAGTGAGGGGTGTTGGGTATATCAGTGTTGCAGTGAACGGTGTGGAATATATCAGTGTTGCAGTGAAGGTTGTGAGTTATATCTGTGTTATTGTGAGGTGTGTGGGGAAAATCTGTGTTACTATGAGAGGGTGGGAGGTGTATCGGTGTTGCAGTGAGGGGTGTGAGGTATATCAGTGTTACAGTGAGGGGTATTGAGTATATCAGTTTTACAATGAGGAGTGTGGTGTATATCAGTGTTACATTGAGGGGTGTAGGGTATATCGGTGTTAGAGTGAAGCGTGTGAGGTATGTCAGTGTTACTGTGAGTTGTGTGGGGTATATCAATGTTACAGTGAGGGGTGTGAGGTATATCAGTGATACAGTGAGGGGTGCGTGGTAGATCAGTTTTACTGTGAGGTCTGTGGGGTATCTCAATGTTACAGTGAGGGGTGTGAGGTATATTAGTGTTACAGTGAGGGGTGTGTTGCATATCAGTGTTACAGTGAGGGGTGTGGGGTGCATCAGTGTTACAGTGAGGGGTGTGGCGTGCATCAGTGTTACAGTGAGGGGTGTGGCGTATATCAGTGTTACAGTGAGAGGTGTGGGGTATATCAGTCTTACACTGAGGGGTGTGGAGTATATCAGTGTTACAGTGAGGGGTGAGGGCTATATCAGTGTTACAGTGCGAGTTATGGGGTATATCAGTGTTACAGTGAGGGGTGAGTGGTACATCAGTGTTACAGTGAGGGGCATGGAGTATATCATTATTACAGTGAGGTGTGTGGGATATATCAGTGTTACAGTGAGGGATGTGGGGTATATCAGTGTTACTGTGAAGTATGTCGGGTATATCAGTGTTACAGTGAGAGTTGTCTGGTATATCAGTGTTACAGTGAGGGGTGTGCGGTATATCAGTGTTAAATTGAGGGTTGTGAGGTATATCAGTATTACAGTAAGGGGTGTGGGATATATCAGTATTACAGTGAGGGGTTTGGGGTATATCAGTGTTACAGTGAGGGGTGTGGGCTATATCAGTGTTTGAGTGAGGTGTGTGGGGTATATCAGTGTTACAGTGAGGGGTGTGGGGTATATCTGTGTTAAATGAGAGGAGTGGGGTATATCAGTGTTAAAGTGAGGTATGTGGGGTATAACAGTGTTACAGTGAGGGGTGTGAGGTATATCAGAGTTACAGTGAGGAATTAGGGGTATATCAGTGTTACAGTGAGGGGTGTGGGGTATATCAGTGTTACAGTGAGGGGTTTGGGGTATATCAGTGTTAAAGTGAGGAATGTGGGGTATATCAGTGTTACAGTAAGGATTATGATGTATATCAATGTTACCGTGAGGAATGTGGGGTATATCAATGTTACAGTGAGGGGTGTGGGGTATATCAGTGTTACAGTGAGGAGTGTGGGGTGTATAAGTGTTACATTGAGGGGTGTGAGGTATATCTGTGTTAAAATGAGGAATGTGGGGTATATCAGTGTTACAGTGAGGGGTGTGGTGTATAGCAGTGTTACAGTGTGGGTTATGATGTATATCAGTGTTACCTTGAGGAATGTAGCGTATATCAGTGTTACAGTGAGGGGTGTGGGGTATATTAGTGTTACAGTGAGGGGTGTGGGGTATATCAGTGTTACAGTGAGGGGTGTGAGGTATATCAGTGTTACAGTGAGGAATGTGTGGTATATCAGTGTTACAGTGAGGGGTGTGGGGTATATCAGTGTTACAGAGAGGGGTGTGGCGTATATCATTGTTAAAGTTTGGAATGTGTGGTATATCAGTGTTACAGTGAGTGGTGTGATTTACATCAGTGTTACTGTGAGGAATGTGGGATATATCAGTGTTACATTGAGGGGTGTGGCGTATTTGAGTGTTACAGTGATGGGTGTGGGGTATATGTGTTAAAGTGAGGAACGTGGGGTTTATCAGTGTTACAGTGAGCGGTGTGGGGAATATCAGAGCTACAGTGGGGGGTATATCAGTGTTACAATGAGTGGTATATGAGCGCTTCAGCCTGAGGTGTGTGGGGTATATCAGTGTTACAATAAGGATTATGATGTATATCAGTGTTACCGTGAGGAATATGGGGTATATCAATGTTACAGTGAGGGGTGTGGGGTATATCAGTGTTGCAGTGAGGGGTTTGGGGTATATCAGTGTTACAGTAAGGGTTGTGAGGTATATCAGTGTTGCAGTGAGGAATGTGGGGTATATCAGTATTACAGTGAGGGGTGTGGTGTATATGAGTTTTACAGTGAGGGGTGTGGGGTATAACAGTGTTACAGTGAGGGGTGTGGGGTGTATCAGTGTTACAGTGAGTGGTGTGGGGTGTATCAGTGTTACAATGCGGGGTGATGAGTATTTCAGTGTTACAGTGAGGGGTGTGGGGTATATCGGTGTTACAGTTAGGGGTATGGGGTATATCGGTGTTACAGTGAGGGGAGTGGGGTATATCAATGTTACAGTGAAGGGTGTGAGGTATATCACTGTTATAGTGTGGGGTGTGGGGTAAATCTGTTACAGTGAGGTGTGTGGGGTATATCAGCGTTACACTGAGTGGTGTCGGGTATAACAGTGTTAAAGTGAGGAATGTGGGGTATATCAGTGTTACAGAGAGGGGTGTGGAGTATATCAGTCTTACAGTGAGGGATGTGGGGTATATCAGTGTGTTACAGCGAGTGATGTGGAGTATATCAGTGTTACATTGAGAGCTGTGGGGTATATCATTGTGTTACAGTGCGGGGTGCGGGGTATACCAGTATTACAGTGATGGGTGTGATGTATATCAGTGTTACAGTGAGGGGTGTGGGGTATATCAGTGTTATAGTGAGGGGTGTGGGATATATCAGTGTTACAGTGAGGGGTATGGGCTATGTCAGTGTTACAGTGAGGGGTGTGGGGTATATCGGTGTTAGTGTGAGTGGTGTGTGGTATATAAGTGTTACAGTGAGCGGTGTGGGAGATACCAGTGTTACAGTGAAGGGTGTGGGGTATATCAGTGTTAGAGTGAGCGGTGTAGGGTACATCAGTGTGTTAGAGTGCAGCGTGTGGGTCTTAGCTGGGTAGTTCACTGTGGGGTGAGTGGGACATCAGTGTTAGAGGGAGGCGTGCGGGGGTATATCAGTGTGTTACAGTGAGTGGTGCGGGGTATATCAGTGTTACAGTGAGGGGTTTGGGGTATATCAGTGTTATAGTGAGTGATGTGTAGTATATCAGTGTTACATTGAGGGGTGTGGGGTATATCAGTGTTACAGTGAGGGGTGTGTGGTATATCAGTGTTACTGTGAGGGGTGTGGTTTATATCAGTATTACAGTGAGGGGTGGTGGGTATAGCAGTGTTATAGTGAGGGGTGTGGGGTATATCGGTGTTACCATGAGGGTTGTGGGGTATATCGGTGTTACAGTGAGGGGTTTGTGGTATATCAATTTTACAGTGAAGTGTGTGAGGTATATCGGAGTTTTAGTGTGGGGTGTGGGGTACATCTGTTACAGTGAGGTGTGTGGGGTATATCAGTGTTACAGTGAGGGGTGTGGGATATTTCAGTGTTTAAGTGAGGAATGTGGGGTATATCAGTGTTACAGTGAGGGGTCTGGGGTATATCAGCCTTACAGAAAGGGATGTGGGGTATATCAGTGTGTTACAGTGAGTGATGTGATGTCTATCAGTTTTTCATTGAGGGGTGTGGGGTATATCAATCTTACAGTGAGGGATGCGGGGTATATCAGTGTGTTACAGTGAGTGATGTGTGGTATATCAGTGTTACATTGAGAGGTGTGGGGAATATCAGTGTGTTACAGTGCGGGGTGCGGGTTATACCAGTATTACAGTGATGGGTGTGATGTATATAAGTGTTAAAGTGCGGGTGATGAGTATTTCAGTGTTACAGTGACTGGTGTGGGGTATATCGGTGTTACAGTTAGCTGTGTGGGGTATATCGGTGTTACAATGAGGGATGTGGGGTATATCAATGTTACAGTGAACGGTGTGAGGTATATCAGTGTTATAGTGTGGGGTGTGTGGTACATCTGTTGCAGTGCGGTGCGTTTGGTATATCAGTGTTACAGTGAGGAGTGTGGGGTATATCAGTGTTAAAGTGAGGAATGTGGGGTATATCAGTGTTACAGTGATGGGTGAGGGGTATATCAATTTTACAGTGAGGGGTGTGTGCTTTATCTGAGTGTTACACTGCGGGGTGAGTGGGATATCAGCGTTACAGAGAGGGGTGGTGGGGTATATTAGTGTTACAGTGAGGGGTTTGGGGTATATCAGTGTTATAGTGAGTGATGTGTGGTATATCAGTGTTACATTGAGGGGTGTGGCGTATTTGAGTGAAACAGTGTTGGGTGTGGGGTATATGTGTTAAAGTGAGGAACGTGGGGTTTATCAGTGTTACAGTGAGCGGTGTGGGGAATATCAGAGCTGCAGTGGGGGTGTATATCAGTGTTACAATGAGTGGTATATGAGCGCTTCAGCCTGAGGTGTGTGGGGTATATCAGTGTTACAGTGAGGAGTTTGATACAGTGAGGTGTGTGAGGTATATCAATTGTACAGTGAGGGGTGTATGTTATGTCAGTGTTACAGTGAGGGGTGTGGGGTATATCAGTGTTAGAGTGAGGGGTGTGGGGTATATAAGTGTTAAAGTGAGCGGTGTGGGAGATATCAGTTTTACAGTGAGGGGTATGGGGTATATCAGTGTTACAGTGAAGGGTGAGGGGTATATCAATTTTACAGTGAGGGGTGTGTGCTTTATCTGAGTGTTACACTGCGGGGTGAGTGGGATATCAGCGTTACAGTGAGGGGTGGTGGGGTATATTAGTGTTACAGTGAGGGGTGTGTGGTATATCAGTGTTAAAGTGAGGGGTGTGGTCTATGTCAGTGTTACAGTGAGGGTTGTGGGGTATATCAGTATTGCAGTGAGCGGTGTGGGGTGCATCAGTGTGTTAGAGTGTAGCGTGTGGGTCTTAGCTGAGTGGTTCATTTTGGGGTGAGTGGGATATCAGTGTTACAGGGAGGCGTGGGGGTGAAATCAGTGTGTTATAGTGAATGGTGCGGTGTATATCAGTGTTACAGTGAGGGATTTGGGGTATATCAGTGTTACAGTGAGTGATGTGTGGTATATCAGTGTTACAGAGAGGGGTGTGGGGTATATCAGTGTTAAAGTTAGGAATGTGGTGTATATCAGTGTTGCAGTAAGGGGTGTGAGGTATATCAGTGTTACAGTGAGGAATGAGGTGTATATCAGTGTTACAGTGAGGGGTGTAGTGTATATGAGTTTTACAGTGAGGGGTGTGGGGTATAACAGTGTTACAGTGAGGGGTGTGGGGTGTATCAGTGTTACAGTGAGTGGTGTGGGGTATATCAGTGTTACAGTGCGGGGTGATGAGTATTTCAGTGTTACAGTGAGCGGTGTGGGGTATATCGGTGTTACAGTTAGGGGTATGGGGTTTATCGGTGTTATAGTGTGGGGTGTGGGGTACATCTGTTACAGTGAGGTGTGTGGGGTATATCAGCGTTACACTGAGGGGTGTGGCGTATATCAGTGTTACAGTGAGGGGTCTGGGGTATATCAGGCTTACAGTGAGGGATGTGGGGTATATAAGTGTGTTACAGTGAGTGATGTGGGGTATATCAGTGTTACATTGAGAGCTGTGGGGTATATCATTGTGTTACAGTGCGGGGTGCGGCGTATACCAGTATTACAGTGATGGGTGTGATGTATATCAGTGTTACAGTGAGGGGTGTGGGGTATATCAGTGTTATAGTGAGGGGTGTGGGATATATCAGTGTTACAGTGAGGGGTATGGGCTATGTCAGTGTTACAGTGAGGGGTGTGGGGTATATCGGTGTTAGTGTGAGTGGTGTGGGGTATATAAGTGTTACAGTGAGCGGTGTGGGAGATATCAGTGTTACAGTGAAGGGTGTGTTGTATATCAGTGTTAGAGTGAGCGGTGTAGGGTACATCAGTGTGTTAGAGTGCAGCGTGTGGGTCTTAGCTGGGTGGTTCACTGTGGGGTGAGTGGGATATCAGTGTTAGAGGGAGGCGTGCGGGGGTATATCAGTGTGTTACAGTGAGTGGTGCGGGGTATATCAGTGTTACAGTGAGGGGTTTGAGGTATATCAGTGTTATAGTGAGTGATGTGGGTTATGTCAGTGTTACAGTGAGGGGTGTGGGGGATATCAGTGTTACTGTGAGGGGTGTGGGTTATATCAGTATTACAGTGAGGGGTGGTGGGTATAGCAGTGTTATAGTGAGCGGTGTGTGGTATACCGGTGTTACCATGAGGGTTGTGGGGTATATCGGTGTTACAGTGAGGGGTGTGGGGTATATCAATGTTACAGTGAAGTGTGTGAGGTATATCAGCCTTACCGAAAGAGATGTGGGGTATATCAGTGTGTTACAGAGAGTGATGTGGTGTATATCAGTTTTTCATTGAGGGATGTGGGGTATATCAGTATTACAGTGAGGGATGCGGGGTATATCAGTGTGTTACAGTGAGTGATGTGGGGTATATCAGTGTTACATTGAGAGGTGTGGGGTATATCAGTGTGTTACAGTGCGGGGTGCGGGTTATACCAGTATTACAGTGATGGGTGTGATGTATATCAGTGTTAAAGTGCGGGGTGATGAGTATTTCAGTGTTACAGTGAGTAGTGTGGGGTGTAACGGTGTTACAGTTAGGGGTGTGGGATATATCGCTGTTTTCAATGAGGGGTGTGGGGTATATCAATGTTACAGTGAACGGTGTGAGGTATATCAGTGTTATAGTGTGGGGTGTGTGGTACATCTGTTACAGTGCAGTGCGTGTGGTATATCAGTGTTACAGTGAGGGGTGTGGGGTATATCATTGTTAAAGTGAGGAATGTGGGGTATATCAGTCTTACAGTGAGGGATGTGGTGTATATCAGTGTGTTACAGTGAGTGATGTGGGGTATGTCAGTGTTACATTGATGGGTGTGATGTATATCAGTGTTACAGTGAGGGGTGTGGGGTATATCAGTGTTATAGTGAGGGGTGTGGGATATATCAGTGTTACACTGAGTGGTATGGGGTATGACAGTGTTACATTGATGGGTGTGGGGTAGGTTACATCAGTGTGTTAGAGTGCAGCGTGTGGGTATTAGCTGAGTGGATCACTGTGGGGTGAGTGGGATATCAGTGTTAGATGGAGGCGTGGGGGTATATCAGTGTGTTACAGTGAGTGGTGCGGGGTATTTCAGTGTTACAGTGAGGGGGGTGGGGTATATCAGTGTTACAGTGAGGGATGTGGGGTTTCTCAGTGTTACAGTGAGGCGTGTGGGTTATATTGGTGTTGCAGTGAGGGGTATGGGGTATATATGTGTTAGAGTGAGGGGTGTGAGGTATATCAATGTTACAGAGAAGGGTGTGAGGTATATCAGTGTTATAGTGTAGGGTGTGGGGTACATCTGTTACAGTGAGGTGTGTGGGGTATATCAGTGTTACAGTGAGGGGTGTGGGGTATATCAGTGTTAAAGTGAGGAATGTGGGGTATATCAGTGTTACAGTGACGGGTGTGGGGTATATCAGTCTTACAGTGAAGGATTAGTGGGGTATATCAGTGTGTTACAGTGAGTGATGTGGGGTATATCAGTTTTACATTGAGAGGTGAGGGGTATATCAGTGTGTTAAAGTGCTGGGTGCGGTGTATACCAGTATTACAGTGATGGGTGTGATGTATATCAGTTTTACAGTGAGGGGTGTGGGGTATATCAGTGTTATAGTGAGGGATGTGGCGTGTATCAGTGTTACAGTGAGGTGTATGGTGTATGTTAGTGTTACAGTGAGGGGTGTGGGGTATATCGGGGTTAGAGTGAGGGGTGTGGGGAATATAAGTGTTACAGTGAGCGGTGTGGGAGATATCAGTGCTACATTGAAGGGTGTGGGATATATCGGTGTTAGAGTGAGTGGTGTGGGGTATATAAGTGTTACAGTGAAGGGTGTGGGGGATATCAGTGTTACAGTGAGGGTGTGGGGTATATCAGTATTACAGTGAGGGGTGTGGGATATATAAGTTTTACAGTGAGGGGTATGGGTTTTATCTGAGTGTTACACTGCGGGGTGTGTGGGATATCAGCGTTGCAGTGAGGTGTGGTGGGGTATATTAGTCATACAGTGAGGGGTGTGGGGTATACCAGTGTTACAGTGAGATGTGTCGGGTACATCAGTGTGTTAGAGTGTAGCGTGTGTGTCTTAGCTGAGTGGTTCACTGTGGAGTGAGTGGGATATATGTGTTACAGGGAGGCGTGGGGGTGTATATCAGCATGTTACAGTGAGTGGTGCGCGGTATATTCGTGTTACTGTGAGGGGTTTGGGGTATATCAGTGTTATAGTGAGTGATGTGTGGTATTTCAGTGTTACATTGAGGCGTATGGGCTATATCAGTGTTACAGTGAGGGGTGTGGGGTATATCAGTGTTACAGTGAGGGATGTGGGGTGTATCAGCGTTACAGTGAGGGGTGTGGGGTATATCAGTGTTACAGTGAGGGGTGGTGGGTATATCAGTGATACAGTGAGGGCTGTGAGGTATAACAGTGTTACAGTGAGGGGTGTGGGGTATATCGGTGTTAGAGTGAGGGGTGTGGGTTATATAAGTGTTACATTGAGCGGTGTGGGAGTTATCAGTTTTACAGTGAGGGGTGTGGGGTATATCAGTGTTAGAGTGAGGGGTGTAGGATATATCAGTGTGTAAGAGTGCAGCGTGTGGGTCTTAGCTGAGTGGTTCACTGTGGGGTGAATGGGATATCAGTGTTACAGGGAGGCGTGGGGGGTATATCAGAGTGTTATAGTGAGTGATGTGTGGTATATCAGTGTTAATTTGATGGGTGTGGGATATATCAGTGTTACAGTGAGGGGTGTGGGGTATATAAGTGTTATAGTGAGGGATATGGGGTATATTGGTGTTAGAGTGAGGGGTGTGAGGTATATCAATGTTACAGTGAAGGGTGTGAGGTATATCAGTGTTATAGTGTGGGGTGTGGGGTATATCAGTGTTACAGTGAGAGGTGTGGGATATATCAGTGTTACAGTGAGGGGTTGTGGGTATATCAGTGTTACAGTGAGGGGTGTGGGGTATAACAGTGTTTCAGTGAGGGATGTGGGGTGTGTCAGTGTTTCAGTGCGCGCTGTGGAGTATTTCAGTCTTACAGTGAGGGTTGTGGAGTGTATCAGTGTTACAGTGAGGGGTGTGGGGGTATTTCAGTGTTACAGTGCGGGGTGTGGAGTATTTCAGTGTTACAGTGAGGGGTGTGGGGTATAACAGTGTTTCAGTGAGGGATGTGGGGTGTGTCAGTTTTTCAGTGCGCGCTGTGGAGTATTTCAGTCTTACAGTGAGGGATGTGGGTTATATTGGTGTTACAGTGAGGGGTATTGGGTATATAGGTGTTAGAGTGAGAGGTGTGAGGTATATCAATGTTACAGTGAACGGTGTGAGGTATATCAGTGTTATAGTGTGGGGTGTGGGGTATATCAGTGTTACAGTGAGGGGTGTGGGGTATATCAGTGTTACAGTGAGGGGTGTAGGGTATTTCAGTGTTTAAGTGAGGAATGTGGGGTATATCAGTGTTACAGTGAGGGGTCTGGGGTATATCAGCCTTATAGTAAGGGATGTGGGGTATATCAGTGTGTTGCAGTGAGTGATGTGGTGTATATCAGTTTTTCATTGAGGGGTGTGGGGTATATCATTCTTACAGTGAGGGATGCGGTGTATATCAGTGTGTTACAGTGAGTGATGTGGGGTATATCAGTGTTACATTGAGAGGTGTGGGGTATATCAGTGTGTGACAGTGCGGGGTGCGGGTTATACCAGTATTACAGTGATGGGTGTGATGTATATCAGTGTTAAATTGCGGGGTGATGAGTATTTCAGTGTTACAGTGAGAGGTGTGGGATATATCAGTGTTACAGTGAGGGGTTGTGGGTATATCAGTGTTACAGTGAGGGGTGTGGGGTATAACAGTGTTACAGTGAGGGTTGTGGAGTGTATCAGTGTTACAGTGAGGGGTGTGGGGGTATTTCAGTGTTACAGTGCGGGGTGTGGAGTATTTCAGTGTTACGGTGAGGGGTGTGGGGTATAACAGTGTTTCAGTGAGGGATGTGGGGTGTGTCAGTGTTTCAGTGCGCGCTGTGGAGTATTTCAGTCTTACAGTGAGGGATGTGGGTTATATTGGTGTTACAGTGAGGGGTATTGGGTATATAGGTGTTAGAGTGAGAGGTGTGAGGTATATCAATGTTACAGTGAACGGTGTGAGGTATATCAGTGTTATAGTGTGGGGTGTGGGGTATATCAGTGTTACAGTGAGGGGTGTAGGGTATTTCAGTGTTTAAGTGAGGAATGTGGGGTATATCAGTGTTACAGTGAGGGGTCTGGGGTATATCAGCCTTATAGTAAGGGATGTGGGGTATATCAGTGTGTTGCAGTGAGTGATGTGGTGTATATCAGTTTTTCATTGAGGGGTGTGGGGTATATCAGTCTTACAGTGAGGGATGCGGTGTATATCAGTGTGTTACAGTGAGTGATGTGGTGTATATCAGTGTTACATTGAGAGGTGTGGGGTATATCAGTGTGTGACAGTGCGGGGTGCGGGTTATACCAGTATTACAGTGATGGGTGTGATGTATATCAGTGTTAAAGTGCGGGGTGATGAGTATTTCAGTGTTACAGTGAGTGGTGTGGGGTATATCGGTATTACAGTTAGGGGTCTGGGGTATATCGGTGTTACAATGAGGGGTGTGAGGTATATCAATGTTACAGTGAACGGTGTGAGGTATATCAGTGTTATAGTGTGGGGTGTGTGGTACATCTGTTACAGTGAGGTGCGTGTGATATATCAGTGTTACAGTGAGGGGTGTGGGGTATATCAGTGTTAAAGTGAGGAATGTGGGCTATATCAGTGTAACAGTGAGGGGTGTGGGGTATATCAGTCTTACAGTGAGGGATGTGGGATATGTCAGTGTGTTACAGTGAGTGATGTGGGGTATATCAGTGTTACATTGAGAGCTGTGGGGTTTATCAGTGTGTTACAGTGCGGGGTGCGGGGTATACCAGTATTACAGTGATGGGTGTGATGTATATCAGTGTTACAGTGAAGGGTGTGGGGTATATCAGTGTTATAGTGAGGGGTGTGGGATATATCAGTGTTACAGTGTGTGGTGTGGGGTATGATAGTGTTACATTGACGGGTGTGGGGTAGTTTACATCAGTGTGTTAGAGTGCAGCGTGTGGATATTAGCTGACTGGATCACTGTGGGCTGAGTGGGATATCAGTGTTAGATGGAGGCGTGGGGGGTATATCAGTGTGTTACAGTAAGTGGTGCGGGGTATATCAGTGTTACAGTGAGGGGTTTGGGGTATATCAGTGTTATAGTGAGTGATGTGTGGTATACCAGTGTTACATTGAGGGGTGTGGGTTATTTCAGTGTTACAGTGTGTGGTGTGGGGTATATCAGTGTTACAGTGAGGGAAGTGGGGTTTGTCAGTGTTACAGTGAGGGGTGTGGGTTATATTGGTGTTACAGTGAGGGGTATGGGGTATATTGGTGTTAGAGTGAGGGGTGTGAGGTATATCAATGTTACAGAGAAGGGTGTGAGGTATATCAGTGTTTAGTGTGGGGTGTGGGGTACATCTGTTACAGTGAAGTGTGTGGGGTATATCAGTGTTACAGTGAGGGGTGTGTGGTATATCAGTGTTACATTGAGGCGTATGGGGTATATCAGTGTTACAGTGAGGGGTGTGGGGTATATCAGTGTTACATTGAGGGATGTGGGGTGTATCAGCGTTACAGTGAGGGGTGTGGGGTATATCAGTGTTACAGTGAGGGGTTTGGGGTATATCAGTGTTACAGTGAGGGCTGTGAGGTATAACAGTGTTACAGTGAGGGTTGTGGGGTTTATCAGTGTTAAAGTGAGGAATGTGGGGTATATCAATGTTACAGTGAGGGGTGTGAGGTATATCAGTCTTACAGTGAGGGATGTGGGGTATATCAGTGTGTTACAGTGAGTGATGTGGGGTATATCAATGTTAAATTGAGAGGTGTGGGGTATATCAATGTGTTAAAGTGCGGGGTGCGGTGTATACCAGGATTTCAGTGATGGGTGTGATGTATATCAGTGTTACAGTGAGGGGTGTGGACTATATCAGTGTTATAGAAACATAGAAACATGGAAAATAGGTGCAGGAGTAGGCCATTCGGCCCTTCTAGCCTGCACCGCCATTCAATGAGTTCATGGCTGAACATTCAACTTCAGTACCCCATTCCTGCTTTCTCGCCATACCCCTTGATCCCTCTAGTAGTAAGGACCTCATCTAACTCCTTTTTGAATATATTTAGTGAATTGGCCTCAACAACTTTCTGTGGTAGAGAATTCCACAGGTTCACCACTTTCTCGGTGAAGACGTTCCTCCGCATCTCGGTCCTAATGGCTTACCCCTTATCCTTAGACTGTGACCTCTGTTTCTGGACTTCCCCAACATTGGGAACATTCTTCCTGCATCTAACCTGTCTAACCCCGTCAGAATTTTAAATGTTTCTATGAGGTCCCCTCTCATTCTTCTGAACTCCAGTGAATACAAGCCCACTTGATCCAGTCTTTCTTGATAGGTCAGTGCCGCCATGCCGGGAATCAGTCTGGTGAACCTTCGCTGCACTCCCTCAATAGCAAGAATGTCCTTCCTCAGGTTAGGAGACCAAAACTGTACACAATACTCCAGGTGTGGCCTCACCAATGCCCTGTACAACTGTAGCAACACCTCCCTGCCCCTGTTCTCAAATCCCCTTGCTATGAAGGCCAAAATGCCATTTGCTTTCTTAACCGCCTGCTGCACCTGCATGCCAACCTTCAATGATTGATGTACCATGACACCCAGGTCTCTTTGCACCTCCCCTTTTCCTAATCTGTCACCATTCAGATAATAGTCTGTCTCTCTGTTTTTAACACCAAAGTGGATAACCTCACATTTATCGACATTATACTTCATCTGCCATTCATTTGCCCACTCACCTAACCTATCCAAGTCGCTCTGCAGCCTCACAGCATCCTCCTCGCAGCTCACACTGCCACCCAACTTGGTGTCATCCGCAAATTTTGAGATACTACATTTAATCCCCTCATCTAAATCATTAATGTACAGTGTAAACAGCTGGGGCCCCAGCACAGAACCTTGCGGTACCTCATTAGTCACTGCCTGCCATTCTGAAAAGTCCCCATTTACTCCTACTCTTTGCTTCCTGTCTGACAACCAGTTCTCAATCCATGTCAGTACACTACCCCCAATCCCATGTGCTCTAACTTTGCACATCAATCTCTTGTGTGGGATCTTGTCGAACGCCTTCTGAAAGTCCAAATATACCACATCAACTGGTTCTCCCTTATCCACGCTACTGGAAACATCCTCAAAAAATTCCAGAAGATTTGTCAAGCATGATTTCCCTTTCACAAATCCATGCTGACTTGGACCTATCATGTCACCTCTTTCCAAATGCACTGCTATGACATCCTTAATAATTGATTCCATAATTTTACCCACTACCGATGTCAGGCTGACCGGTCTATAATTCCCTGTTTTCTCTCTCCATCCTTTTTTAAAAAGTGGGGTTGCATTGGCTACCCTCCACTCCATTGGAACTGATCCAGAGTCAATGGAATGTTGGAAAATGACTGTCAACGCATCCACTATTTCCAAGGCCACCTCCTTAAGTACTCAGGGATGCAGTCCATCAGGCCCTGGGGATTTATCGGCCTTCAATCCCATCAATTTCCCCAACACAATTTCCCGGCGAATAAGGATTTCCCTCAGTTCCTCCTCCTTACTAGACCCCCGACTCCCTTTTATAACCGGAAGGTTGTTCGTGTCCTCCTTCGTGAATACAGAACCAAAGTACTTGTTCAATTGGTCCGCCATTTCTTTGTTCCCCGTTATGACTTCCCCTGATTCTGACTGCAGAGGACCTACGTTTGTCTTTACTAACCTTTTTCTCTTTACATATCTATTGAAACTTTTGCAATCCGTCTTAATGTTCCCTGCAAGCATCTTCTCATACTCCATTGTCCCTGCCCTAATCAAATCCTTTGTCCTCCTCTGCTGAGTTCTAAATTTCTCCCAGTCCCCAGGTTCGCTGCTATTTCTGGCCAATGTGTATGCCACTTCCTTGGCTTTAATACTATCCCTGATTTCCCTTGATAGCCACGGTTGAGCCACCTTCTCTTTTTTATTTTTATGCCAGACAGGAATGTACAATTGTTGTAGTTCATCCATGCGGTCTCTAAATGTCTGCCATTGCCCATCCATAGTCAACCCCTTAAGTATCATTCGCCAATCCATCCCAGCCAATTCACGCCTCATACCTTCAAAGTTAGCCTTCTTTAAGTTCTGGACCATTGTCTCTGAATTAACTGTTTCATTCTCCATCCCAATGCAGAATTCCACCATATTATGGTCACTCTTCCCCAAGGGGCCTCGCACAACGAGATTGCTAATTAATCCTCTCTCATTACATAACACCCAGTCTAAGATGGCCTCCCCCCTAGTTGGTTCCTCGACATATTGGTCGAAAAAACCATCTCTTATGCACTCCAGAAAATCTTCCTCCACCGTAGTGCTTCCAGTTTGGTTAGCCCAATCTATGTGCATATTAAATTCACCCATTATAACTGCTGCACCTTTATTGCACGCATCCCTAATTTCCTGTTTGATGCCCTCCCCAACATCACTACTACTGTTTGGAGGTCTGTACACAACTCCCACTAACGTTTTTTGCCCTTTGGTGTTCTGCAGCTCTACCCATATAGATTCCACATCATCCAAGCTAATGTCCTTCCTAACTATTGCCTTAATCTCCTCCTTAACCAGCAATGCTACCCGACCTCCTTTTCCTTTTATTCTATCCTTCCTGAATGTTGAATACCCCTGGATGTTACGTTCCCAGCCCTGAACATCCTGGAGCCACGTCTCCGTAATCCCAATCACATCATATTTGTTAACATCTATTTGCACAGTTAATTCATCCACCTTATTGCGGATACTCCTTGCATTAAGGCACAAAGCTTTTAGGCTTGATTTTTAAACACCCTCTGTCCTTTTAGAATTTTGCTGTACAATGGCCCTTTTTGTTCTTTGCCTTGGGTTTCTCTGCTCTCCACTTTTCCTCATCTCCTTTCTGTCTTTTGTTTTTGCCTCCTTTTTGTTTCCCTCTATCTCCCTGCATTGGTTCCCATCCCCCTGCCATATTAGTTTAACTCCTCCCCAACAGCACTAGCAAACACTCCCCCGAGGACATTGGTTCCGGTTCTGCCCAGGTGCAGACCGTCCGGATTGTACTGGTCCCACCTCCCCCAGAACCGGTTCCAATGCCCCAGGAATTTGAATCCCTCCCTGCTGCACCATTGCTCAAGCCACGTATTCATCTGAGCTATCCTGCGATTCCTACTCTGACTAGCACGTGGCACTGGTAGCAATCCCGAGATTACTACTTTTGAGGTCCTACTTTTTAATTTAGCTCCTAGCTCCTTAAATTCATTTCGTAGGAACTCATCCCTTTTTTTTACCTATGTCATTGCTACCAACGTGCACCAAGTCAACTGGCTGTTCTCCCTCCCTTTTTAGAATGTCCTGCACCCGCTCCGAGACATCCTTAACCCTTGCACCAGGGAGGCAACATATCATCCTGGAGTCTCGGTTGCGGCCGCAGAAACGCCTATCTATTCCCCTTACAATTGAATCCCCTATCACTATCGCTCGCCCACTCTTTTTCCTGCCCACCTGTGCAACAGAGCCAGCCACGGTGCCATGAACTTGGCTGCTGCTGCCCGCTCCTGATGAGTCATCCCCCTCAACAGCACTCAAAGCAGTGTAACTGTTTTGCAGTGGGATGACCACAGGGGTCCCCTGCACTACCTTCCTTGCACTACTCTTCCAGCTGGTCTTCCAGTGAGGGGTGTGGGTTATATCAGTCTTACAGTGAGGGATGTGGGGTATATCAGTGTGTTACAGTGAGTGAAGTGGGGTATATCAATGTTAAATTGAGAGGTGTGGGGTATATCAGTGTGTTACATTGCGGGGTGCGGTGTATACCAGGATTACAATGATGGGTGTGATGCATATCAGTGTTACAGTGAGGGGTGTGGGGTATATCAGTGTTATAGTGAGGGGTGTGGGATATATCAGTGTTATAGTGAGGGGTATGTGGTATGTTAGTGTTACAGTGAGGGGTGTGGGGTATATTAGTGTTATAGTGAGGGGTTTGGGATATATCAGTGTTATAGTGAGGGGTATGTGGTATGTTAGTGTTACAGTGAGGGGTGTGGGGTATATCGGTATTAGAGTGAGGGGTGTGGGTTATATAAGTGTTACATTGAGCGGTGTGGGATATATCAGTGTTACAGTGAGGCGTGTGGGGTATATCAGTGTTACAGTGAGCGGTGTAGGATACATCATTGTGTAAGAGTGCAGCGTGTCGGTCTTCGCTGAGTGGTTCACTGTGGGGTGAATGGGATATCAGTGTTACAGGGAGGCGTGGGGGTATATCAGTGTGTTACAGTGAGTGGTGCGGGGTATATCAGTGTTACAGTGAGGGGTTTGGGGTATATCAGTGTTATAATAAGTGATGTGTGCTATATTAGTGTTACTTTGAGTGGTGTGGGGTATATCAGTGTTACATTGAGAGGTGTGGGGTATATCAGTGTTACAGTGAGGGATGTGGGGTATGTCAGTGTTACAGTGCGCGGTGTGGAGTATTTCAGTGTTACAGTGTGGGGTGTGGGTTATATTGGTGTTACAGTGAGGGGTCTGGGGTATATTGGTGTTAGAGTGAGGAGTGTGATGTATATCAATGTTACAGTGAAAGGTGTGAGGTATATCAGTGTTATAGTGTGGGGTGTGGGATATATCATTGTTACAGTGAGGGGTATATCAGTGTTACAATGAGGGGTGGTGGGTATATCAGTGCTACAGTGAGGGGTGTGGGGTATAACAGTGTTACAGTGAGGGGTGTGGGGTATATCAGTGTTACAGTGAGGGGTTTGGGGTATATCAGTGTTACAGTGAGGGCTGTGAGGTATAACAGTGTTACAGTGAGGGTTGTGGGGTTTATCAGTGTTAAAGTGAGGAATGTGGGGTATATCAATGTTACAGTGAGGGGTGTGAGGTATATCAGTCTTACAGTGAGGGATGTGGGGTATATCAGTGTGTTACAGTGAGTGATGTGGGGTATATCAATGTTAAATTGAGAGGTGTGGGGTATATCAATGTGTTAAAGTGCGGGGTGCGGTGTATACCAGGATTACAGTGATGGGTGTGATGTATATCAGTGTTACAGTGAGGGGTGTGGACTATATCAGTGTTATAGAAACATAGAAACATGGAAAATAGGTGCAGGAGTAGGCCATTCGGCCCTTCTAGCCTGCACCGCCATTCAATGAGTTCATGGCTGAACATTCAACTTCAGTACCCCATTCCTGCTTTCTCGCCATACCCCTTGATCCCTCTAGTAGTAAGGACCTCATCTAACTCCTTTTTGAATATATTTAGTGAATTGGCCTCAACAACTTTCTGTGGTAGAGAATTCCACAGGTTGACCACTTTCTCGGTGAAGACGTTCCTCCGCATCTCGGTCCTAATGGCTTACCCCTTATCCTTAGACTGTGACCTCTGTTTCTGGACTTCCCCAACATTGGGAACATTCTTCCTGCATCTAACCTGTCTAACCCCGTCAGAATTTTAAATGTTTCTATGAGGTCCCCTCTCATTCTTCTGAACTCCAGTGAATACAAGCCCACTTGATCCAGTCTTTCTTGATAGGTCAGTGCCGCCATCCCGGGAATCAGTCTGGTGAACCTTCGCTGCACTCCCTCAATAGCAAGAATGTCCTTCCTCAGGTTAGGAGACCAAAACTGTACACAATACTCCAGGTGTGGCCTCACCAATGCCCTGTACAACTGTAGCAACACCTCCCTGCCCCTGTTCTCAAATCCCCTTGCTATGAAGGCCAAAATGCCATTTGCTTTCTTAACCGCCTGCTGCACCTGCATGCCAACCTTCAATGATTGATGTACCATGACACCCAGGTCTCTTTGCACCTCCCCTTTTCCTAATCTGTCACCATTCAGATAATAGTCTGTCTCTCTGTTTTTAACACCAAAGTGGATAACCTCACATTTATCGACATTATACTTCATCTGCCATTCATTTGCCCACTCACCTAACCTATCCAAGTCGCTCTGCAGCCTCACAGCATCCTCCTCGCAGCTCACACTGCCACCCAACTTGGTGTCATCCGCAAATTTTGAGATACTACATTTAATCCCCTCATCTAAATCATTAATGTACAGTGTAAACAGCTGGGGCCCCAGCACAGAACCTTGCGGTACCTCATTAGTCACTGCCTGCCATTCTGAAAAGTCCCCATTTACTCCTACTCTTTGCTTCCTGTCTGACAACCAGTTCTCAATCCATGTCAGTACACTACCCCCAATCCCATGTGCTCTAACTTTGCACATCAATCTCTTGTGTGGGATCTTGTCGAACGCCTTCTGAAAGTCCAAATATACCACATCAACTGGTTCTCCCTTATCCACGCTACTGGAAACATCCTCAAAAAATTCCAGAAGATTTGTCAAGCATGATTTCCCTTTCACAAATCCATGCTGACTTGGACCTATCATGTCACCTCTTTCCAAATGCACTGCTATGACATCCTTAATAATTGATTCCATAATTTTACCCACTACCGATGTCAGGCTGACCGGTCTATAATTCCCTGTTTTCTCTCTCCATCCTTTTTTAAAAAGTGGGGTTGCATTGGCTACCCTCCACTCCATTGGAACTGATCCAGAGTCAATGGAATGTTGGAAAATGACTGTCAACGCATCCACTATTTCCAAGGCCACCTCCTTAAGTACTCTGGGATGCAGTCCATCAGGCCCTGGGGATTTATCGGCCTTCAATCCCATCAATTTCCCCAACACAATTTCCCGGCGAATAAGGATTTCCCTCAGTTCCTCCTCCTTACTAGACCCCCGACTCCCTTTTATAACCGGAAGGTTGTTCGTGTCCTCCTTCGTGAATACAGAACCAAAGTACTTGTTCAATTGGTCCGCCATTTCTTTGTTCCCCGTTATGACTTCCCCTGATTCTGACTGCAGAGGACCTACGTTTGTCTTTACTAACCTTTTTCTCTTTACATATCTATTGAAACTTTTGCAATCCGTCTTAATGTTCCCTGCAAGCATCTTCTCATACTCCATTGTCCCTGCCCTAATCAAATCCTTTGTCCTCCTCTGCTGAGTTCTAAATTTCTCCCAGTCCCCAGGTTCGCTGCTATTTCTGGCCAATGTGTATGCCACTTCCTTGGCTTTAATACTATCCCTGATTTCCCTTGATAGCCACGGTTGAGCCACCTTCTCTTTTTTATTTTTATGCCAGACAGGAATGTACAATTGTTGTAGTTCATCCATGCGGTCTCTAAATGTCTGCCATTGCCCATCCATAGTCAACCCCTTAAGTATCATTCGCCAATCCATCCCAGCCAATTCACGCCTCATACCTTCAAAGTTAGCCTTCTTTAAGTTCTGGACCATTGTCTCTGAATTAACTGTTTCATTCTCCATCCCAATGCAGAATTCCACCATATTATGGTCACTCTTCCCCAAGGGGCCTCGCACAACGAGATTGCTAATTAATCCTCTCTCATTACATAACACCCAGTCTAAGATGGCCTCCCCCCTAGTTGGTTCCTCGACATATTGGTCGAAAAAACCATCTCTTATGCACTCCAGAAAATCTTCCTCCACCGTAGTGCTTCCAGTTTGGTTAGCCCAATCTATGTGCATATTAAATTCACCCATTATAACTGCTGCACCTTTATTGCACGCATCCCTAATTTCCTGTTTGATGCCCTCCCCAACATCACTACTACTGTTTGGAGGTCTGTACACAACTCCCACTAACGTTTTTTGCCATTTGGTGTTCTGCAGCTCTACCCATATAGATTCCACATCATCCAAGCTAATGTCCTTCCTAACTATTGCCTTAATCTCCTCCTTAACCAGCAATGCTACCCGACCTCCTTTTCCTTTTATTCTATCCTTCCTGAATGTTGAATACCCCTGGATGTTACGTTCCCAGCCCTGAACATCCTGGAGCCACGTCTCCGTAATCCCAATCACATCATATTTGTTAACATCTATTTGCACAGTTAATTCATCCACCTTATTGCGGATACTCCTTGCATTAAGGCACAAAGCTTTTAGGCTTGATTTTTAAACACCCTCTGTCCTTTTAGAATTTTGCTGTACAATGGCCCTTTTTGTTCTTTGCCTTGGGTTTCTCTGCTCTCCACTTTTCCTCATCTCCTTTCTGTCTTTTGTTTTTGCCTCCTTTTTGTTTCCCTCTATCTCCCTGCATTGGTTCCCATCCCCCTGCCATATTAGTTTAACTCCTCCCCAACAGCACTAGCAAACACTCCCCCGAGGACATTGGTTCCGGTTCTGCCCAGGTGCAGACCGTCCGGATTGTACTGGTCCCACCTCCCCCAGAACCGGTTCCAATGCCCCAGGAATTTGAATCCCTCCCTGCTGCACCATTGCTCAAGCCACGTATTCATCTGAGCTATCCTGCGATTCCTACTCTGACTAGCACGTGGCACTGGTAGCAATCCCGAGATTACTACTTTTGAGGTCCTACTTTTTAATTTAGCTCCTAGCTCCTTAAATTCATTTCGTAGGAACTCATCCCTTTTTTTTTACCTATGTCATTGCTACCAACGTGCACCAAGTCAACTGGCTGTTCTCCCTCCCTTTTTAGAATGTCCTGCACCCGCTCCGAGACATCCTTAACCCTTGCACCAGGGAGGCAACATATCATCCTGGAGTCTCGGTTGCGGCCGCAGAAACGCCTATCTATTCCCCTTACAATTGAATCCCCTATCACTATCGCTCGCCCACTCTTTTTCCTGCCCACCTGTGCAACAGAGCCAGCCACGGTGCCATGAACTTGGCTGCTGCTGCCCGCTCCTGATGAGTCATCCCCCTCAACAGCACTCAAAGCAGTGTAACTGTTTTGCAGTGGGATGACCACAGGGGTCCCCTGCACTACCTTCCTTGCACTACTCTTCCAGCTGGTCTTCCAGTGAGGGGTGTGGGTTATATCAGTCTTACAGTGAGGGATGTGGGGTATATCAGTGTGTTACAGTGAGTGAAGTGGGGTATATCAATGTTAAATTGAGAGGTGTGGGGTATATCAGTGTGTTACATTGCGGGGTGCGGTGTATACCAGGATTACAATGATGGGTGTGATGCATATCAGTGTTACAGTGAGGGGTGTGGGGTATATCAGTGTTATAGTGAGGGGTGTGGGATATATCAGTGTTATAGTGAGGGGTATGTGGTATGTTAGTGTTACAGTGAGGGGTGTGGGGTATATTAGTGTTATAGTGAGGGGTTTGGGATATATCAGTGTTATAGTGAGGGGTATGTGGTATGTTAGTGTTACAGTGAGGGGTGTGGGGTATATCGGTATTAGAGTGAGGGGTGTGGGTTATATAAGTGTTACATTGAGCGGTGTGGGATATATCAGTGTTACAGTGAGGCGTGTGGGGTATATCAGTGTTACAGTGAGCGGTGTAGGATACATCATTGTGTAAGAGTGCAGCGTGTCGGTCTTCGCTGAGTGGTTCACTGTGGGGTGAATGGGATATCAGTGTTACAGGGAGGCGTGGGGGTATATCAGTGTGTTACAGTGAGTGGTGCGGGGTATATCAGTGTTACAGTGAGGGGTTTGGGGTATATCAGTGTTATAATAAGTGATGTGTGCTATATTAGTGTTACTTTCAGTGGTGTGGGGTATATCAGTGTTACATTGAGAGGTGTGGGGTATATCAGTGTTACAGTGAGGGATGTGGGGTATGTCAGTGTTACAGTGCGCGGTGTGGAGTATTTCAGTGTTACAGTGTGGGGTGTGGGTTATATTGGTGTTACAGTGAGGGGTCTGGGGTATATTGGTGTTAGAGTGAGGAGTGTGATGTATATCAATGTTACAGTGAAAGGTGTGAGGTATATCAGTGTTATAGTGTGGGGTGTGGGATATATCATTGTTACAGTGAGGGGTATATCAGTGTTACAATGAGGGGTGGTGGGTATATCAGTGCTACAGTGAGGGGTGTGGGGTATAACAGTGTTACAGTGAGGGGTGTGGAGTGTATCAGTGTTACAGTGAGGGGTGTGGGGGTATTTCAGTGTTACAGTGCGGGGTGTGGAGTATTTCAGTGTTACAGTGAGGGGTGTGGGGTATGTCAGTGTTACATTGAGGGTTGTGGGGTATATCGGTGTTAGAGTGAGGGGTGTGGGGTATATCAGTGTTGCACTGAGGGGAGTGAGATATATCAGTTTTACAGTGAGGGGTGTGGGTTTTATCTGAGTGTTACACTGCGGGGTGAGTGAGATATCAGCGTTACAGTGAGGGGTGGTGGGGTATATTATTGTTACAGTGAGGGGTGTGTGGTATATCAGTTTTACAGTGAGGGGTGTGTGCTATGTCAGTGTTACAGTGAGGGGTGTGGGGTATATCAGTGTTACAGTAAGCGGTGTCGGGGACAGCAGTGTGTTAGAGTGTAGCGTGTGGGTCTTAGCTGAGTGGTTCACTGTGTGGTGAGTGGGATATCAGTGTTACAGGGAGGCGTGGGGGTGTATATCAGTGTGTTACAGTGAGTGGTGCGCGGTATATCAGTGTTACTGTGAGGGGTTTGGGGTATATAAGTGTTATAGTGAGTGATGTGTGGTATATCAGTATTACATTGAGGGGTGTGGGGTATATCAGTGTTACAGTGCGGGGTGTGGAGCATTTCAGTGTTACAGTGAGGGGTGTGGGGTATATCGGTGTTACAATTAGGGGTATGGTGTATATCGGTGTTACAGTGAGGGTTGTGGGGTATATCAATGTTACAGTGAAGGGTGTGAGGTATATCAGTGTTATGATGTGGGGTGTGGGGTACATCTGTTACAGTGAGGTGTGTGGGGTATATCAGTATTACAGTGAGGTGTGTGGGGTATATCGCTGTTATAGTGAGGGATGTGGGGTATATCAATGTTACAGTGAAGGGTCTGAGGTATATCAGTGTTACAGTGAGAGGTGTGGGGTACATCTGTTACAGTGAGTGTGTGGGGTATATCAGTGTTACAGTGAGGGTTGTGGGGTATATCAGTGTTAAATTGAGGAATGTGGGGTATATCAGTGTTACAATGAGGGGTGTGAGGTTTATCAATGTTACAGTGAGGGGTGTGGGGTATATCAGTGTTGAAGTGAGGAATGTGGGGTATATCAGTGTTACAGTGAGCGGTGTAGGCTATATCAGTGCTGCAGTGGGGGGGTATATATGTGTTACAATCAGTGGTATATGAGCGCTTCAACCTGAGGTTTGTGGGATATATCTGTCTTACAGTGAGCGGTGTGTTGTATGTCAGCTATTTCCCTTGAGGCGTGTGAGGAATATCGGTGTTACAGTGAGGGTTGTGGGAATATCAGGATATCAGAGTGAGAGGTGTGGACTATGTCAGTGGAACAGTGAGAGGCGTGGTGTATATCAGTGTTACAGTGAGGAGAGTGGGTATATCAGAATACGACAGTGAGGGTTGTGGGTTCTATCAGTGTTACAGTGAGAGGCGTGGGGTAAATCAGTGTTACAGTGAGGAGTGTGGGGTATATCGATGTTACAGTGAGTGGTGTGGGATATATCAGTGTTACAGTGAGGGATGTGGGGTATATCGGTGTTACAGTGAGGAGTACGGGGCATATCGGTGTTACAGTGAGGGGTGTGCGGTATATCGGTGTTATAGTGAGGGGCGTGGGGTATATCAATGTTACAGTGAAGGGTCTGAGGTATATCAGTGTTATAGTGAGGGGTGTGGGGTACATATGTTACAGTGAGGTGTGTGGGGTATATCAGTGTTACATTGAGGGGTGTGGGGTATATCAGTGCTACAATGGGGGGTGGGTTATATCAGTGTTACATTGAGGGGTATGGGGTATATTGGTGTTAGAGTGAGGGGTGTGAGGTATATCAATGTTACAGTGAAGGGTGTGAGGTATATCAGTGTTATAGTGTGGGGTGTAGGGTATATCAGTGTTACAGTGAGGGGTGTGGGGTATATCAGTGTTACAGTGAAGGGTGGTGGGTATATCAGTGTTACAGTGAGGGGTGTGGGGTATAACAGTGTTACAGTGAGGGGTGTGGAGTGTATCAGTGTTACAGTGAGGGGTGTGGGTGTATTTCAGTGTTACAGTGCGGGGTGTGGAGTATTTCAGTGTTACTATGAGGGATGTGGGGTATGTCAGTATTACATTGAGGGGTGTGGGGTATATCGGTGTTAGAGTGAGGGGTGTGGGGTATATAAGTGTTACAGTGAAGTGTGTGGGATATATCAGTGTTACAGTGAGGCGTGTGGGGTATATCAGTGTTACAGTGAGGGGAGTGGGATATATCAGTTTTACAGTGAGGGGTGTGGGTTTTATCTGAGTGTTACACTGCGTGGTGAATGGGATATCAGCGTTACAGTGAGGGGTGGTGCGGTATATTAGTGTTACAATGAGGGGTTTGTGGTATATCAGCGTTACAGTAAGGGGTGTGTGCTATGTCAGTGTTACAGTGAGGGGTGTGGGGTATATCAGTGTTACAGTGAGCGGTGTCGGTAACAGCAGTGTGTTACAGTGTAGCGTGTGGGTCTTAGCTGAGTGGTTCACTGTGTGGTGAGTAGGATATCAGTGTTACAGGAAGGCGTGGGGGTGTATATCAGTGTGTTACAGTGAGTGGTGCGTGGTATATCAGTGTTACTGTGAGGGGTTTGGTGTATATCAGTGTTATAGTGAGTGATGTGTGGTATATCAGTATTACATTGAAGGGTGTGGGGTATATCAGTGTTACAGTGCGGGGTGTGGAGTATTTCAGTGTTACCGTGATGGGTGTGGGGTGTATCATTGTTACAGTGAGGGGTGTGTGGTATATCAGTGTTACAGTGCGGGGTGTGGAGTATTTCAGTGTTGCAGTGAGGTGTGTGGGGTATATCGGTGTTACAGTGAGTGGTGTGGGGTATATCAATGTTACAGTGAAGAGTGTGAGGTATATCAGTGTTATAGTGTGGGGTGTGGGGTACATCTGTTACAGTGAGGTGTGCGGGGTATATCAGTGAGGATTGTGGGGTATGTCAGTGTTAAATTGAGGAATGTGTGGTATATCAGTGTTACAATGAGGGGTGTGACGTTTATCAGTGTTGCAGTGAGGGGTGTGGGCTATATCAGTGTTAAAGTGAGGAATGTTGGGTATATCAGTGTTACAGTGAGCACTGTAGGGTATATCAGTGCTACAGTGGGGGGGGGGGTATATCAGTGTTACAATCAGTGGTATATGAACGCTTCAACCTGAGGTGTGTGGGGTATATCAGTCTTACAGTGAGCGGTGTTTTGTATGTCAGTTATTTCCCTTGAGGCGTGTGAGGAATATCGGTGTTACAGTGAGGGTTGTGGGTATATCAGGATATCAGAGTGAGGGGTGTGGACTATTCAGTGTAACAGTGAGAGGCGTGGTGTACATCAGTGTTTCAGTGAGGAGAGTGGGTATATCAGAATACGACAGTGATGGTTGTGGGGTCTGTCAATGTTACAGTGACAGGTGTGGGGTAAATCAGTTTTACAGTGAGGAGTGTGGGGTATATCGGTGTTACAGTGAGGGGTGTGGGATATATCAGTGTTA
The DNA here is from genome assembly GCF_044704955.1 of Pristiophorus japonicus. NCBI lineage: Eukaryota > Metazoa > Chordata > Chondrichthyes > Pristiophoridae > Pristiophorus > Pristiophorus japonicus. Next base: position 1,927,079 of record NW_027254751.1, read on the forward strand.
CAGTGAGGGTTGTGGGGTATATCGGTGTTACAGTGAGGAGTACGGGGCATATCGGTGTTACAGTGAGGCGTGTGCGGTATATCAGTGTTATATGAGGGGCGTGGGGTATATCAATGTTACAGTGAAGGGTCTGAGGTATATCAGTGTTATAGTGAGGGGTGTGGGGCACATCTGTTACAGTGAGGTGTGTGGGGTATATCAGTGTTACAGTGAGGGGTGTGGGGTATATCAGTGCTACAATGGGGGGGTGGGGTATATCAGTGTTACAGTGAGGGGCATGGTTTTTACCTGAGTTTTAGGGTGTGGGGTATATAGGTGCATTACAGTGAGGGGTGTGGTATATATCGGTGCGTTGAAGAAAGGCGTGTGGGTATATGAGTGTTCCACTGAGAGGTGTGGTGTATATCGGTGTTTTGCAGTGATGGGTGTCGGGTATATGATTGTTACATTGAGGGGTGTAGGATATATCAGTGTTGCAGTGAGGGGTGTGGGGTATATCAGTGTTGCAGTGAGCGGTGTGGGGTATATCAGTGTTGCAGTGAGCGGTGTGGGGTAGATCAGTGTTACAGTGTGGGGGGGTATATCAGTGTTACAGTGGGGGGGGTATATCAGTGTTACAATGAGTGGTATATAAGCGCTTTATACTGAGGTGTGTGGGGTATATCAGTGTTACAGTGAGGGGTTTGGGGTGTATCTGTGTGTTACAGTGAGGTATGTGGGGTATATCAGTGTTACAGTGAGCGGTGTGTTGTATATCAGTAAGTTACCTTGAGGTGTGTGAGGAATATCAGTGTTACAGTGAGAGGTGTGGTGTATATCAGTGTTACAGTGAGGGGCATGGTTTTTACCTGAATTTTAGAGTGAGGGGTGTGGGGTGTATAAGTGCATTACAGTCAGGGGTGTGGTTTATATCGATGCGTTAAAGTAAGTGGTGTGGGGTATATGAGTGTTCCAGTGAGGGGTGTGGGGTATATCGGTGTTTTGCAGTGATGGGTCTGGGGTATATGATTGTTACATTGAGGGGTGTGGGGTATATCTGTGTGTTACAGTGAGGTATGTGAGGTACATCAGTGTTACAATGAGGAGTTTGGGGTGTATCTGTGTGTTACAGTGATGTATGTGGTGTATATCTGTTTTACAGTGAGCTGTGTGTTGTATGTCAATAAGTTATCTTGAGACGTTTGAGGTATATTAGTGTTGCAGTGAGGGTTGTGGGTATATCAGGATATTACAGTGAGGGGTGTGGACTATGTCTGTGTTACACTGAGTGGTGTGGGATATATCAGTGTTACAGTGAGGGGTGTGGGGTATATCAGAGTGTCACAGTGAGGGGTGTGGGGTATATCAGTGTTAAAGTGAGGGGAGTGGGTCTGTCAGTGTTGCAGTGACGGGTGTCGGGTATATCGGTGCTACAGCGAGCGGTGTGTGCTATATCATTGTTACAGTGAGTGGTGTGGGGTATATCTTTTTTACAGTGGAGGGCGTGAGGTATATAAGTGTTACAGTGAGGGGTATGGGGTATATAAGAGTGTTACAGTGAGGGTTGTGGGGTATATTAGAGTCTTACAGTGAGGGTGTAAATGTTGATTCTTTTCTCTCAATCTGGTTCAGCAAAATTACTGAAACGAATACCGTTTGTGCTTGAAACAAAGCAAGCTATTATTTAAAAAGCAAATCCCGATCGGGGACCTTATCAGACGGAAGGAATGCAACTCTGATAGAACGCACCCACTTCCTACGGACGAAGTGACGTTACATTGTAAAGGGACGACGGTTATACATTCTCGGCAAAAGATAACAAGATAGGGATAGAGTGCCATCCTACTTCAGCCTATCCCTTTTGATCCCTCTTTCCCTTTGTCCACTTATAAGCCGACTTAAGTATGGTTTGATTTTAAACAAAACCTTATGTTAATGTTTCAGGTTAATAACATGATTTAATAAGACCTTGAGGTTTTTCTGCAAGCTGTGGGTTTTGTTTCAATATGTGTTAGTGTTGTAACATTTCACAGTCTCGAGTCTGAGATGTCATGGCTATTCTCCATGAATTCGTTGTTAGCTCATACTGTCCCTATACAATTCCCACGTTCTCAATTTCAATGTCTCTATACATTTTTAAACATTCACATTCCCCCCTTTTATCATTCCATGTTAACACTTCGGATCATTCTAGGAGTATTGCATTCATCCGTTCACACTCTATTTCCTCAATCATATTGTTGTTGGTGTCGAGTAGTTATTTAGTTCGTTGGATCATAACTCGGGAGCCCTTGACCACGAGAGTTTACTAACCTTGCCATCATTACTTTACAATAAAGGTTAATGCAACCAACAATCAAACAACAGGTAGTTATTACTACGATGAGAATAATTGCCCCATGCATTAGATAGGATCTCCAATATCCATCTGATAGCCCATCAACCCAGCTAGATCCTTCTGCTGGTGTGGATAACTTCTTCACCTCCCTTCTAATGTGATGAGCGAGATTGGTTATGTTTTCTGAACTATCAGGAATGTAAATGCTACATTCAGATCCTATCAGGGCACACGTTCCCCATTTCTCAGCTAACAGGTAACGAGGGCCATTCGGTTTTGTAATGCTACGGTGCTTATTGCTACCATTTCAGCTATGATGTCCTCCAGAGCTTCAGCAGTATTGTTAGCTATCTGTTCCAATATCGTCTCTAGGTTCTGTACTTCATCCATGAGACGTCCTATCGCGATTGGGAACATCATGACCCCAAAGAACTTGTCGGCGGGCGTGATGGTTCACTTGTATCGGCTGGAGGCATGTGCTTCCGCCAGGGTACGTACTTGCCGCACAAATGGCACCACATATCCCAGATAGCAGGACCCTGTCCATCTTCCGGGTCCCAGGACTGGTCCCACAAACCTCCACCTGTTTTATTCGGAAGGTGAGAGAGGATGGTGACTCGTGCACCTGTGGTGATGTTGAGACTGTGTGGGCATTTGCTGTACCCTATGATATGTCCCTTGTTACTGGTGTCATTTCGGGTTCGACATATGTCCCTGGTTGGCCTCCCAATCCCCAAGGTATTGGTCAGGGATAAGAATGGGGGTTCCTTTCCACGGTCGTAGGTTGGTTGGTACCATCCCTGGAACGTCTGACTAATTGTATTGGCCACCCTCCTCTCGTGATAGTTTGGCTCTGAATCCATCTGACAGTCTCAGTTAGGGTTAGTGGAACGGGGCGCAAAGGCATTCCCCCTTTGGAATGTTCGGGATATGTGAACACACCCAACATCTAGAAAAGTTCCCATTTTGCGATTAAACATAAGACACGTACAAAAAGGTGTTTACATGGAGCACTTTTCTCTGTCTCCCCTCCCATGCGCCGAAACTGTCATCTATCAACACTATTATACAGACTGTGGCATACAGACAGTTTCATCTTATGGCTCAGGATTCAGATAAATAGTCCAATTATTTTGCTGATTAATAGAGTTCATTAGTCCCGTCTCTCTTCTCAGGTCACCGTCGGTGTAGCTGGTTGTCTATCACGACGGGTAAAAGTTCAAACTGGTCCACGTTCCAATTAGGATGCCAATGGAGAAGAGGAAGTCTGGAACAGAAACAGGAGTTAGAATAACCAGTAAAATAGGTTCGTTATAGGGTGGTGAGCTTGCAGTGGTGCAGGTGAACCCAAGCACTTTTCCCCTCAACCTTGGCTGCAGTGGGGGTAGTGAGTAACACCTGAAAAGGCCCCTCCCATTGTGGCTCTAATCCCTTCCGAATCCGTACTTCCCTGGTGCCACGAGGGACAATTCGGGTAAAACTGAGAGGTCGAGGTGACCATCTTAAACCTGGTTGTGAGCTAGTCGCAGAGCCTGAGTCAGAGAAAGAACATAGGTAGTCTTCAGTCGAGCTGAGATACCATATCTAGGAACAATTTCCCTCATTAACAGCTTAACAACAGTGTGAGCCTTATTGTCCAGGGTAGGCTAGGCTTCAATCCATCTGCTGAACACATCTACTATTACTAACATATATTTGTAACACTGAACTTTTTGCAACTCAATGTAGTCCAACTGCAGGGGCGTTTTACCCCAATCACAGGGGACTCCCTTCCCTGGATTATGTTGCTGGCAAACCAGGCAAGGACTACTGATGTTCTGGGCGAGCGCCTGGAGTCTAGGGTGCCACCAAGTAGCCAAAAGTGTATCACTCGTGGTCCTTGCTCCACAATGAGTAGCAAAATGCATACATTCAATAACCCATGGAGCCGACTCGGCAGACATGCAAGTCTGTTCCGCGGGAGTGGTCCAGAGTTTAGAAACATTGCCATAAGTACATCCATAATATTTCCACAACAGTTTATCTTTTTCAGGAGCGTCCTCCTGTACTTTTATAACATCTTCGATAGTTGCCATTGGTTTTTCCGAGGCTAACTTATCCTTCGCAGGATTTTTAGTCTGACTCATCATTTTGGGCACTACCATCTGTTGGTCACGAGAGGCCAGTTTAGCCTCTTTGTCACACAGTGGTTCCCTCTATCAACCGGGGTTTTTCCGGTGGTGTGGGTGGTACATTTAACAACGGCAATACATTTGGGGTGAATGAGGGCTTGCAACAAATCAGATACTAGTTGCTTATGGGATATCTCATTCACCTGTGAGGTTAGGAATCCCCTATTTTTCCATAATTGTCCGAAATCATGGGCCACCCCAATGGCATATCTAGAGTCGGTATAGATATTGACTTTGAGATCTTTGGCCAAGATACAGGTTCGGGTGAGGGCGAATAGTTCAGCTTGTTGGGCAGAATAGGCGGTTTCAAAAGCGGCAGATTCCAAGACCTGATTCTCCTGGTTTACTATGGCGTATCCTCAGATTCGTGTACCTTCTGGATTAATAGAAGAAGTTCCGTCAACATACATAATACAGTCTGGATCTTCAATTGGTACATCAACTAAATCTTCCCTGACTGATGTGGCCTCTTGAATTAAAGATAAACAATCATGACTGGGTTCTTCCTCATCTTGGGGTGGCTCAGTAAGAAAACAGGCCGGATTAATTGCAGTACAGTGCCGAAAGGTCAGCTTCGGATTGTTTAGTAAGTAGATCTCAGATCTGCTTTGCCTGGCCATGGTAAGGTTTTGAGTCTGCAGTTGGCCCAGGAGGGCAGCTACGGAGTGAGAGGTGTTAAGACAACGGTAGCACAGTCTTTCAGAATTGTACAATACAGTTGAAAGGGCCGGTCATAGAGGGGCCGGCCCAAAGCCGGAGCTTGCAGCAGGGCTGTCTTTAGTTCCTTAAAGGCTTGGACGTCTGCGGTTTCTATTTCAAAGCTGCCTTACTGATTTGTATACGGGGTGAGGTGCTTAGTCATCAGGGCAACATTAGGGATCCAGGATCTGCAGTAATTGATCATCCCCAACCACTGTCGCATTTGTTTAGCCGTGCTAGGGACTGGAAACTGGCAAATTGGCTCGACTCGGCTAGCATCCAAAGCTCGGTGGATACTCGGTATTGCCTGTGATTTCAGTGGGTACTGTCCACATTGCCCTGCACTGGGATCTCAATCGGATCAATGGGAATATAATCCACTTGGGAGGGGTCCTCTGCCCACACATGAGGATCCACATAGTCAAGTATGTCAGAGCCAGTATGATGCTGCAGAGTCGTTAAGACCTTCTCGGGGTCCCCGTGGAATTGGACTGTTCGGCCATGTTTTACAATTTGCACATCCCAGCTGGTAGGGTCAGCCTCGCCTATAGCCTGGCGCACCATTATTCCCAAATCTTTAGCGTGGTGAGGAGGTAATACTTCACGAGTAATATGTGGTGCCACCGTTGGGGGCTGTCCATTTCCACAAAATCTGCCTTCCCTTCCGGTCCAGTCACTCTAGCCCTTAATAGAATTTCCTTCATTTCCCCTTCGTGATCCTGATAAAAGTTCTGCAGCTCCTGATTCTTTCCACTGGGAATGCATGCTAGGGTCACGTGATAGGGTGCCTGCGGCAGGTCCAGAGACCACCATTGAGGGGTTCTAGTGGGAAAATACTGCCGCTTAAGGGTTCACTGTTTTACAATAATCCCATCATCTCCACACTCTAAATGCAACTGGAATTTGCAGAGGAGGTCTCTAGCCATCAAGTTACAGTCCAGATTGGTTGTGATAACAAATCGATGTTCCACCGATTCTTCCTGGTAACCCATTTTAACCGGTTCTGACACCGGGAATGTAGAGGACTTGTCCCAGGAATCCTGACAGTCCCTGTGTTTCAGTGAAGGCGGGGAGTTTAAAATTTGATTGGTCAGAAGACATGAAGGCTCCCGTTTCTATCAAGAAGGGTTGCCACTCATTCCGAATTTTTAACAAAATCATCGGTTTGTCATCCGGGGAGTGTCCCTGCACAATCAAGCTGCGTAGTCAATACGAATCGGGGGACGGTTGGCCAATGGGGTTGTTCTGGGAGAAGTTAGTGTAAGATCCCCGTCCTCTCCCCCCTTAACCCCCTCCTCTTCCTTTTTCGTGCTGACAGGAGTTTTAATTCTATTCCAATTTCCTTCTTGCCCACAATTAAAGCATCCATCTCGTCTTTCCCAGTCCCGACCTCTTCCCATACCAGGCCGGGGACAGTAGGGCGGTCCGTAATTAGCAGGGCCGGGCCATTTGGGTGTTTGATATAACCGTATCCCTGTTTATCCACCCAAACCTGCACACAATACTGCGGTTCCATCTGGTATCCCCTTGGGTCGGGTTTTGGTCCTTCCACCTGAGGCGGCTCTTCCTTTCTAGTCACGTATTCAGTCTTGACCCGGGTTGGGGGCGAACCTCCCCCCTCTCCTTTCTTTTCCTGCAAATAATATTTAACCGCCATTTCCATCTGGGCTTTACTGTTATCTGCCCAATTATTTGTCCGGATAGCGTGAGCAACCGAATAGGGCAGGCACTGAAGTAGGATAGCGCAGAATTGAGGAGAATCCTCTCCTGCCCTGAAGGTATTATCTCCTGATTGACTTCCGTATATTTCAATAAATCTTTCCATGAATTCATCGGCAGTTTCTTCTCGTTTGGGATTGTTTCTAATACTGCGGCCATACTGATGGGCTTCTGAAGGGTCGTGGTGAGAGCATTAAAGATAGCGTTTCGGCGATCCTGGACATCGTTCGGGTGAGCAACCACCAATGCATCATGAGTAGCACGTCCTAGGTGAGTTAGAAATCGGGCATGCTCAGTTGGGCTCGGGGTTTTCTTTACCAGGGCCCACAGGTCCCTTGATTCTGCATTATATCCATGCATGTCGAGGTCAATCCATGAAATCGGAGGTCAGTGTTAAGTTGGGTTTGTGGATCCCTTTCAGCTTATTTATCTTAGCCTTGTAACTCTTCAATTTGTTTTGTTTGAGTATCTATTTCTTTATTGTATCAGGCAAGTATTATTACATAAGCTAGTTCTGTTTTTATTTTTATTTTGACTATCGCACCATTCCTCTGTTCGGTGAGTCTTTTTTCTATTAAGAGATCCAAATTGATAATGTTCAGTATGAAACGGCTTTCAATGGAAAGGGTTAACTCCTTTACAGGTTTGTAAGAAGACCTGATGTCATTACATGACTTCACGTAACCATCTGAAAAAAAAAAATATTTTCATCAGGAAAGGTATTTTTTAACTTTTTATTCAAGTACTTGCCAAAGATAAAATTTTAATTTATTTAAAACGAGACCACACATTTGTTTACTGAAATTCAATTTCGTCATCAGCCTCGGTCAATGAAAAGCCAACCATTTTAACTAAGTAGTCTATCGATACCTTTCTCAGAGGTCCCAGTGGAACTCGGAGTACGTTTCTCGTGCGTGCACTCTTTCTTTAAGACGCCTACTGTTTTTAACATGTCCTCCGTCTGTCAATGAAAGTCCTAATTTGATGGAGTTTTTCTGCCAACTCGACAGGAGTGATTATTTTTAGACTGCAGTGGAATTTTCTCATAATTTAAAATCTCAGAACATTTTTTTTTTCAGCATCTATTTAGTACGTTACTTCTTTTTTTTGTCTAGAGGGATGTCTGGCACGTAGGCTGTGGCCTGCTTTTCGTTATCTCAATTGTTCCAGCCTCAAGGTCGTGTTATTTAATATAATATATATTTTTGAATCCTTTTGAATCCATCTCAGTTGTTTTGCTGTGTCTTCTCTGAATGTTTTCTTTTGACAAGTAAGTGAGCATGTCAAATCATTTTTTAACCACAGGGGCCATGTATTTTTTTCTTTTTTTTTTACTCAACAAACCTATCCTTTGTGCATTTCCTGGCTCCGTAACTTATCATCCGAATATACGTAATTCAATAAGGTTCACACTCTTAAACTTCCCACATACAGGACAACACTACGAAGGGTTAAAAAAAACTTTCATTCTGTTTGAAAAAGTGGGTGGAGCTAAAACAAACCACAACTCCCCGGCTTTTTTTTTACAGTAAAAATCACACAAGCATTTCTCATTTCAAACAGACGTTCACAAGAGTCTCTCTTCTTTCCTATTAATTTTTGGATCCATGATTGATCATCTATCCCTATCTAGCTCTAACTATTCCTACTTTCCGTGTCGCCGCACGGATCTACTTGGGCCTCGAACCCACACAGACATTGGGCCTCGAACCCAGGCAGACTTACCTATTCTAAACTATCTTTCCAAGTCGCCGCTTGGTTTGCGTCACCGCGCAATTTCCCTATCTCTATCCCTATTCAAAGTTTGAAAGGTATTCACCAGATTGTCCTTGATCTCGTTCAGACACTATCTGAGAACCAGCGAGTGGCTAAACTTTCCTCAGACTTTTGAAACCGGGGGGAACTGGAGCAGTATTGAAATCATACTCACTCTAGTGGCCACTTTCCCCTCGACTCGTCCAAGGCTAGTCTGGCTCTTAATTCGCAAGTTTTCGGCAGTCGTCCGTTGAGATCCTACTTCTGACACCAAATGTAAACGTGGATTCTTTTCCCTCAATCTAGTTCAGCAAAATTACTGAAACGAATACCGTTTGTGCTTTAAACAAAGCAAGCTTTTATTTAAAAAGCAAATCCCGATCCGGGACCTTGTCAGACAGAAGGAATGCAACTCTGATAGAACGCACTCACTTCCTATGGAAAAAGTGATGTTACATCCTAAAGCGACAACAGTTATACATTCTCGGCAAAAGATAACAAGATCGGGCTCGAGTGACATCCTAGTTCAGCCTATCCCTTTTGATCCCTCTTTCCCTTTGTCCACTCATAAGCCGACCTAAGTATGGTCTGATTTTAAACAAAGACCTTCTGTTAATGTTTCAGGTTAATAACATGATTTAATAAGACCTTGAGGTTTGTTTTGCAAGCCGTGGGTTTTGTTTCAATATGTATTAGTGTTGTAACATTTCGCAGTCTCGAGTCTGAGATGTCATGGCTATTCATCCATGAATTCTTTGTTAGCTTATACTGTCCCTATACAATTCCCACGTTCTCAACTTCAATGTCTCTATACATTTTTAAACATTCATATTAACAATGGCCTAACCTGCCTTCTGACTAAAGTCCATGAGGTCAGGCAATTGGCTGACAGCACAAGTTGACTGATGCCTCAATTCTGTTCTTTTGTTGTTTCTGTGTTTTTTATTCCTGCTTCGTTCTCATTTCTGTGGAAGATTTTCGTAGACATCAGAGCTTCTTCCATTAGACCTCCTTCCAAACTAGTGTCAGTGTCCGTCCGGTTAACTGTGGCGTATTTGATGCAATAGTCGCTGGGACCATTTTTGTTAACCTGGAATTAAAGAATATGGGGCTGAAATTGGTCTTGGCCGGTGGGGCACGACTGGCGAGAAAGAACTAATGGTGATTTCAGTGGGAAGGGAAGTCGGGAGAGATGGATAATGGATTGTCAGTTCACTGTCGCCCGATTACAGTATGATCAAAATTACCAGCAATTAACGGGCTCAGCTCACACAATTCCACTTATGGTTCCTCTCTCAGTTTAATTTTATAGTTTAAAAAATTTAAATAAAATGGTTGAAAAGAAAGGAAGTAACCACTGAGTAAATTTGAAGAAGAGATGATTCGTTTTGTTCATTCACTGTATTTGGGCATCGCTCGCAAGCTCAACAATTATTGCCCATTAATAATTACCCTTGAGAAGGTGTTGGTAAGCTGCCTTCTGGAACTGCTGCAGTTTGTTGCGTTCAGGTCTTTTTCTGGAAAGTTGGTACAAATAAGTGGCTTGCTCGGCCATTTCAGAGGGCAGCTTAGAGTCAATCGCTTTGCTGTGACTCTAGAATCACATATAGTCCAGACCAGGTAAGGACAGGAAATTTCCTGGACTGGTTTTTACAATAATATGTCTGTTTCATGGTCACCAGGAAGGACACTAGCTTTTTATTGCAGATTTATTTAATTAACACAATTTAAATTCCCCAGCTGCTGTGGTAGGATTTGAAGTCATGTCTCCAGATCATTATTCCAGATCTCAGATTCTTAGTCCCAAAACTTAACAGTTATGCTATCGCACAGATGATTGCAGTAAATCTTAGGGGGAATAAAACTGCAATGGTCTTTATCATTCTATAAACAACTGGCAATTGCAGCTTTAAAATAATCGGCGGGATTTCTATTACTATTCACTAGCTACTTTATTGGGAAAGAGCCAATATTCTCAGTTTAGGGGCGACCTTTGCAAATGAATGATGTCGACTTTACTGCTTGAGGGGATCAGAACTGCAGGATTTTAATGTTAATTCAAATCAATGCTGAATAAAATTGAACGAATTCTAGTGTGTGTGGAAGATCCACCACATCCATGGAACAAGCTGAATATTTGCCCCAATGATAGAGAATAGCAGACATCAGAGTAAACTTACTCTTGGGCAGTGGGACTATAACGGGTGAAGCGAATGTGCTTCCCCTTTCACAGCCCACCCAAATATTTTTTCGATAAATGTTTGTGTTTCAATTGGGCCATTCCGATAACTGATGCTTTGTTTTGCGGTGGTAAGTTATAAATCTCCCAGCATTGGTTGAGATATTCCTGAGCAGCATCTTTCCCCTCTAAAGATAACTTACCAGTTTCCCTCCTGAGGTGCCACCATGATTACCTTTAAATAAAGCCGGTGCATTATAAATCTAACAATCTGGGAGAATTGATGGACAGATTTAAATTGAACAACCCTAATCAGGGTTATTTTAATCTATCCCACCCTGGCGGCAAACTGACGGGATCGGTACAATTCTTCAGTGGAATTTGCTCTCCATTGTAGTAGGAGAGTAAAATTAGGCGTGATTGAAAACCGGTGTTTGACCATTCCCTGTCCTTTTACGGCCATGCTGAGTTTGGTTAAAATAACACAATCGTGTGTTAATACCATCTGCGTGAAAATTCACAGTCCATTTGCCTCATTCCCAACTTATCATGCAGCCGAAATATCCCAACAATATCTTCTGCCTCATAACATTATATGGATTACCAAATCGCTTCGATCCACATTAAGTTTATCCATTCTATTCCAGTATGATAACTCATTTTTTCGCACAATTGTTCTTCAAAATAATAATCATATTATAACATAACCAATAACCTTTCTATAAGTGAACAGGTACTTCAACCCTCATACTGACCCCACCGATCCTCAAACATATCCCTCTGTGATTCCACTCTGTAGTTTGTTCTACGTTAAGGGTGCTATATAAATGCAAGTTGTTGCTTTTTAAAACTTCTTTTAGCACATTCCGGTTAATTTTCACTTTTACGACAGGGCAGAAACATTTTCCACTGCGCCCGATTCTATTCTCCACTGGCGACTATGTCCCCGAGTATTCCTCCGCTCACCATCCAGATCTTCCCAGCAATATTAATGGAAACACTGCAGTGATTATTTTAACCATGTCTTCCTGATGTGTTGCACAATATTTTAAGCAAACACATTTCAAAAGTAATAGCTGAATTCCAATATTGTAAATGTAATTTTCATCTCCCTTAGCAAACTCTGTGAAAAATTTACATAATTTACTTCCGTCTCCTGACTTTCTGATCGTGACTACCGAATACACGAAATTGGAAGCAGTTTTGGTAACATCTAATTAGGAACAGAAAGAGAAAGAACAATAAGTAGGCTTCAATAGGATGGATTATATATAGATGACAAAGATTTCGGTCGGTCGATATATATGGATAGACTCAAAATGCTTGATATAAATGAGCGAACAGCGATAACAAACTAAGACAACATTATTAGTATCCCTAATATGAATATAGTGGCTATGATTAGGGCAGTTACCTCCCAGCAGTTTAACAAGGATGATATATAGCTATTAATTGTGTGTGATTTTTGGGCAATAAATATGGGATGGAGAGAAATGCCTCTTGGATCTTTACACAAAGCGCACAGTATCCTACCGGCTGTCAATTACTGCTGGGACTGATACCGATTCCATTGACTACAATGGAACCACATATTGGGGGACGGGAGCCACAGGGCATATAATGTGCACATGTCTCGATAGGGGCTAATGTACACTATTGACAAAAGTTAGAATGATCCCATTGGCTACTGTTTCCCTATAGTGTCAGAGTGATTGCCCTTCAAATGTAATTGGTTAACTCTTCAGTCCATTTGGACGACGGGAAATGTGCTCCTCACGAGCAAGATCCTTCTCCTTCCTTTCTAACCTGACGTGTCACAGTGTGAGAAGTTTTCCGATCATCCTCCAGGTAGAATTAGATATTAGTTATGTGGTTTCAGCCTTACTTTAACTATGTTGTTGAAGGAAATAAATGTATTTAAAGCGGCATATTTCCGATGTGTGCACATCCTGAACATAGACAGGTCTAGAGCTTTGATTTAAATGTGCAAGAATGGATAATGTTTCCAAAATGTACATTATTCATCTTCAACGATATCGATCAATTTATATTAAACATTTGTTGTCGTTGCTGTAGTTTATTCTGTAAGCGATAAATTGTAAGAGTTGCAAATAGGTGGTCAGAACAATGTTAAATGTGGTGAACAAATCAGTATTAGGTTTAAGAAATTGCCAATGTAGGTACAGCACATCAATGTATAACGCATTAAACTGTATCCTTACCTTAGTAACACTTAACAGCCGAAGTCAACATGTTTTGATTAGAAGTCTCTGAGGAAGAGATAAGGAAGCCTGTATTTTGGTACAGACACACGAGGCGTCGTACAGACTGGGGTAGAGGGTAAAATGGAACAACACAATGATGAGAGATGGACAGTTGCATATACCACTCAGTCTAATAAGAATCGACAAATCAATGTAACTTCACTGATAGCAATAGACCTATTGGTGATTTTGTAGGAGGGTAGCTCCTCTCCAAAGCCTGTATACATTGTACTCAAAACCTCATGTATTTCGGAGGTTTAGACTGAACCTTCCATGCATTGCTCGTAATAAAACCGGTACACCTGAGGTTTTGCTTGTTTACTTCCGTGGTCGTTATACAGTGGGAGCTGGGCGAGGTGTCGATTATCTGTGTCAGTTAATCCACCCCGAGGAAGAGAAGCCTTCCTTTTACCCCAACAGACAGGCAATGTGTAGATTAACTATATCAGGTAGTCCGCCCCGAGGGAGAGAAGCCTCCTTTTTATCCCTACATTTGCAACACTATTAGTCAGGATAATTACGATGTTCCAAAAAGTAGCTATCTAAAAATCAGAACAGGGGAGTGTGTTTCGAGTTTCGAAGGATACTCTGCCCGAGAAAAGGAACTTACAATTCGGCAATAATGCTTTTCACATTTACAAATATTGGTACAGGAGTATCAGTCGTATAATGCATCTACTGACACAGACCCTTCCCATATAATTTGCCACAGTCGCATGTAAATCACTACCCTTCCAGCAATGCGAGATAAACAAATTTCTCCAGTCAAGATGAATATTTCCCTTCCTTGGGTTTCGTGCCTTGTATTACATTGTAGGTTGCCTGATCAGAACTAGAAGCTGTAGAGAGAACGAGGTAATTGTGCTCAGTGAAGTGGGACAAAAGGAAGCATTGAGATACCAGAGCCATTCTACAATTCATAATTGGAAATTTACTGTTGTGTTTACTGGTGTTAAAATGAAGTCACTAATTAAGCTGATCAATGCAAGCTGATCCACAGCACTGTGAGTAAAGGGTGGATGTGTCTTGGTCACAAGCCATGGGATGTGCTGATTTGCTTGTGTGTAAAGGGGGTGACGCTGATACCCTGATATCGGCTAGAGGACCAGTTAATATGAACATAGGAAATAGGAGCAGGAGTGGGCCATATGGCCCATCGAGGCTGCTCCGCCATTTAATACGATCATGGCTGATCCGATCATGGACTCTTCCCTCCCCACTCCCCATTACCCCTCATTCCCTTATCGTTTAAGAAACTGTCCATCTGTGTATTAAACTTATTCAATGACCCAACTTCCACAGCTCTCTGAGGCAGCGAAATCCAGAGATTCACAACCCTCAGCGAAATTCCTCCTCATCTCAGTTTTAAATGGGCGGCTCCTTATTCTAAAATTATGCCCCATAGTTTTAGTCTCCCAATCAGTGGAAACAGCCTCTCTGCATCCGCCTCGTCAAGCCCCCTCATAATCTTATACATTTCGATAAGATCACATCTCATTCTTCTGAATTCCAATTAGTAGAGGCCCAGGCTTCTCAACCTTTCCTCATAAGTCAGCCCCCTCATCTCCGGAATCAACCGAGTGAACCATCCCTAAACTGCCTCCAAAGCAAGAACAGGCAACTCTCGTTTATCCGGATCACTCGGGGATTCGGCAATTCTGGGTAAACGAATTTTCCATTGGGGCGAGTTTACATTTTAAAGTTAAAACTTTAATGCATAAATACAACCAGCAACAAACAGTAAGAAGGCAGTTAAATATACAAAAGATGGACATAACAGCATGCATGTAATTCCGCCGGACTTTGATCGCGGAGAGACGAACGCTGCACTGGGAGTGGCTGCAGGTGGCCTCGAGGAGATTGTCCAGCTTCGGGGTTCCGGAGCGCATTATCCGGGCTGGGTTCTGTGTCTGGAACCCGGTGCCGGCAGTGCCCCCGTTCCCAATGTCAGCGACAGCCGCGAGAGAAAGCGGCTAAAGCAGCGTGCACACACACACACACACACCAGCAAAGCAAGGGCAGTGGAGGGTGTACTTGTGTATTCAGTTTTTAGAGTTTTATGGTAGATTTTCGGAGTCCTTGCACATGGTGAGTGTCATATTGTGCAATTGTTAGCAATTTTGAAACAGAATTTTAAATTTTGTTCCAGCGGGTTTTCCATTAGCTCCGTATCTGGATAAACGAGAGTGCAATGTATATCCTTTCTGAAATATAGAAACCGAAACTGTACACAATATTCCAGGTGTGGCCTCACCAATACCCTGTATATCTGTTCCTAGATGCGCATTAACCAGCAGCTGCATTGTGCCTACCGACCCCAAGCTGCGGGACTAGTTGAATGTGCCAATCAAGCTTACAAAACTGGTAGCATCAACCGGACTCAATTGGCTCAAACTCCTTCCCATAGCACTATTCCAGATCCGAACGACTCCCACCGCTAAGGCTAGACTGACCCCCGCTGAGATCATTTATGGTAGGCCCCTTAGGACCCCCTGGAATCAGAATGTCCCCTCCACTGTCCAATTCCACCACATGACTGACGAAATTACCACCTATGTTCTTTCTCTGACACAGGCTCTGCGAATAGCCCACAACCAGGTTCGAGAGGCTCACCTCGACCTCCCAGTTTTACCCGAATCGTCCCTCGTGGTACCAGGGAAGTATATCCTGATTAAGAAATGGATTCGGAAGGGATTAGAGCCACGATGGGAGGGGCCTTTTCAGGTGTTACTTACTACCCCCACTGCAGCTAAGGTTGAGGGGAGAAGTTCCTGGGTTCACCTGCACCACTGTAGGCTCACCACCGTTTAACGAACCTATTTTACTGGTTATTCTAACTCCTGTTTTTGTTCCTGACTTCCTCTTCTCCACAGCTGAACAAAGCCATCTCGAGCAGCGTCCTGATTGAAAAGTTTGCCCCGAGAAGACCAGTTTGAACTTCTACCTGTAGTGATAGACAACGAGCTACACCGTCGGTGACCTGAGAAGAGATGCGGTCCCTCGAGCGAGGATGACTTGCTTCCACAAGAGTTCACAGATGTTTCAATGAAGGACCTGATGTTCCAGTCCTGAACTCTAATTGAGGGGGTGGAGGATGCCTGTGCATGGATTTTTTTTAACATGCGGTCGACTGTTGTACATCAGCCATCGCACGGGCTTGACAGAACTTGGCCTTTATCCAGTGGCAAGAGTTATCATGGAATGATAAAAGGGGGGCATGAGAATGTATACTGAGAATGAATACAGATATTGAAGTTGAGAATGTGGGATAATGTATAGGGACAGTGAAAATTGAACAAAGGATTCATGGAGGAATTGCCTTAGGAATCTCAGACTGCAAATGTTGCAATATTGACACAAGAACAAAGTGACTCCAAGTTCTTAATAAATCACACCACTAAACTTGAAACATTAACAGGGAAATAAAAGCTCTTTGTGTAAAAACAGCCCATACAGATGTCAGCTCATGAGTGAACAAAGGGAAGAAGGGATCAAAGGGGATAGGCTGAACTAGGATGTCACTCTAGTTGTATCTTGTAATGAAAATGTATAACCGTTGTGCCTTTAAATGTAACGTCACTTGTCCGTAGAAAGTGAGTGTGCTCTATCGAGACAGCATTCCTTCTGTCTGATAAGTCCCGGCCGGTGAATAACAATAAAGTCTGCTTTGTTATAAGCGGTAACGGTGTTCGACTCAGTGAATTCGCTGAACCAGATTGAGGGAAAAGAATTCACTTTAACAAGATCAGGCCGTCAAATCTGCCACCTCATGGTCTACAGGGCTGTCGTGATACCCGCCCTCCTGTATGGCTCAGAGACGTGGATCATATACAGTAGAGACCTCAAATTGCAGGAGAAATACCACCAATGTTGTCTGCGCAAAATCCTGACAATCCCCTGGGAGGACAGACACACCAAATTTAGAGTCTTCGATCAGACCAACATCCCCAGCATCGAAGCACTGATCACACTCGATCAGCTCCGTTGTGCGGGCATCATTGTTCGCGCACCTGCCAAGACTCCCAAAGCAAGTGTTCTACTCGGAACTCCTGCACGGCAAGCGAGCCCCAGGTGGGCAGAGGAAACGTTTCAAGGACAACCTCAAAGCCTCCTTGATAAAATGCAAAATCCCCACCGACACCTGGGAGTCCCTGGCCAAAGACCGCCCCAAGTGGAGGAAGTGCATCTGGGAGGGCGCTAAGCACCTCGAGTCTCGTCGCCGAGAGCATGCAGAAAACAAGCTCAGGCAGCGGAAGGAGCATGCGGCAAACCAGTCCCACCCACCCTTTCCTTCAACCACTGTCTGTCCCACCTGTGACAGAGACTGTAATTTCCGTAAAGAACTGTTCACCCTAAGAACTCACTTTTAGGGTGGAAGCAAGTCTTCCTCGATTTCGAGGGACTGCCTATGATGATGATGAATATATTGTCACATGCATCAGTTCATGCTTAACGGTATATCAGACTGATCCCACAACTGCACACTCGAAATTTCTCACAGATGTTTATTCACTCGGGGGTTGAGATCCACTTCCAGTTACCTCCCTTTGCACAAGAATGTTCGCATTACTGAAACATTAATGCATCAACAACTGAAATCTCACTTCCAACAAAATTTCACGAAATCTTAGAATCAGGAAAAGGTCCAGCAGTAAGTTTGCAGAAGTTTAAAAACTTTGAATGACCAATCGTGCTTAGTCGCACACTCCCACATCTTGTCCACAGCCCTGTGAGGTCCTCCTCCTACAGTACCTGTCGTGACTCACGTTTAAAATGATTGACGGAACACTTTCCATCACCTTTTCAGGAAGTGCGTTGCAGATCCCGACAAATTTGAAAAGTATAGTCTCCAAATCTCACCTCGAGGTCTTTTGCCAATTATTTCTTTAAGCTATGACTTATATTGTTGGCCCAATCGTCAGAGGGAATCAGCTCGACGACAGAGGTTGGGGTGGTCTTGCACCTGGCCTGGAGACGGCGAAGGTTGAACAGCTTTCTACTGGCTCTGTAGTTTCGTTCCACTCCAGCGGGGAACTTGTTGACTGAGGTGGAGCAGGCTGCGAGGAAGATTGAGAAGAGTGTTGGGCAATGACGCAGCCCTGTTTGACCCCGGACCGGACGTGGATTGGGGCTGTAATGGATCCATTGGTAAGGATCACAGCCTGCATGTCGTCGTGGAGCAGGGGAGGATGTTGGCGGCCTTTTGGGGGCATCCGAAACAGAGGAGGATGCTCCATAAACCCTCGCGGTTGATAGTGTCAGAGGCCTTTGTAAGGGCGAAGAAGGCTATGTATAAGGGCTGGCGCTGCTCCCTGCATAGTTGACGTATTTACTGAGACGTACAAAAGCATGGGCCTTATGCTAAACATTCGTAAGACAAAGGTCCTCCACCAGCCTGTCCTCGCCGCACAGCATTGCCCCTCAGTCATCAAGAGCCCTGGACAACGTGGACCATTTCCATACCTCGGGAGCCTCTTAACAAAAGCAGACATGGATGAGGAGATTCAACACTGCCTACAGCGCAGCCTTCAGCCCCCTGAGCAAAAGAAAGTTCAAAGACCAGCCCTCAAATCTACCACCAAGCTCATGGTCTACAGGGCTATAGTAATACCCGCTCTTCTGTATGGCTCAGAGACATGGACCATGTACAGCTGACACCCCAAGTGGCTGGGAAAATACCACCAATGATACCTCCGCAAGATCCTATAAATCCCCTGGGAGAACAGACACATCAACATTAGCGTCCTTGACCAGGCCAACATCCCCAGCATTGAAGCACTGACCACACTTGATCAGCACCGCTGGACAGGCCACATTGTTCACATGCCAGACACGAGACTCCCAAAGCAAGTGCTCTACTCGAAACTACTTCATGACAAGCGAGCCCCAGGTGGACAGAGGAAACATTACAAGGACACCCTCAAAGCCTTCCTGATAAAGTGCAACATCCCCACCGACACCTGGGAGTCCCTGGTGACAGACCGCCCTTAGTGGAGGAAGTGCATTCGGGAGGGCGCTGAGCGCCTCGAGTCTCACCGCCGAGAGCTTGCAGAAACCAAACTCCGGCAGCGGAAAAAACGTGTGGCAAACCTGTCCCACCCTGCCTTACCCTCAACGACTATCTATCCCACCTGTGGCAGGGACTGTGGCTCTTGTATTGGACTGTTCAGCCACCTAAGGACTTATTCTAAGAGTGGAAGCAAGTCTTCCTCGATTCCGAGGGACTGCCTATGATGATGATGAGCTGGAGCATTACCCATAAACTGGGGAATAATCTTGGGGGTCACTCAAAACAAGGATGAATCTGCACATGACTATGCAGAGCTTGAATGGTTGAGCTTCCAAGCGTATTCAGGAATATCGAACCCCACCAGGGATAATCAAGCATTCCTAAAAATATACAAAGACAGGTTGAGTACTGCACACCAAGACGTGTTAAAAACAGGGCTAGTCACAATGCAAAATATGACGACTTGTCCAGATGGGCGTCTGAGCTGGATGCTACTCAGAAAAGGAAAGTTGCCACAGCAGAAGCCCACACAGCCGCAGTGTAACCAGCTGCGGAAGGAACAAGTGAGGAAGGAAAACTATGTGCAGCCCCCTTGACTTGTTTTAAGTGTGGAAAAGGCCATTTTAGTACTGAGTGCCAGCAGAAAAAAGATGCTCAATGGAGGGGTGGACAATCAAGACCGAAGTAACAGAACTGTGACAAACTAGGCCATACAGCGAGGAAATGCTGGGCTAAGGGGGGAAGGGCATAAGGAGAGGGAATCGGACAGATTAGAGGAGTCCCAGGATGAGAACCGCCCCTGACCAGGGGAGAAGAGGTAGCGCTCCTTAGAGAAGCTCAGCGGACTCCACAACCGTCCCTACCGCAAGAGACACTTTCTAACGAGGACGTCATAAGTATGCGATGGTTGGCAGCCATCCAATAACAGGCCCCCGGTGAAGATGTGGGACCACAAAGAGAGGACCCAAGAATATTTGTTAGCCCAGTGTTTGGGGGCAGACAGTGCGAGATGCTGATAGACACGGGAGCGTCAATATCCATAACTAATCTAGACATACCCCTTACCAAGGAAACTATCAGCATACAAGGAGTGGGAGGAGGTAACAGAAAGGCAACTTTAAGTGAAATTGTACTATTTGAAGTACAGGAGATAATACTTCCCACCCAGTTTTGGTGCTGCTCCAATCCCGAAGGCACCATATTACGAATAGAATCATTAAGGGAAATAGGTGTACTAACAGACCCCCAGTGTAACCGAGTAGTCTGGGGAGACAAGCACCAAAATCAGTGTAAATTTAACCACCCGGCCCATCAGCAGCAGCGGGTGGCTGGGATCTGTCCAATAATCCCGAGTGGGAAACAAAGGGACGCCTGGGGAAGTATATGTCAGTTATACCCTGCCCTATGGGTCCAATGCAAACAGGACTGTGGATTGTTAGGGCTCGAGCCAGTAAAGATCCCAGGCCCAGATAAAAAGCCCACCGGCGATACCCACTGAAACCCTACACTGAAGCAGCTGTCCTTCAGATAGTGAAAGAATTGGAAAGGCAAGGGGTGGAGAGACAATCAATAGCTACAACTAACTCACCAGTATGGCCAGTGAAGAAACCAGATGCTTCAAACTGGCTGACTATAGACTATACCGCCTTAAATAAAGTTACACCCTGCGAGCTTCTGATGGTGGCCAGCCTGACAACGATTTTCAATGACCTGGGTCCAGTACATAAAATATTCACCATATTGGATACAGCAAATGGATTTTGGGCCATACCCTTAGACGAGGAGTCACAAGGAAAGTTCGCATTCACCAAGAGGAAAGCTGTGTACATGGACTAGAGTGCCCCAAGGATTCTATAACAGCCCGAGTATATTCTACCGGACGCTGGCTGGGATCCTGGAGCCAATCGATGTAGGGGAAGGAAGTACCCTCTTGCAATATATGGACAACATTCTTTTAACATCCACTGCAGAGAAACAGCACATGCTGGCATTGACCACGGTGCTGCAGGCCCTACAACAGGCAGGGTTGAACTCTAACCCAAGAAAGGCTCAAAGAGGGAAGGGCCAAGTCACGTACTTAGCGTACGTAGTAACACAAGGGAAAAGGCAGATGCCAGAGGATTGGAAGCAGGGCATTAGGACGATGCCAAAGCCAGGGATCGTAAAGGGAGACAGACAGGTATTAGGACTGGTTAATTACTGTCAGAACTTTATCCCGGGATATGCAGATATGGCTCAGCCCAGACAAGATTTGGTAAAAGGAGGAAAGCCTTCGAAGTGCCGGTAGACTGGGGCTCCGAACAAGAAACAGCGTTTGAACAGCTGAAACAGGCCCTAATGAGTACCCCTGTCCCTGGGACTACCGGTCCTTAATAAGCGCTTCCACATTCATAATCACCACAACACAAACCACTATAATGTGGTGATGACCAGCAATATGGGGACAGGCAACGACCGGTGGCGTGTTACTCCACTAAGCAACAACCTGTAGCTGCAGGATTATCTTGAGGTGTAGCTGCTCTCGACTGCGCAGTCAGAATTAGTGAACCTGTAGTAATGTCAGGACAAATTATCCTACATGCGCAACATACACTGGTAGAGCTACTAAACACGGGGAGACTGAGAACAGTGTCAGACGTAAGAAGGGCGACATGGGAGACGGTACTAATACGCCCGAGCGGAACAGTAACGATAGGAAAAGATAGCGGTAACAACTCCACAGGATGGATCATTATGGAAGGCCAGGATCATGAATGTAACCCGATATGAGGGGGCAGAGAACAGTAGCTCGATAAAGGAAGAACCACTCGAGGGAGCAGACATGGACCTTTACGTAGACTGGTCCCGTCGGTACATCAACGGAATGCCCCGAACAGGGTGGGCAGTAGTAGATGGTGAAGGGCAAACACGAGGAGTAGGGCAGTTAGAAGGGAGACTCCCGGCCCAAGTGGCCGAATTAGTCGCCCTAACAGAAGCCCTAAAACGGGCAAAAGTTAAAAGAGTAACTATATATACAGAGAGCCGAGAAGTGTTTGGGGTGGTCCACGATTATACGGTAGCCTGAAGTCGGCGCGGTTGTATGACATCAGTGGGAGGACCAATTCGACACGAGAACATAGTTAAGGAATTGGTAAAGGCTTCCCTCCAGCCCCAGGAATGTGCAATAATAAAGATCAAAGCCCATAAGAAAATCACTGACAGACATCAGCAAGGGAATGCATGGGCGGATGAGGAAGCCAAGCGAGCGGCAAAAGCAGGGCGCCGATGGGCTAAAATAAGCGCCTGTGCACTTGGGCCAGAAGTAAATATGTTTAAAGTACAGGAGCAACCCTACAGCAGGAAAAAGGTGAATGCAAAAGACAGGGAGTTAAACAAGGCACAGACGGAATCTGGAGGAAAGATTGCAATGTGGTAGACCCAGAGTGCATTCGACAAAACCTATTGAGTATATACCACGGGTATGCACATACAGGTATGGCCAGCATGACGAGTTCAATGTCCCGATGCTGGTGGTGGAAGGGAATGGGAAGAGATATAGAAAATCACAGTAGGAAGTGCTTAACATGCGCAAACTGGGAATCAGGCAGAAATTCCATATCCCCCATCATCCAGAATCATTGGCATTAGTAGAACGAAGGAATAGGAGCCTGAAGGCGGCATTAGCCGAGGTGATCGATGAGACAGGAAAGGGATGGGTAGATATGCCGTCCCGGATTTTAATGAAGTTAAGGGCGACCCCAAACCAGATCACCGGACTCACGCCTTTCGAACTAATGACAGGAAGGGCAGTGAGATTACCTGAGGTTCTAGTGATGGGGAGTGATGACGCTGGACCGACCGGGACTGAGTAAGGAGATTTGTGATGGAATTATGAAAATAATTCCACCATCTGAAGGCACATGCCAGGGATCAGCAAGTGATCAAGGACTTGGAAACTGGCACCAAGGAACAAAAGGCTCAGATACCACAGGTTCGGAGTGAGGTAATGGTAAAAAATAAACCGCGAAAAACCAGGATTCTCACCAAAATGGACAGACCCTCACCATGTAATAATGGTAAGTGACACGTTCGCGCGTGTGACGATAGTTGGAACCGGACGGTGGAAACGTTGGACACAGTTAAAACGTTACGTGTAACATGAGACCCTAACTGACTGGTGACGACCAGGAAAACATGTTGTTTTACAGAACCTTAGTCGGAGTCGGAGTAATACTGGTTAACCACTTCATATACCACCACCCAGCGGTACGTTGCCCAGACGGCTATCAAGGAAATATTTCCACTACAAACTCAATCTTTTGCGGAAATGCCAAAGGGGGCGACTTGAAGTGGAATGGACAAGCCATAAGGGACACTCATGGCAGAACCAATCATGGACATGTATGAATAGCTCGGACCAAGGAAATCCACACAAATGTGTGTGGGTAAGATGTAACCTCACCGGAGAGGCAGAGGGGACTACCCTCATACCCATCAGGGAATCATAATGCGGTAAAGGTTCCTTATGGGGAATGTTCGTGTGTAAGATAGAGATCCCAACCACCACAATAGCCCCAACCACAATGACCTCAGAACCCCCAGGATGCCCACACATGACACAGGGGGCAAGAGGATTTAGTAATAAAAAGAACTAAAGACAAAATCCATTTTGGGGTACGCCAAAGGGTAATTACGGTATTGTTAAACCTAACGGATATAACGAACCTACTGTTTTGCGGTAAGAAAACTAAAAGCTTATATAAAATCCTAACCCGAAGAGTCCTTGAGGGGCCCCAATCCAAGATTGTGAAGTTCAGCATAAAAAAGCTGAACAAAAAAGGGAAAGGCGGGAGGAGAAAGAGGGGACTATTAGAAATGGTGGGCGCGGGATACATGGTGGGCATTGCGATGGTTAATACAATAGATCTTCAAACAATAGAAGAGCAGGTTATCATCCTCACACAGACCTTAAAAGGACTGCTGGAAAGGGGAGATGATAACGAGAAAATGCAGGCCCGGCTAGGGGACGGGGCAGAACGGGAACTGCTACAGGTTGCCTATACATTGCGGGCCCATGCAAAAATGATAAATTTGTTAAACCAGGCTGGATAAACTGTGAGTAAAAGAATGGCGGCCGAGATAGCTTGTGCGGGATATGGGGCTTGGATGCTCAATACGGTGGAACATAACCTAGAACAACTCCAGAATGGTAATGGATAACCAATGATGTATTTGCTGGATGGACATTGGCAAGAATGACACCCAAGCCTGTGAGGTCCGGAGGAATAGCCAGGCCTGGGTCGCTAAGAACAGGTGTGTAACTGGACCTCAGAATATAATAGGGTTTGTTATCAATACCACAATACGGCGTGACAAAGGGAAACACATTGCACCAAGTAAGCAATATAGGAGAAATAAGGAATCAGACCCGTGTGCGGTATCACAATTTGCACCAGTAAGTAATTAACAAGGGAAACAAAAACAAAGGTGTCCATATTAAAGATTGTTATAAGAATAATCAAGTTGTTTTATGCCGAGAGCACCCAGACCTCGATAACAACGATTGTGGATCTGGCTGAACGCAAGAATGTGTGTCGAGTGTCAACGCTGTCACTGGACTCTGAAACGACCGCAGCCTCACAAGGAAAGGGAGAATGGTGTGTGAGTACCACGGCGGTCAACATGACTGTGAGGCGAGTTACCCACTGCCCGATCACGATCACCGAATTCTGTTTTGTGCCACAAGTCGGTGCGATATTTAGGGATATATTACTTATCTGGAATTGAAAGGAGAGTCCATCAGTGGGACCACGGTGGACACTATCAAAGCAGGGTATAAAGGCTTTGAGGAACCACAAGGACGACATATACCCAAACTTTGTGAAGAACAAACTAAGTCGGAACAGGACATCCATGAACAACGGCAAAAGTACATCATCCTGATGAAGATGATGGACAAACTCCAGAAGGACACTAAAGAAATGTTGGCAAACCAATCCTGGTATACAAGGGTTTGGAACTTTGGACTAAACGTGCAGGTGCACCCCTGGATAAGAATCGTATCCCATGCATTGGTGATTGTGCAATGTGTGATTTTAATGTTATTGTTGATTGAATTATGTTGGAAATGTAAACGACAGGCGAGGAAAGCCATAGCTCAGGCCACCATAACAGCCTTTGAAAAAACCAACCTTGAGTATCTCAGTTAAAATCTGTAAAATGGGTAAATGGTGTGTAAAGGGAAAGAGATACGAGAAACCATCCGGATGTAAGAGCTTGGCCACCCAGACGGATGGATTGAGCTGTCAATATCACTTCCCCTGAAATAATGAGGGGACGGCACATTGGCCTATCTTGGGGTATATAGCCAAGGGGCAAAGTGGGGGGGCGGAGATTGGAAGTGCAAGATTGATTATCAAATATGTTATCTGGCTATTGTGAAGGCCCTGAGCTGGCTAAACAAGAGGAATGCTTAAAACCAAACATACAGATAAAACACAATAGAGCCACGAGATGACCACTCGTTGACCTCGGGCTCAAGGGAGCAGTAAAAAAATCCAACGGGAACTAATATAACCATGTAACAATATAAGGTGAGTGACACCTGGAAGAAGGAAACAAATTAATATTCGATCATGCGTTGGTACACCCAATCACATCACTGTTAAGGTCCATCTACGAGGACACTTGTGCCAAAACCTATATAATGAAGGTGTAATTTGAACAGCTCGGTGGAGATCCTCTCTCAGAAGCTGAGAAGTGAGATGCTCCCACTGCACGTGTTGGAATAAAAGATCGTTGACACTTATCCAAGGTATCTGTCTGTTGAATCCGGGCTTGTTGAGAGGAGAAGGGCGATTCTCCCCATCAAAGAGACCGAGTGTAATGTATCTAAGTTTTCTGATGATATGGTGGGATGAGAACATAAGAGTCTGCAAAGAGATATAGATAGATTATGTGAGTGGGCAGTAAAGTGGCAGATGGAGTATAATGTAGGGAAATCTGAGGTTCTTCACTTTGGTAGGAAGAACAGAAAAACAGGATATCTTTCAAATGGTGAGAAATTTTTAAATGTTGGTGTTCAGAGAGATGTGGGTGTCCTTGTGCAAGAAACACAGAAAGCGAGCATTCAGGTACAGCAAGCAATAAGGCAGGCAAATGGTTGTTGTCCTTTATTGCAAGGGTGTTGGAGTATAAAAGTAAGGTTGTCTTGCTACAATTGTGCAGGGCCTTAAATGAGACCAGACCTGCAGTACTGTGCACAGTTTTGGTCTCCTTATCTAAGGAAGAATATACTTGCGTTGGAGACAGTGTAACAAAGGTTCACAAGATTGATTCCTGGGATGAGGGGGCTGTTTTATGATGAGAGATTGAGTAGAATGGGCCGATACACTCTGGAGTTTAGAAGAATGAGAGATGATCTCGTTGAAACATATAAGATTCTGAAGAGGATTGACAGGGTAGTTGCTTAGAGGTTGATTCCCCTGGCTGAAAGTCTAAGACCAGGGTGCACAGTTTCAGGATAAGGGACAGACCATGTAAGACAGATGAGGAGGAATTTCTTCACTCAGAGGTGTGAATCTTTAAAATTCTCTGCCCCAGAGGGCTGCGGATGCTGAGTCTCTGAGAATATTCAAGGCTGAGTGATAGATTTTTGGACTCTAGTGGAATCAAAGGATATGGAGATCAGATGGGAAAGTGGGGTTAAGGTCGATGATCAGACATGAGCAGGCTCCAAGGGCCGTCTGGCCTACTCCTTCTCCTATTTCTTATGTTGACTTCCAGGGGGCTCTAGATTTATTAGGCGCACACGTTTTCTTCAAGGCAATATACTTGCTCTGAACCTTCACGATCTCTCCTTGAATGCCTGCCACTGCTGTGACACTGATTTACCTTCAAGTAGCTATTTCCAGTCCACTGGCTAAATCAGACCTTAGCTCAGTAAAATTAGCTTTTCCGCAGTTGAGAACTTTTTATCCCAGGTCTATCTTTGTCCTTTTCTATAACTACCCTAAATCTAACTGAATTGTGATCTGGGAGACTGAAGAGGGATCTGGGGGATCTTGTACATGAAATCCAATAGGTTTGGATGCAGGTACAGCAAGTAACTAGGAAGGCAAATGGAATGTTGCCCTTTATTGCAAGGGTGATGGAGTATAACGGGGAAGTCCTGCTACAACTGTACTGGGTATTGGCAAGACCACACCAGGAGTACTGCGTACAGTTTGGTCTCCTTATTTAAGGAAGGATATACTTGCATTAGAGGCAGTTCAGAGAAAGTTCACGAGGTTGATTCCTAAGATGAAGGGGTTGTCATGTGAAGAGAGGTTGACCTACACTCATTGGAGTTTAGAAGAATGAGAGGTGATCTTCTTCTTACAGTTAAGATTCTGAGGGGGCTGGACAGCATAGATGAAGAGAGTATATTTCTACTCATGGGGGAATCTAGAACTAGGGGGCATAGTTTTAGAATATGGGATCGCCCACTTAAGTCAGAAATTAGGAGGAATTTCTTCTCTGAGGCTCGTGACTCTTTGGAATTCTCGACCCCAGGGAGCTGTGGAGGTTGGGTCATTGAATATATTTAAGGTGGAGATAGACAGATTTTTGAATAAGGGTGTCAAGGATTATGAGGAGCAGGTGGGGATGTCGTGTTGCGGCCAGGCTCAGATCAGCCACGATGTGATTGAATGGAGCAGCAGGCTCGAGGGGCCAAATGTCCGACTCCTGCTCCTATTTCTTATCTTCTTATGATCACCAGCACTGAAAATGCTCTTTCCTTTACACCTGCCCAAGTTTCATCCAGCCTATTCCCACTTTCCAGCTCTTGGTCCATAGCCCTGTAGGTTTTGGCACTTCAAGTGCACATCCAAGTAATGTTTTTGAGGTAGTGAGGGTTTCTGCTCTGCCACCCTTTCAGGCAGTGAGTTCCAGATCCCCACCATCCTTTGGGTGAAGAAATTTCAACGCAAATCACCTCGAACCCTCCTACTAGTTACTTTGAATCTATGCCCCCTGGTTGTTGACCCCTCTGCGAAGGGAAATCGGTCCTTCCTATCCACTCCATCTCGGCTGCTCATAATTTTATACACCTCAATAAGCTCAACCTCCTCTGTTCCAAAGAAAACAAGCCCATCTTATTAAGAGGGTTGGTGGGGTGGAGGAGGTTACAGAGATAGGGAGGGCCGAGTCGGTGGAGAGATTTGAACAAGACAATGAGTATTTTAAAGGCCGATGCCATCAGCCACCTCACCCGGCACAGAATGTTACTCACTACCAACAGGAAGGATGTTACTTTAAACTACAACAAATGCATAATGAGCGGAAATCGATCTCTGTACATTTAACTAACAGCGACATGGAAAGAGGAAATTGAATGATCGTTAAACACATAATCCATTTGGCACTTAAGTGTCAGAAACTCACAATAGAAACTCCAGGGAAACAAAATTCTGACAAATTTTAAACTGTTTAGTTGACAAAAGAAATCTGGATTTAACTTTTAAAAGAGAAATTGTTTAACAGGGGTTCACACGGACTCACTGGACAGGCCGACTCAGGATCCAACCCTCGAGCACCACGATTGGTTTCAGAACACGCTGATCCCCGAGCTCACCAGACTCTGAGCTTTCTTCCTGTTGGTTCCCAGGGCAATCAATCACCACTGGCCAACATTACGCTGCCAGATTAAGTTGAGGGGCTCAGAGGAAGAAATAAAATGAAGCCGTGAATCTGAATGAGGAAATAAAATGAGAGAAGCATGATTAAATGAATGAGGCAAGGCCATATAAACTAAAGGGTACAACCCTAAAGGGGGTGCATGAACAGTGAGACCTGTGGGTATATGTGCACAAATCTCTGAAGGTGGCAGGACAGGTTGAGAAAGTGATTAAAAAAGCTTGCGGAATCCTGGGCCTCACAGATGCCTTGAGTACAAAAGCAGCAAAGAATGTTATGATGAACCTTTAGAAAACACTAGTTTGGCCTTAACTGGAGCATTGTGTCCAATTCTAGGCACCGCACTTTAGCATGCAAAGGCCTTAGAGAGGGTGCAGTACAGATTTACAAGAATGATTCACGAGATGAGGGACTTCAGTTTCTTGGATAGACTGGGGTTGTTCTCCTTGGAGCAGAGAAGATTAAGAGGAGATTTGATAGCAATGATCAAAATCATGAGCGGTCGGGACAGAGTAGAGAGAATCTGTTCCCATTGACGAAAGGGTCAAGAACCAGAGAACACAGATTTAAGGCGATTGGCGAGGGGGGAAAGGCCGGGCGGGGGGAGGGGAAAGTGCGGGGGACTCGCTGGGAGCCGGCACGGGTTCGATTGGCCGAATGGCCTTCCGTGCTGTAACCAGTTTTCGATTCTGTGAGCAGAACCACTCTGTTCCCTGACTCAATCTGAAGCTTGCTGATTGAAAGCTGCCCTGCACCTTCACTGCCCCACGGAGAACCACCCCAGCTGCTGCAGCTGGACTCATGTCACTGCTCACCATCCTGTACCTGATGGTCTCCCTGCACCAAGGTGGCCGCCGCGCATGTCACTGCTCACCATCCTGTACCTGATGGCCTCCCTGCACCAAGATGGCCGCCGCGCATGTCACTGCTCACCATCCTGTTCCTGATGGCTTCCCTGCACCAAGGTGGCCACCACGCATGTCACTGCTCACCATCCTGTACCTGATGGCCTCCCTGCACCAAGATGGCCGCCGCGCATGTCGCTGCTCACCATCCTGTACCTGATGGTCTCCCTGCACCAAGGTGGCCGCCGCGCATGTCACTGCTCACCATCTTGTACCTGATGGACTCCCTGCACCAAGATGGCCGCCGCGCATGTCACTGCTCACCATCCTGTCCCTGATGGCATCCCTGCACCAAGATGTACGCCGCACATGTCATTGATCACCGTCCTGTGCCTGATGGTCTCCCTGCACTAAGATGGCCGCCGGGCATGCTCCCTGCCCTGCAGCGACACAATAAAGAGAACTGTGACGTCAGAGCAAGCCCCGCCCCCTCTCGCTCCCTGCTCCCCGCGGTTGGGGGGCCCGTACAGCGCACAGATGGCAACCGAACTCCGCACCAACCGCCATCACTCTACCCCCGCCCCCCGCCAGTAACCGAGGCCCGGCCCTGCCCGAAGCTCCCCTGCAGCCGGCGCCCTCCCGCCGACGATGCGGCGGCCCAAACCTCACGGCCCGCCCCCGCGGTGTCAGTGAGTCCACAATAGCTGGCACCGCGCCTGCGCACAAATCCCCGCCTCACCCGCTGCGGCTCTGCCAACATCCGGGGCCGCGAGCGGACCGCGTCACCAACCGCCACCGTCACTCGGCCCGCAGCCAATGGCGAGGCCGCGCGGGGCAGCAGCCCCACCCCCCTCCCAGCGCGCGCTGCTCGGCGCCAATCAGCGGCGGGGGGGCGGGGCTACGGCAGCAATCCATCGCCGAACAATCCAGGGCGCGCTCCTTGAAGGGGCAGGCTGTGTCTGTTTAAAGGGGCAGTGCCACTGGGCCTCTGTCATCACCGTCACCATGGTGGGCAGTCCCGAAGGATGGAGGAAGACTTGATCCAGTGTAAAGGTGAGTTGTCAGGTGAGTGAGCAGCCCAGGGGAATGAGAGTGTGTCACAGTTGGGACAGACAGTCGTTGAGGGAAAGGGAGGGTGGCACAGGTTGACCACTCGCTCTGTCCGCTGCCTGAGTTGGTTTCTGCTCACTCTCGGCGATGGTCAGTGCCCTCCCGGATACATTGCCTCCACTTTGGGCGGTCTGTGACCAGGGACTCCCAGGTGTCGGTGGGAATGTTACATTTTATCAGGGTGGCTTTGAGGTTGTCCTTGTAACGTTCCCTCTGCCCACCTGGGGCTCGCTGGCCGTGTCGGAGTTCCGAGTACAGCACTTGCTTTGGGAGTCTGGTGTGGGACATGTTGACAATGTGGCCCTGCCCAGCGGAGCTGGTCGAGTGTGCTCAGTGCTTTGATGCTGGGGATGTTGGTCTGATCGAGAATATTGACGTTGGTGTGTCTGTCCTCCCAGGGGATGTGTAGGAGCTTGCGGAGACAGTGTTGGTGGTATTTCTCCAGCGATTTGGGGTGTCTCTGAGCCAGATTAAATTTGCAGTGTCTCTGTCCATGTTTAAAGGGAGAGGGGTGAAATTTTGCTCCTTTGAGTCTCCTGTCAGTGCCCCCGGCTGGCGATAACGGGCTGTAAATGAGTTTGTGACCAGACGCGGTGAGAACAGCACCTCCTGCTAAATCTGTCGGGAGTTTTGAGGTGGCGGTAACACGTTGCGCCTCACTTTGCTGCGCTCCGTCATGCTGATGTTATCGCCGTGTACAGCGCCCTGGCTCAAACATTGGCTCTCGCCCCCTGGTTCTGACCCAACAGCCTCAGCAGTTGCCGATCAGTCAGATGTCGGCTTGTGGAGCGCTATTTACAGGCGCCAACATCCAGTTTAATTTTAATCATCCATTAATGCTTCTTTCTTAGTTGCACACAGTCTCTGTTGCTTTTTAAAGGGAAAGAGTCTCTGTGCCCATTCAAAGGGAATTTCTTTGGATTCTCGTATTACTTCACACAGGTATGCCCTAATTTGTGATTTTGTAATCACAACAGGCAGTGAGGTCAGCATCAGTGACACCCAACCTCAATGCTCACATCAGCATCCATCCCATGCTGTATCTGCCCTGGGACTGTTTGATGGGACAGTGCAGAGGGAGCTTTACTCTGTATCTAACCTGGGATATACCTGCTCTGGGAATGTTTGATTGAACAGTGATGAGGGAGCTTTACTCTGTATCTGTAACTTTGTTGAGAATGTTTGATGGGGCAGTGTAGAGGGAACTTTACTCTATTTAATCCGTGCTGTATCTGCCCTGTGAGTGTTTGATGGGACAGTGCAGAGGGAGCTTTACATTGTATCTAACCCCCTGTACTTCCCCTGGGAGTGTTTGATGGGACAGTGTAGAGGGAGCTTTACTCTCTATCTAACCCCGTGCTGTACCTGCCCTGGGAGTGTTTGTTGGACAGTGTAGAGGGAGCTTTACTCTCTATCTACGCCCCCCCCCCGTACCTGCCCTGGGAGTGTTTGTTGGAACAGTGCAGAGGGAAGTTTACTCTCTTTTGAATCCCCGAGGAAGGGCCAGGGCCCAGATTGTGGAACATAACCAAGGGGGAAAGATGAGGAGAGAAGGGCAGATAAATCAAAGAGACAGGTCTGAGGGACACCAAGCCTCAGCTTTAGAGCTTGTAGACTTCAGTAAGGGCAGACTGAGCTTAGTAGTTTTAGGATCCAGGTAGAGAAACAGGAGCAGATGGTGAGACTGTTGTGGATTCCAGCACAGTGAGGATGTCGGGGAGAGAGGTTGTGTAGGCCGTGTATTAGGGGTGTAGCAGGGACAAGGGAAAATAGGTCAGAGGAGCAATTACTGCAGCAATGTCCATAAATAGTGAGAGAGAGACGGTGTGGTTTAGAGTGGACCATGGACAGGCTGCTAAACTGTTTGTTTGCTGTCACCAGATTTCCTTCTGTTAAAAATAGCCTCCTTTGGCCCAGTGACACAAACAACCCATTAAACTCCACCAATGTCCTTTCGTCTGGTGAAAAATCCTTCTGTGAAACATCGGTTGTTGTTAAAGCTTCTCATTCTGACACCCTCACAGTGAGAAATGAGCTTCAGA
This sequence comes from Pristiophorus japonicus, assembly GCF_044704955.1. Lineage (NCBI taxonomy): Eukaryota > Metazoa > Chordata > Chondrichthyes > Pristiophoridae > Pristiophorus > Pristiophorus japonicus. The sequence goes on from NW_027254751.1 coordinate 1,959,847, forward strand.
ACTGCCGACACCATTAGCTTAAAGGAGATAATCCACTTTGAAGATTGGATTGCCCATTGAGTTTGACTAAATTGAAGTTAAACCAACAATGCTGCTTCGCCCTGTGACAATAACAGATTATCAGATAATTTCCCATAGGTTAAAATCCAATATTACAGGAACTCACTGCCTTGGATGGTTGGACTGGATACTGTGATATAAGAATCATTTATTTCTTGTCAGACTTGGACATATTGCAGATCCATCTTTTAAAAAGTTGTGGGAACTCAGTTTTGAAATGGATTCCACACAGTTTGTAACAAGTACTCAATCAGCTCGTCTTATTGTCGAGACATCAAGGACTCGACACACTGAGTGTCTGTGAAACAAACCTGATTTATTTGTCATTGATGCAGATTAAGCTCCAGCACAGTTATAGGGATTACTCACATCAGCTTTACCAAACCCCAACTGCCCGAATGAACATGGTTCAAGCTTGGATATGATTAACAGTAACAGCAGAATCCAACCCCTGAAACACTTGTGAACTCACTGATGTGTCAGCACGTTGGAAAAATTTGTGAATCCCTTTGCACATTCAGGGCAGGTGAACGGTCTAACCCCAGTGTGAATTCAGTGGTGTGTCAGCAGATCCTTTGTGCTTTGAAAGCTCTTCCCACAGTCAGAACATTTAAAAGGTATTTATCAGTGTGAACAAGCTGGTGTGTCCTGAGGTTGGATGACTGAGCGAATCTCATCCCACACACCGAGCAGGAGACGGCTTTTTCCCAGTGTGAACTCGCTTGTGGGTCAGCAGGTTAGATGAACGAGTGAATCCCTTCACACATGCGGAGCAGGTGAATGACCTTTCCCTGGTGTGAACTCGCTGTTGTTTCAGTAGGTTGGGTGGGTAACTTTGCAGAGTTAGAGCACCTAAACGATCACTCGCCAGTGTGAACTCGCTGGTGTGCCAGGGTGTGGTTGTGTTGAGAAAATCCCTTCCCACACTGAGCAGGTGAACAGCTTCTCCCGAGTATAAATTTGCTGGAGTTTCGCAGGTACGATGATTTTTTGGAAGTCTTCAGACAGTAAGAGCAACTGAACAGCCTCTCCCCAGTGTGACTGCGTCGATGAATTTCCAGCTGGGACGGGTAATTGAATCTCTTCCTGCAGTCCCCATATTTCCACCGTTTCTCCGGAGTGCGGGTGTCTTTGTGTCTCTTCAGGTTGGACACTCGGTTGAAGCCTGGTCCACACACATTACACGTGTACGGTTTCTCCCCGCTGTCAATGGTGCGATGTTTTTTCAGGCTGTGTAACTGATTAAAGCTCTTTCCACAGCCAGTACACTGGGACACTCTCGCTCGTGTTTGTGTGTGTGTGTGTGTGTGTGTGTGGGAGAGTCTCGGTGCTTTTCCCGTCACACTGATGTTTGAAATCTTTTCCCACAAACACAACAAACGTTTAACCTTCCACATTCAAAGGCCGATGATATTGGGGCCCTGGTGAATGGAGTGACACTGTCAGACCTTAATGTGATGTTGGGTTTGAGTTTACAAAAGCCATCAAAAGTCCAGGATAGAAACTCACAACATTGGCCTGGAAATCCCGGCCTCCCCGGATCCGTACAAAGTGTGCAAGGACCCAGGAAGGCATCACAAAAGCCGGTTTCCAGCACACAATGTGCTTGACAGGTCCAACGCATAACGGGAGCGAGCACATTTGCATGGGCAAGATTCCGGGATTTACCCATATCTTGCCCAGCAAATGTCCTCAAACCTCTTGCACCAGATAAAAACAGGAGCGTAGCCTACTTTTACAGGTGTAAGCGTTTTAATACACACTTAAAACACAGAAAATAACATTAAAAAAAAAACTTTATTTTTTTAGAAACTCTGCCCACTAGATTATTTTAAACCATAATTTAAAAAACCTTTGTAAAAACTCGCAAAAATTTTTTTTCTCTAATATATTTATTAACTTTAATTTCAATTTGGGTGTGTTTCTAACGTGTTATTGGGTGTTATTCTGTTTGCTGTTTTTCTCAATGAACAGCAATGAGAACTCGGAGATAGGGAGATCCGCTTACTGTTAATTGAGAATACTTTACCTGATTGGTTGAGCAGTCACACGTCACTGTATCTCCTGCGTGGGAACCTGGAGGAGGGGAGCGCGCTTTGCATTGCGGGAAGAGAAGGTCTCCCCACCGGAATCTCACTCTCCTCCGGGAACAGGGACTTACATGGACATGTTTCAGGTCGGAGGCATCTGCCCGCGGTTCTTGTTCGGGCCTGAGGCCCACAGCGGGTGTGTAAAGCGGATGATGCGGAGTGTTTTCTCTGGCCCACCACTCGGGCTGTGTGAGGCCCGCGTCCCCCCCGCCCCACCCCCGGGGTTTATTCACCCGCGTCCCCCCCCCGCCCCACCCCCGGGGTTTATTAACCCGCGTCCCCCCCCCGCCCCACACCCGGGGTTTATTAACCCGCGTCCCCCCCCCCCGCCCCATCTCCGGGGTTTATTAAACCCGGGTCCCCCCCCGCCCCACCCCCGGGGTTTATTAACCCGCTCATTCCCTCCCGCCCATCTCTCACCCACCGCGCATGCTCAGCTCACACTGCCCGACAGATTGACGTGCCTCCCGACCAATAGGAAAAGCGAAGAGCGCAGTGCAGGGCTGGAGGACGGACCAGCCGGCTGGTCCTTCAACCAATCGGAGTGTGCGAGGGGCGGGGTTGGCTCAGCGGGCGGGGCTTGCGGCCCCCAGTGGGCAGGGCCGAGTCTGGATCTCCCCTCACTGTCTGTGCAGGCAGTGGAGGCGGACTTCGGTGGATAGGCAGTTCCGGGAGACAGGAGGGGATTGTGGCCGCAGCGCAGGACTAGGACCCACTGGTGGGCTGGGAAGCTCTGTCAACATCCAGTGTCTGCCTCAGGCCCCGAATTAGAGCCGACAGTCCCAGGTGAGCTGGGTCACTGGCCGCCATCTTGCACAGGGCGGGGTCAGGGTGCATGCGCGGCCATCTTGGTTCAGGAACAGAGAGTGGGTGGGGCTTCAGGGTCTCTGTTCCCAACTAGTTCCCAGTGCCCGGGAGATGGAACATCCTGGGCAACAGATTTTTCATCATCTTAGAATCAGAGACTGGTTATAGCGCGGAAGGAGGCCATTTGGACCGGTGAGCCCATGCTGGCTATCTGCAAAAGATTCAGCTAATTCCACTCCCCCCTCCCTTTCCCCATAACCCTGCAGATTTCTCTCTCTCTGGTACTTATCTAATTCCCTTTCGAAAGCCGTGACTGATTCTGCCTCCACCATCCTTTCAGGCAGTGCATTCCAGATCCTAACCACTAGCTACGTAAAAAATATTGTTCTTATGTTGCCTTTGCTTCTTTTGCTAATCACCTTAAATTTATGTCCTCTGGTTCTCGGCCCTACTGCCAATGGGCACAGTTTCTATCTACTCTGTCCAGACCCCTCATGATTTTGAACACCTCTGTCAAATCTCCTCGCAATATTCTCTGTTCTGAGGAGAACAACCCCAGCTTCTCCAGACTATCCACGTAACTGAAGTCTCTCATTCCTGGAATCATTCTCGTAAATCTTTTCTGCACCCTCGCCAAAGCCTTCACATACTTACTAAAATGCGGTGCCCAGAATTGGACACAATACTCCAATTGAGACCAAACCAATATTTTATACAGGTTGATCATAATATCCACACTTCTGTACTCTATACCTCTATTCACGAAGCCTAAGGTCCCGTAAGTCTTTGTAACCACTTTCTCAACCTGCGCTGCCACCTTCAGCGATTGGTGCACACATACTCCTGGGTCTCTGTTCACTCACCCCTTTAAAATTGTACCATTTAGTTTATATTGCCTCTCCTCTTCCGAACAAAATGTATCACTTTTAACTCTTCCACGTTAAATTAATCTGCCACATGTCTGCCCATTCCACCAGCCTGTATGTCTTTCTGAAGTCTATCACTATCCACCTCAGTGTTCACTGTCCTTCCAAGTTTTGTTTCATCTGCAAATTTGGAAATTGTGCCCTGTACACCCAAGTCTAAGTAATTAATATAGATCAAGAAAAGCAGTAGCCCCAGTAACGACTCCTGGGGAACAGCACTTCCTCCAGTCTGAAAAACAACCGTTCACCACTACTCTGTGTGTGTCACTTAGCCACTTTCATATCCTTGCTGCCACTGTCCCCGTTATTTCATGGGCTTCGATTTTGCTGGTATTGGTAACACGCCCGGGATGACTAAAAACTAAGCCCAGTTTGTTAATCACTTTCAGCTACTGGACTTAGCGTGTGTCCCAAACATCTCTTCCACCTTCAATATGTGAATAGAGCATTACGCCTACAAACCTGGTTAAATTTATATCCACTCAGCAAATCGATTTAAGAAAAGCCTGTAGGCAGATGAGACACTGTTAAGGTGCCAGTGTGCTGCTGGTTTGCTTGGCATTTTGCCTGTAATGGACTTCGTATTTTGGTGTCCATATTTAAGGGTGGATATACTTGCATTGGAGGCTGTTCAGAGAAAGTTCACTACGTTGATTCCAGAGATGACGGGGTTGATTTATGAAGATAAGTTGAGTATGTTGGGCCTGCACACATTGGAGCTCAGAAGAATGAGAGGTGATCTTAATGAAACTTATAAGATAATGAGGGGGCTCGACAAGGTGGATGAAGGAAGGATATTTCAACTCAGGGGAAACTAAAACTAGGGGACATATCTAAGAATAAGTGGCCACCCATTTGAAACGGAGATGAGGAATTTCTTCTGACGGTTGTAAATCTATGGAATCCTCTGCCTCAGAAAGCTGTCGAGGCTGGGTCTTTGAATATAATTAATGCAGAGAGCGACAGATTTTTGAGTGATAAGGGAGTAAAGGGTTATGGGGAGCGGGCAGGGAAGTGGAACTGAGTCCATGATCATATCAGCGATGTTCTTCTTAAAAGGCAGAGCAGGCTCGAGGGTCCAAATATCCTACTCCTGCTCCTATTTCATATGTTCTAACAGAACATTTCTCTCAGTGTAACGTTTGTTGTATTGAAGTGTGTGTCTTTTATAAGCTTCAGGTCATTGCTCATGCCTACTGCAATTGTGTAGAAAAGGGATGTGTAAAGAGATGGTCTTTGTATCGAGAAGTGAAACAAGGAAACACTACCTGTGTGTGACAGTGACACAGCCTTGTGTCACAAGCAGAACAATGCACCGGTATCCTTGTGGTTATGGTTTGAGCAGGGTCAGTTCACCAATGTTCAAGCTAAGAGGTGGCAGGAATCGGGAGCAGCACCAGTAAATAAAATCGAAATGGAAATTATGATATAGTTATCTTCATTTATTCCTATTTTAATAGCTTTTGCTGAATGTGGCCCACGCCAAGTGCCAGAATATCGGATCAGGCTCACCATAGAAAATGAGTTTGACAGCCCGAAGGTAAACAATGTCAACCAGATTCCCCCATCCACCAACCGAACTATTTCTTCACTAACTCAATCTAGTTTGTAAGATGTGACCTTATTTTGAGGAAGCCATGTTCAGTACTTTTAATGGCCCCTTCACTTTCCCCATGAAAACAGCATCTCAGGATATATTCGAGCATCTTCCTGGTGATCGAGGTCACGTTGATGGGCGTTTATTCCCTAGCTCAGATTTGTCCCCAATTTGTAAAATGGGAACTACATGTGCTCCCTTCTAATCTCGGGGAACAACCCATGACACTACTGAGCTGTTGGAGATATGGGCAAGGGGCTGACAGAGCGCCCATGCCATCTCTTTAATCACCCTTGTGTGGTATCATCTGGACCGGACACATGTCAGGATTAACCCGCATGCAACGTTGCTGTCAGTGAAGAGAGCTGAGAAAGACTAAAGTTCTGCTTGCCCCTCTCAATGTGGCCCTGAAGGACTGTGTTCAGGCTGAAGTTATGTTCCCCCTGTAAGATCCTCCCCCAGATTGTCCTTGCTCAGCTCCAGCCAGGTGATGCAAAACACTCAGGTGGCAAAGACAAAAATCCACAGCAATGTGCTGAAAGCAAGACTAATGTGCGTGTCTATATAGAGTTATTAACACCAGCGTTACAGGAGTTATAAACCCCAACTATCCGAATGAACACGATTAAGTCCGGGATGTGATTACCAGCAGCAATAATAGCAGAGTCCAATCCCTGCAGTCACTTGTGAACTCGCTGGAGGCTCAGCAGGTATTGTTTGCTTTTAAAACTCTTCTCACAGTCAGAAAATTTAAAAGGCCTCTGCCCAGTATGAACTCGCTGGTGTGTCCGCAGGTGGGATGACCAGGTGAATCCCTTCCCACACTCAGAGCTGGTGAATGACCTCTCCACGGTGTGAACTCGCTGGTGTGTCAGGAGGTACTGTTTGCTTTTAAAACTCTTCTCACAGTCAGAATATTTAAAAGGTCTCTCCCCAGTCTGAACTCGCTGGTGTGTCAGGAGATACTGTTTGCTTTTAAAACTCTTCTCACAGTGAGAATATTTCAAAGGTTCCTCCCCAGTGTGAACTCGCTGATGTGCCAGCAGGTAGCATAATACAGTGAATCCCTTCCCACACCCAGAGCAGGTGAACGGGCTCTCCCCAGTGTGAACTCGCTGGTGTGTGCGCAGGTGGGATGAACGAGTGAATCCCTTCCCACAGTCGGAGCAGGTGAATGGCCTCTCCCCAGTGTGAACTCGCTGATGTGTGCGCAGGTGGGATGAACGAGTGAATCCCTTCCCACAGTCGGAGCAGGTGAACGGCCTCTCCTCGGTGTGAATTCGATGATGTGTTTCCAGCTGGGACAGGTTAGTTGAATCTTTTGGCACAATCCCCACATTTAAATGGTTTCTCCCCAATGTGACTGCGCTTGTGTCTCTCCAGGTTGGATGATTGGCTTAAGCCTTGTCCACACACAGAGCACGTGTACCGTTTCTCCCCACTGTGAACAGTGGTTTCTGCTTCCATGGTCAAAAGCTGATGGTATTCCAGTCCCAATGGATTGAGTGACTGTCAGATCTTGGTGATGTTTGGTTTTAGCTTCCAGTCTAGAAATCCTCCCCTTTTAACACCCTGTGAAGTAAATTTCAAACAGCAAAAAGGGAGTGAGAGAGAGAACCCACAAAAACACAAAGGCAAATTGTGAAATTGAACTTAATGAATCTGATCATTTGTGGGGCCAGCACTAGAAAAAAGTGACCATGAAAGCTGCCGGATTGTCGTAGAAAAACATCTGGGCCATTACTTTCCTTCAGGGAAGGGAACCCACAACCCTCGACAGGCCCACGTGGGAAATTGTTGGTCCCACTGGGCCGAGAAGTACTGGGTGTGAATCCGAGCAGCTTCTCCCCCCTCTCCATCCAGCTCAAACTGATGCAACAAACAGACAGGAGGCCAGGGAGTGAATTCCACATCCAACGCCCACCCTGATAGAGCGGCTGGGAATTGCTGGGCCTGCTGTGTAAATGTAAGTTGTTGTTTTCCTGGTGTGGGGGAGGCGCTGCCCCTGAGGTTTGCTGGTGCCGGGAGTGGAACCTGACTCGGGGCCCGAAAGCTGCGTTGCCCGAGAGCCGCGGGCCGTGTTGCCCTGGTTTGGGGGGCTGCAGGCTTGACCGGCAGGTCTGACTCAAGGCATTTGACAAGGTGCCACATAAAAGGTTACTGCACAAGATAAAAGTTCACGGGGTTGGGGGTAATATATTAGCATGGATAGAGGATTGGCAAACTAATAGAAAACAGAGAGTCGGAATAAATGGTTCATTCACTGTTTGGCAATCATTAATTAGTGTCAAATGCCGACTGGAATTCCAAATACACCACATCCACGTTATCCACCCTGTTCATTACATCCTCAAAGAATTCCAGCAAATTTGTCAAATATGACTTCTTCTTCATAAATCCATGCTGTCTCTGCCGCAGGGATCGGTGCTGGGACCCCAACTATTTGCAATCTATGTTAACGATTTGGAAGAAGGGACAGAGTGTAATCTCGCCAAGTTTGCTGACGTTACAAAGATGGGAGGAAAAGCAATGTGTGAGGAGGACACATAATCTGCAAGAGGACACAGAATGGCTAAGTGAGTGGGCAAAAATTAGGCTGATGGACTATAATATTGGAAAGTGTGAGGTCATGCACTTTGGCACAAAAAAATCAAAGAGCAAGTTATTACTAAAATGGAGAAAAATTGCAAAGTGCTGCATTACAGCGGGACCTGGAGGTACTTATGCATGAAACTCAAAAGGTTACTATGTAGGTACAGCAAGTGATCCGGAAGGCCAATGGAGTCTTGGCCTTTATTGCAAAGGGGATAAAACCAAGGAAGTTTTGCTACAGTTACACAGGTTATTGGTGAGGCCACACCTGGAACACTGCATGCAGTTTTGGTTTCCCTATTTACAAAAGGATATATGTACTTTGGTGGCAGTTCAGAGAAGGTTCACTAGGTTGATTCCGGAAATGAGGGGTTGAATTATGAGAAAAGGTTGAGGAGGTTGGGACTCTACACATTGGAATTCAGAAGAAAGAGAGGTGATTTATCAAACCGTATAAGATTATAATGGGGTTTGACAAGATGGATAGACAGAGGATGTTTCCACTGATAGGGGAGACTAGAACTAGGGGGCATAATCTTAGATTAAGGTATCGCCCATTTAAAACGGAGATGAGGAGGAATTTCTTCTCTCACAGGGTTGTAAATCTGTGGAATTCGCTTCCTCAGAGAGCTGAGCAACCTGGGACATTGAATAAATTTAAGCCACAGATAGACAGTTTCTGAAACGATAAGGGAATAAGCGGATATGGGGTGTTGGCAGAGAAGTGGAACCGAGTCCATGATCGGATCAGCCATGATCGTATTAAATGTAGATGTCTCTGCAAGGTCCTGCAACTCCCCTGGGAGGACAGGCGTACCAACATCAGTGTCCTCGTCCTGGATAACATCATAGAAACATAGAAAATAGGTGCAAGAGCAGGCCATTCAGCCATTCTAGCCTGCACCGCCATTCAATGAGTTCATGGCTGAACATCAAACTTCAGTACCCCCTTCCTGCTTTCTCGCCATAACCCTTGATCCCCCGAGTAGTAAGGACTTCATCTAACTCCCTTTTGAATATATTTAGTGAATTGGCCTCAACTACTTTCTGTGGTAGAGAATTCCACATGTTCACCACTCTCTGGGTGAAGAAGTTTCTCCTCATCTCGGTCCTAAATGGCTTACCCCTTATCCTCAGACTGTGTCCCCTGGTTCTGGACTTCCCCAACATTGGGAACATTCTTCCTGCATCTAACCTGTCTAAAACCCGTCAGAATTTTAAACGTTTGCATGAGGTCCCGTCTCATTCTTCTGAACTCCAGTGAATACAAGCCCAGTTGATCCACTCTTTCTTGATAGATCAGTCCCGCCATCCCGGGAATCAGTCTGGTGCTTCCCTGCCTGTTGCCGTGGCTACCTTCCCAGTCCCCTCCAGTGCTGTCCTCACTGCAGCTACTATCTCGTCAAGGGATGGTGAGGAGCTCGCTCCACTTCCCCCACTCTGGGTGGCTCCTGAAGGACCTCTCCCCCCATATCTCTTTACTGGGCTCCTGCAATCCCTTTTAAAATGCCCAGCTTTCCCGCACCCGTAGCACAATCCCTCCTTATCAGGTGAGCGGCCACCCTCCTGGTGCCATTCCCTTTTGGGAATCGGGTTGTTTTTTACTTCATTTACCCGACCTTTGGAGGTTTTCTCCTCCTCCCCTCCTCCATTCCGTTGGACCAGTGCCAGTTGCATGACCACTGCTTCCTCGGTGAGGTTGGGGTCCCGCGAATCGAACCACAGTTCTGCCCTGGCCTTGAGCAACAGGCAGGGAAGCACCAGACTGATTCCCGGGATGGCGGGACTGACCTATCAAGAAAGACTGGATCAACTTGGCTTGTATTCACTGGAGTTCAGAAGAATGAGAGGAGACCTCATGGAAACGTTAAAATATCTGACGGGTTTTAGACAGGTTAGATGCAGGAAGAATGTTCCCAATGTTGGGGAAGTCCAGAACCTGATAGAGAATTCAAACAGGCTGCATTTAGACAGGTTGAGAAGACACAGACTCCCATATCTGCATGCGACTGAGCACATTGCATTAAGTCATCAATCAACTTGACATTTCAGGACCTTTGACAGTGAGCCAATTCGGGGTTAAGAATATATCAATTGAGCCAATAAGGTCAAAGGAGGCGAGTTCTTTTCTGTAAATTGAACCAGGTATAATTACAGACATATTGACCATGTGGTCTCAGAAGGACAAAGGCCTGGCTTAAAGCCAGAAGCTTGATGTTGCTGCCAGAATAAAGTTACATTTAAACTACAATCGGAGTTCGTATTTCATTGGAAATTAGGAGATCTAACAATTTTGGCATCATGAACAGGATCGCTGAGGGAAGAAACTGAATTTTGGACATCGGACCTACATACTGAGGTAAGGACTCCTCTTTATACAAGTCCTCGGTCAAAATTCTAAATTCGCCTCTCTTTTACGCGATTCCGAAAGCCTCCGGTTTGCTAACCCTCCAGTTGGTAGTCGGCTCGAGATCCCATAGATGTCTAACTTCGGCGGTGCGTTACTGAATTAATCACCAACCCACTGATCGGCTGAAAAGCCTACGACTCGAGACTCCAGTGAAGAAATCAGTAGTATGGCAGCAGCAGATAAGAGCAAAGAATTGCCTACAACTGTTAAAGGTGGGCAGGCGCCACCTGAGGTTTTGATAGATGAAATTCTCCAACTGTTGAAAGAATACATAAAGCAACAATTCGACTTATCTAAAACCTGTATTAAGATCGAACAAAAGTACGGAACCTCCAAAGGATAATGGTCCTTGGACGAGATTAAAAGGGTCTGGGGAAAAACGACCTGAATGAAAAATAAAGAGCGAACTAGATGGTCCCTAGCCGTTATGGAAAAGATCCGAATGCGGAATGAAATTATAATGCGTTCCCAACATGATCGAGAACTGACCAGAACAACGGACCAATTGCAAGCTGTTTGTGCACAGGTCCAACAGAAAAAACTTCAACGTGAAAAGGCGGAAGCGGAAGTTAAAGATCTTAAGGTGAAATTAAAGAATGGAAAAAATCATTAGGTCAAGGAGACAGTAATAGGAAAAGGAAAATGTATCGATCAATTCCCTGGGTACCCATGTTTGGATCAATTAAAAGCACAAACCCGAAGACACGACCGAGGAATAGATACGGATTCTGAATCCTCCGACGATACAGTGTCAGAGGATGAAGAATTAGGTGTGCGCTTTGCCCCATTTAAAAAAAGACGAGTTGTCGTCAAATCGGAAGAGACTGCGGATGAGGGTGGAACCAAAAAAACGAGGAAAAGGGTGTATGCAGAATATTTAGTTCATGATCCGGCTGAGCCAGAGAAAATTGATAAATGGTCCAAGGAATTGCCCAATCCAAAGAAAGGGGGAGTAAAAACGTGGGACCAATTGCACCGCTTAAGAAATATATATCAACTTCATCCCTGGGACTGAGTGCAAATTTTGACCATAATGGTGCCAAAAACACAGGGAAGAAAATTTCACGACAAGGTAGAAGAAGCTTTGAGGCAGGATGAACAAGAATTAAACGCAGGATAGGAGGCGATAAAACTGGCTGCAAGCCTTCAGTCCAGCTAAGACAGACTGGGGAAAAATTGCAGCCTGTCAACAGAAAGGAACAGAGGATGTCCGGGAGTATGACGAACGGTTTAGATGCACGTGGCTAGAACATTCGGGTATGAATAATACGGATGAGGAAATGTATGAACACGTGTTTGGACCCCTGAAAGCAGCTTTCATGACAGGTCTCAAGCCAGAACTGTCCAAAATGCTTGAGGTAGTGTTAGCGGACTGGGAAGGGAGAGAAACTACCTTTGCAGCTTTGGTGGATCGATGTAACCAATTACAGCGGGATATGGAAGCTAAAGTCCCAGCTGTACAGGCTATGGGATGGAAATCCCAGGATTCCGATAAACAGTTATTAGGAAAATTACCTGGAAAATTTCATAATTGTGGGAAAGAAGGTCACTGGGCCAAGACGTGCAAGGCAAAACAGCAAGGTCGTGGCCGGGGAAGAGGACGCAGCCAGGGATACAATTCAGCCAACAAACCAGGCTTGTCACAAGATAACAACCTCATAGAAGCATTTAAGCAACTGACAATACAACAACAGAAGGAGTTACTTGGGATAGCAAAAAACAATTAGAGCCCACCCTGATCCACTTCCTCACACTAATACAACAAAGGGGAGATGGGCTATATATAACTGTGATGAAGGGCGATAAGGATGTGTACTGTCTTTTAGACACAGGGGTGGAATTAACATGCTTACCCCTACAATATGGAGACGTTTTGTCGTTGGATGGTAGGGCACGTACAGCCTCTGGAGTTGGGGGCCATAAAATGGAAATTAAAAGGACAACATGGGTACTTATAATGCTGGATCCACATGAACTAATGACGCCGTTCTGGATAGGCCCAGTAGATCAACCCCTTTTGGGAATGGACGTTCTAATCCAAGTAGATTCATCATTGCATTTCGAGGATGGTCGGGTGACGTGGTCACTTAGAACTTTGAAGAAAGAAGATTTGAAGGAACACCCGATATGGACGAAAGATAAGAATGATTGTGGTCTACTCCAGATGGAGCCTACGTCATTTACCGGGACCAAGCCTTCATGCACTGAATAGTATCCCATCAATACAACTGTCATCGCGGGAATCTTACCGGTTATTCAGCAATTGGAGAAACAAGGGGTGCTTATTAAAACGCACAGCTCCTCCAAAAGCCCGGGGGGCCGGTACAGAAATCTAATGAAAATTTGACTGTCGATTATAGGAAAGCTAACCAGTGTATTGATTAAAAAGCTCCTTTGGTCGCGGATCCCTCCACCATTTGTAATGCTCTCAAACCGGAACATAAATATTTCTCGGTTATAGATATGGCCAACGGATTTTGGTCGGTGCCTCTGGTACCGGAGGTTCAACAGTGGTTTGCTTTCACGGTCCAAGGACAACAATATACTTGGACCAGGTTACCGCAGGGATTCCACAACAGCCCTACGGTATTACACATGGCTTTACAAAGCCATTTGCGAGAATTACTTCCCCTGTCATCCACAGTCATCCAATATGTAGACGATATCCTGCTCGCGTCAAACACGGAAGAACAGCATGACCAAGATTTACGAGCTTTGCTGGACCACCTTTGGCTGAAAGGACATAAATCCTGCATCGACAAAGCACAAATATCCCAAGAAGAGGTTGTATGCCTGGGACAAAAGATTTCAGAAGGAAAGAGAGAACTTACCTAGGATAGAACTGCAGCCATTCGGGCTGCTATAAAACCCAGCACTATTCAGGAACTAAGGTATTTTTGGGATTGTGTAACTTTAACAGAAATAGGATTGACTCCTTCATACAGCTTGCTCAGCCACTGATATTTTAAAGGGGAAACGTGCCTCTAAAGAAGCCATCACCCTCACTAAGGAACAGCAAGAGGCCTTCCTGAGTTTGAAAAAGGTTTTGTGTTCAGCACCGGCTCTGGGAATCCCCAACAGTGGTAAGCCATTTACCGTTTGTCCATTAGAAAGAAGGATACTTGACAGCTATACTGACACAAGAACATGGGGATCGGCAAAGGCCTATTGGCCATTATTCGGCAAAACTGTATGCCCTCGGATGGCGAAGTTGCCCAAGGGCCATGGAAGCTACATGTCGAACGGTAATGATCACTGCGCGTCTAGTCCTCGACCAAAAGCTGATTGTCAAGTGTCCCCACACTGTACACGCTTTGCTGTCTTTGAAAAGAATGTCTCAGGCGACGGCAGCTAGATGGACCCGCTAATCAGCAGTTTTGGAAGCTCCTAATCTCCATATCGTCCGGGTCAGCCCGGTTAATCCCGCAACTATGCTCCCGATGTCAGAATCGAGGGAGCAAGAGGGGGGAGAATGTGAAGAGCATGACTGCGTGGAGATTTTAAAAGGAACAGAAGAAGCAGCCTTAGCAGCAGAGGAGCCTCTGCACAACCCAGACCTCATCCTGTTTACAGATGGTTCCTCTTTTGTTGACAATTGTACCAGAAAAGCAGGATGGGCAGTTACAACCTTATATGAGGTAGTGGAAAAAGGATGTTTACCCTCAGGAATGTCATCACAACAGGCCGAGTTAAGGGCCCTGTCAGAAACATGTTGAATAGCAGAAGGACATACAGCTTATGTCTACACAGATTCGCGTTATGCTTTTGGAGTCGCTCACGACTTTGGTCTGTTATGGCGGAAAATATGATTCCTCACTGCTGCTGGTACACCCATCCGAAATGGAAAAGAAGTCTGAGACTTACTAGAGGCCATACAATTACCTCAGGAAGTGTCCATCCTGAGGTATGAGGCCCATACCAAGGAAAATACTGCGCAAACACAGGGAAATGCCCTAGCCGACCAGGCAGCTAAAGATGCCGCCTCACAGGGCCGTCCCCCATTAGAACCAACACAGAGGTGCAGATTGAAAGCACTCAGGACTCTGACATGAGACGTTAAACAATGCAAGGCGAGTGCTCCCGAGAGGAAAAATGGACATGGATTGAGGCAGGAATTAAGCTATGTGAAGATGGTTTCCGGAGACAAAGAGTTACCATCAAGCCAGTCGCACAACAAGTGCTTATTCCTTTTTTAGCCCAACAGATCCACTCGTGGGGACACTTGGCCTCACAACAGATGAAGGCACGTTTCCAGAAAAGCTGGTGGGATCGGGGATTTAAAAAACATGCCCAGCTGGAAGCAGACCGCTGTGTGGTCTGCCAGAAAAATAATTCTGGACCGATCACCATAATGCCCCAACTGAGGCCCCCTGCCCCTGTCGGACCATTCCAGCATCTGCAGGTTGATTATATATCTCTTCCTTCATGCCAAGGAGACACTAACATTCTTGTCATGGTCGACAGATTCTCTAGATGGGTAGAAGCTGTCCCAACTAAAAGAGCCACAGCCAATCACACTGCAAAGGACTTGTGTAAGGATTACATTCCCCGATGGGGAGTCCCGAGTAGCATTGACTCAGATCAGGGAACACACTTCACAGGTGCTGTCTGCCAAGAAGTCTGTAGGTTACTGAACATTACGTGGGATTTACACTGTCCTTATCATCCACAATCATCAGGACAAGTAGAACGAATGAATCGAACTTTGAAACAACGGCTTGCCAAATATCACCAAGAAGGAACACCATGGCTCCAGGCACTACAATTAGTGCTATGTAGCAGTAGGGCAACCCCAAACAGAACTACAGGTCTAAGCCCATTTGAAATTATAACAGGAAGACCCATGTCGCTGCCAGGAACTATTGATTTAAGGAAAGCTGATGTTCACTTAATGAGTGACACTTTGTATCATACTGTCAGAACCTAAACAATGCTATTAGCTCTGTTTCCCGACAGGTAACGGCAGCTTGTGGTAATCCACCCGAAGGAGGACACAACATCATCCCGGGAGTCTGGGTGTATGTGAAAAAGTTGCATAAAGAAGCTTTGGGTGCCAAGTGGGAGGGACCTTATCAAGTGTTATTGACCACCCAGGCAGCTGTTAAAGTCCAATGAAAGAAAGCTTGGATCCACACTTCACACGTTAAACGAGCACCCGTAACTGAAGCTGAAATTTAATAAGGGCAATTACTTTTTGACAAAATGTATAAATTTACTGTGTTACTGATTGTAGATATTCTAGGCCTAGGCCTACTTCTTACTAGCCGACCCTCTGCACCAAAGGGAAATCGTAGAGTACCAAGGGAATTACATGTAAATACCTTTTTATATATGTCATACATTTATGCCAAACAAGGTAATATTTCAAGTTGTTGAGTATGTGCGCATAATCCTATTCACTCAAAGGGAACGATTCACCTGAGGCCAGATCCCTTGAATATCTCGGAAATGGCTGAGTGGATAATTAATGAAAACAAAACAGGCAAGGCATTTCAGGATACAGAAAACTGAGCACGTAAATGGAAGTCAGCAGGATACAATCTGACTACCTTTGAAGGGGAATACCAACCGTGCTACAATAATTCCAAACGGTCCCCATTTTTTGTTATCGTTAATACAACGGGAATAGAAAGACCGGGGTAATCGGTCTGTCTGATTAGAAATATCAAAGCAGGCAAAAATATGGGGTATAGTAACTGCTCCCGGAATTATAATATAATCAAGCCACGGAACCGTCCAAACTGGGCCAATGTGGGAATTTTTAATATAACGGGGATTCTGAATAAAACAGATGGAAAAGCCTGGACAGGACCTGGAGTGTTGCTGACAAAGAAACGGCTAACATTCATTGCATATAATGGCACCTATTGGGTGTGTGGCCACAAGGCCTACCCTTGGCTGCCCCAGAATTGGACGGGATCCTGCTATTTATCCTACATTGTGCCTTATATGTATCATATAAAGTCACTGTCGGAACATTTACACCGTCCTAAGAGAGCTATCACAGAAACAGAGAGGTTCTTTGCCATTCTGATCCCCAGGTATGGGGCCGCCAGACTGGCAAGGGAATCCATTAACATGGCATCCGTTGTGGAATGGGTAGCCAATGATACCTCAGAGGCCCTCGTTAAAATCAATGCAGTAATGGTAGCAATCCACACAGTAGCCATACAGAATAGACTGGCCCTTGATTACATCCTGGCTCAAAAGGGAGGTACTTGCACCCTACTCGGAACTGCGTGTTGTACATATATCCCAGATAGCTCCGAAAAAATGACCCACTTAGCGGAGCATATCCAAAAGAAGGTGGAAAAACTTAAGCAACCCCCATCATTCACTTTGTGGAGCGGAGCCACTGAATGGCTAGGTTCAGTAGGAACTTCATTGGTGGAAGGTTTAATTCTATTTGTTGTAATTATTTTACTTGTATATTGTTCGTTTATATTGATTAAATGTTGTTACAACCAGGCGGCTATAGCTGCTGTCCAGCAGGTGAGACACCTTGCAGTTCCCAGCAGACCGCCTGTACGTAGCACAGGGGTATGTTATGCTGAAGGGAAGGTTCCTTACTGGTTGAATTAAGGTATTGATTTGGATTAATTTGGAATAAGGTTAATTAACCTACTAAAACCAGACTTCCATAGTGGCCACGATGGAACTCGGGTTGGTGTAAATTTGTGTGGAAGCTACTAATCCGGATATGTGGCGAAACACATCAACAAATTTTAGAAGGAAACTCTATTAACATGTATGAAATTATTTTGAAGAATGTTTAACCAGTGATACCTGATGTTTTATGATTCCGTTTGTGAAAGAATCAAAGGGCGATTGATATAGAAATCAAACAGGCTGCATTTAGACAGGTTGAGAAAACACTGACTCCAATGTCTACATGCGACTGAGCACATTGCATTAACTCATCAATCAACTTGACATTTCAGGACCTTTGACAGTGAGCCAATTCGGGGTTAAGAATATATCAATTGAGCTAATAAGGTCAAAATAGGCGAGTTCTTTTCTTTTCTGTAAATTGAACCAGGTAAAAGTACAGCCATTTTGACCATGTGGTCTCAGAAGGGCAAAGCCCTTGCTTAAAGACATAAGCTTGTTGCTGCTGGCATAATAAAGTTACGTTAAAACTACAATCGGAGTTCGTATTTTATTGGCAATTAAGAGATCTATCACATCCCCAGCATTGAAGCACTGACCACAATCGATCAGTTTCGCTGGCCAGGCCACATAGTTCGCATGCCAGCCGCGAGACTACCCAAGCAAATGCTCTATGCGGAGCTCCTTCATGGCAAACGAGCCAAAGGTGGGTCGTGGAAACGTTACAAGGACACACTCAAAGCCTCCCTGGTAAAGTGCGACATCACCACTGACACCTGGGGGTGCCTGGTCGAAGACCGCCCTAGGTGGAGAAAGTGCATCCGGGACTTCTTCGAATCTCAACGCCGAGAGCATGAAGTGGTCAAGCGTAGTCAGTGGAAGGAGCGTGCGGCAAACCAGTCCCACCCACTCCTTCCCTCAGCGAATGTCTGTCCCACCTGTGACAGATTCTGTGGCTCCCACATTGGACGGTTCAGCCACCAATGAACTCAATTCAGGTGTGGAAGCAAGTCTTCCTCAATTCCGAGGGGCTGCCTTTGATGAAATGGCAGAGCAGGCTCAAGGGGCCGTATGGCCTGTTGCTGCTCCTATTTCTTATGTTCTTAAATTGTGGGTGTCTGCTATGGGAACGTGGATTTTACTTTGTATCTGTCCATCTCTGGTATGTGAATGAGGGTTTTAATCGGAGTCAGTTTCTGATACGAGACTGTGGGTTTTATCCTGCGCCTGTCAATTTCTGGTAATTTCCTGTGGGTTTCATTCTGCTTCTTTCCATTCCTGATGTGTGAATGTGTGTTTTGTGCTGTATCTTTCCATCTCTTATGTGAATGTGAGCTTTGCTCTATATCCGTCATTCTCCAATATAGAAACTTAGAAACAGACAGCACAGAACGAGGCCATTTCGGCCCATAATATCCACGGGGGCCGACAAAGAGCCGCACGGCCCATGGACAGCGGCCCAAAAGATTACATAAAACTATGAACAAATGACGGAAAGGCAGAGAGCACCCAGCCCAACTAGTCCGACTCACACAACTTATACTGAAACATTTTACACACCAAACGAAGCCATGTAATCTCCTGGGAGAAGCAAAAACCAGATAAAAACACAGGCCAATTGAGGGAGAAAAAATCTGGGAAAATTCCTCTCCGACACATCCAGGTGATCGAAACAATTCCAGGAGATCACCCTGGTCGAGTTCGATTCCGTGCAATACATACCATTATATCTGCGCCTTCCAACAAGGGGTCATTCAGTCTAATCCCAATTACCAGCTCTAGGTCTGTAACTCTGCAGGTTACAGCACTTAAGTACCCATCCAGCCATCTCTTAAAAGTGTGAGGGTTTCTGCATCCACCACCAAGTTCCAGGTCCCCACAAATCTGTGTAAAGAAGTGCCCCCTTAAATCACCTCTAAACCTTCCACAAACCACGTTAAAGCTATGCCCCCTCAGAACAAATCCCTCCACCAATGGAAATAGACCCTTGCTATCCACTAAATCCAGGCCCCTCAATATTTTGTACACCTCAATCAGGTCTCCTCTCAACCTCCTCTGTTCGAATGAGAACAAACCCAGCATATCCAATCTGTCCGGACGGAATTCCTCATCGGTGCCAAACCCCGGAACCTCCCTCGTGACCCGGCGCTTCACAACTTGAGGCGCCTCGATGAATAATATATGATTTTAGTGCCCAAATAATTTTTTTTTTAAAAAAACATAAAAAACACAAAAAGGGCTTTGGAAATGTTTGGTGCACCCTCCAGAACGGGGGACACGATTTAATGATTTCATGTTTTAATTTTCTCCCCAAAAAAAGAGTTCTGTGGACCAATGGTGTAGCTTTGGAGGCGTGGCCTATTCAGTTGGAGCTGTGCTGCTGTGAGAGAAGGAACTCCCTGCTGAAGCTCTGTCTGGAAGGCCTTGAGTGAACCCTGAGACCAGCGCAGGCAGAGGAGGAGGGGGCTGGCGTACTACAAATTAAGCGTCCAGAGGGAGAGGAGGAGAGCAGAAAATTTATCACCTTATTACTAATACAGAGAGTTGGAGAGAGGGAGAAAAGAACAACAACCTGAGAAAACAACTTCCAGTGTGGAAGGAGGGAGAGCCATTTCTACAATCTTCGACAGGTGGGTGTGTTTTGGTGCATTACCCGAAAGACTTTGTTGTATCGGTGGGGGAAGGAAAGAAGATAACTCGAGGGCCGGAACATCGCGGGGGGTGTGTGTGTGTGGAAGTGTGTGTGGGGGTTTATCTTACAGGTAGGCCCCACACACCACTGAAGCATCCCTCCCCCATTGCCTAGCCTGGGATAGCTGGAGCTACTTGGCTGAAGAATCATTAATTACCCTAATAAACATCGTTGGGAGTGTGTGCCTGGGTGGCTCCAGCTACCCCAGGTGAAGACATCTTCTCCCTCCACCCGAAGACTATCTACAAAGACTGTGTTTTTTGCCATCTGGGGAGTGAACCCCAAGAAACACCCACCCACCGCTGTGAGGGGAGACCTGCCCTCGCAGCTTCCCTCTTTCCCACCCCCCACGCTCTTTCTCTCTCTCTCTGACTCTCCCCTCTCTCTCTGAGAGCCCTTTCCTCCTAATTGTAAAACAATTAAGACAACTGAGCAGCGGGAGCAAGGCCCCTCCCCATTCGTTAACTAGGGGAGCGGTGTGCCCCATTAAGAGCTCCCTCTGCTCAAAAAACCAACGAGGCCAATTAAAGAACATTAAGGCCTGTGACTATGGGGTGGGTGTAGCACTTAAAGCGACCCCGTGATGGTGACCCCATCCACGCCGGTGGCAGGGCCAGCTAGGACATATGCGCAGGCGGCGTTCACATCCACGGCGCCTCCTGCGCCACCTGCTGCCCTGCCACCATTCAGACTGATAACAAAAAAACACGGGGTCAAGAGCTACACTCACCCCACAATGGGCATCGAGGAGTGCGTGCGGGCGATGGCCGGGGTACTCGGCCCCTCGGCCATTGTCGCAGCCTCCAAGATGTCTGGGAAGGCTGTATTCTTCCTGGGGTCGGAGCGGGCGGTGTCCCTGGCCCTCGAAAAGTGGCTCACATTGGGCGGGACGTTCCTGCCGGTGGACCCTATCGAGGCCACTGCGCAGAGTGTCATCATTTCAAACGTCCCGCCCTTTGTTCCCGCTGAGCTCCTCCTCCCCCACCTACACCGACTGGGGGAGGTAAGGTCGGGGATCAACCCCATACCGCTCGGCCTCAGGGAGAACAGCCTGCGCCATGTGTTCTCCTTCCGCCGCCAGCTCTTTGTCCGGCTGGCGCGGGAGGAGACGACGGAGGGCAATTTTAATGTGGTGCACGAGGGGACTGCCTACCGCGTCTTCTGGACGTCAGACGGCGTGCGGTGCCATGCCTGTAGGGAGGTGGGGCATGTTTGCAAGAACTGCCCCAGCTCCAAGGCCGCCAAACCACCGAAGGTGGCCAAGGCTGGCGCCGCGGCCACCCCTCCCCCTATTTCGTCCGCGTACCGGGAGCCGTATGTGCGCGGGCATCGTTGGAGGCCTTTGTTTTCACGGCCTCCGGCGGTGGGGAGAGAGAACGTCCAATCGGAAACAAGGCGCGGAGGAAGGCAAAACACCTGGAGGCGGGTCCCCTCAGTGCGCCAGAAAGTTTGACCACCACGCTCAGCCCAACCCAGTCATCGGCGAGCGCGGGGTGCCCTGAACCCGTGCCCGAGCCCTTGACCAATACCGCAGAGGGGTTCGGGCGCGGGCATGATAAGAAAAAGTGGGGGGGGGCAGAGCGGGAGGCCTCGGCAGACATGGAGGTCACCCTGTCTCCGCGAACCACCAGGAACAAAAGGAGGAGCCGCTCCAATGAGGCGAAGGGGGAACAACATCCCTCTGCGGAGGAGTCGGTGCCCGTCGCGTGTCCCACGTCCCCCATCAGCGCCCCCAAACTGCGCCGTAGGCACGAGGTATCTGTCCCCGGGGAGGGAGGGGCAGTCGAGGCTGCCCAGACTCTGCCTCCCGGTGATGGCGTGGAGGATCTGTCTGTCGTGGGGGGCGTGGGGCCAGCGGAAAAATGCTTAGCCGCCGGGTCGAGCGTCCCAGGGACTGAGGCGGGCGGGGCCGAAAATGCCGAACCTGAGCCCGCCCAGCCAATATCAAACTTCCCCCGGGATTTGCTCGACTCGGCAGAAACTGAAAATATGATTAATTCCACAGAACATTCACACGCTGGGCCGGGGGGTGGCGGCGGGGAGGTGGAAGAAGAACAACCCTCGCCCCCTACTTTGGAGCTGAGGGACTTGGTGGACCAGGAACATTACTTTGGCCAGATCTCTCTGTGTTCCCCGGTTCCTGGGGCGGAGGAGGAACCCCTTCCGCTATCGCTTCCCGACCCAGCACCACTTTTAAAAGAGCCCAGTGGGGACGCCTCTGCCGACGATCCTGGGGGTGGGATCGGGGCAGAGCCAGGGCCGGAAGGAGCGGCCAGGCCGTTTGCCGTAACTCGTGCGGTCGACGGGCCGGTTGCAAGCGGCGACCTCCCGGAGGGGGACGGGGACTCAGTGGAGGACGCGGGTGAAGATCTCGAGTCCATCGCCAGTGAGGCGGTGGATCTGCTCGGGTCCGCCGCTGAGACCCTCCTCACTCCTGCAAAGGAACTCCGAGACTTTTTGGTCCAGTGCCGGGGTCGCCGCGACCAAGCCCGTCTGGCCCTGGAAAGATGGTTTGAGCCGGTGTTGCTCGTCGCGTCCGTCCGCGCTGCCGCTAAAACCATGGCCGCGGGCGGGCCCTTATCAGGTGCGCAAGGCCTTGAGCTGCGCCGGCTCAAAAAGTTCCTCGCTGGGCTACTGAAGGAGTGGAGGTCAACAAACGACTCCTCATTCCCCCCCACAATAGGTTAGGTAGAGGTTGCGCTATGCTCTTGTCATGAAGATAACCATAGCCAGCCTCAACATCAACGGCAGCAGAGAGGCACACCATAGATTTAACAATTTTTCGCTCCTGCGGGAGGGGAAATATGCGACGTGCTTCCTGCAAGAAACCCACACCATTCCGGGAGATGAAGCCACGTGGCTCCTGGAATGGCAAGGAGAGGTCCGCATGAGCCACCTCACCGCCACTTCTAGTGGGGTGGCCATCTTGCTGGCCCCGCATTTTCAGCCGGAGATCTTTGGGGTCGAGGAGCCCGTGCCAGGCCGCTTGCTGCACATAACGGTTCGCGTGGGGGATGTGCCGCTCCATCTCGTGAAAGTGTAAGCCCCTCAGCCCGGCCCACAGCAAACGCGCTTCATCGAAGAGGTTTCCGCTCTTCTTGGCTCCGTCGACGTCGGCGACTGCATTGTCCTCTTGGGAGCTTTTAACTGCACCCTCGAGACGAGGGACCGCTCCGGTGCCCCGCAGAGCATGATTTTTTAATTTTTTTATTTATTCATTGCCAATCTTTACAATTCTTTGTCAGATTATCTTGTCAGATTACAAACGCCAGAGGTCACTTTGCACACATCAAGGATCACTCTGCGCCAATGCTCTTAGCCAAAAGTCCTAGAGCCACTGCACCGTTCCTGGAAGTACTGCAATACCAGGTTCATGCCATGGAGGTGGATGGGCCGGCCCCCCCTCACACCTCCGTGGAGATGGATGTGTCAAGCCACCCAACCCACCTCTTATTTCCAAAAAGCATAGGAGAATCACCTTCCTGATCCAGGGAGAACCACGTTGGGGTCATGGTTACTCCACTGTCAGGTCAGTTACGCATGATCTTAGCCAAAAGGTCGAGAAGCCCCGCAGAGCATAATGGCGATGGAGAAGTTGAGGGACCTGGTCGGGTCCTTCGACTTGGTGGACGTCTGGCGAAATATCCATCCCGACTCCAGCGCCTTTACTTGGGTGTGGCCTGGAGTAGGATCGTCCAGAATCGACCGCCGTTACGTGTCTCGGGCGTACGTTTCCTGCGTCCCGGCGGCCTCCATGCGGCCGGTGCCGTGTTCGGACCACCACCTGGTGTGGGCGGAGCTCGCTTCGCTCCGCGCGAGGACGGGGTCCGCGTACTGGAATTTTAACAACCAGCTGCTGGAGGACGTGCGGTTCCAGGACTCGTTCCGTCGTTTCTGGGCCGACTGGAGAAGGAAGCAGGGGGGCTTCCCCTCCTTGAGGCTATGGTGGGACGTTGGCAAGGCTCATATCCGCGTCTTCTGTCAAGAGTACGCAAGGGTGTCGACCAAGAGGCGGGTGGCCAGGGTCAAGCACCTAGAAAAAGAGGTGCTCGACCTGGAGTCCTGTCTCGCTCAAGTCGTCGAAGATCCGGCCCTGCGGACGGTTTACGAAGCGAAGAAGGCCGCGCTGAAGGACCTGCAGCTCGTCTGGTCCCGAGGCGCGTACGTGAGGTCGCGGATCCTGTTCCTGCGAGGTTTGGACCACGGCTTCCCCTTCTTCTACTCGCTGGAAAAAAGACAGAGTCTCCGTAAGCAGCTCTTAACGCTGCAGGCCGACGACGGCTCTCTCGTATCGGACCCGGAGGGCGTCAACAATAGGGCCCTTGAATATTACGGGGCCATTTTCTTTCCGGAGCCGTCCAGCGAGGAAGCACGTAGAGTTATGTGGGAGGACGTGCCTAAGGTCAGTGCGGAGGGCGCCGAAAATCTGGAAGCTGCGCTAAGCCTGGCGGAGCTGACTGGTGCCCTCGACCGGCTCTCGAGAGGAAAAGCCCCGGGGCTGGACGGGCTGACCGTGGAGTTCCACACGGCGTTCGGGGACGTCCTGGGGGCGACTACGCGCGGGTCCTGGGGGAAAGTCTGGCGACCGGGGAGATGCCACTCTCTTGGCGCAGGGAAGTCATCGTCCTGCTGCCTAAGAAGGGCGACCTCCGCCTCCTTAAGAACTGGCGCCCGGTTTCCCTCCTCAGCACGGACTACAAATTCTTCGCCAGGGCGATGTCTGCTCGCATGGGCGCCATGCTGGACCACATGATCCACCCCGACCAGTCCTACACGATCCCGGGCCGGACAATCCACGATAACATCCATCTGGTCCAGGACCTCATCCATCATTCCCAGGAGGCTGGTCTGTCGGTCGCCTTCCTATCTCTCGACCAAGAGAAGGCGTTTGACAGGGTGGATCACGACTACCTGTTCGGGACTTGCTCGGTTTCGGGTTCGGGACGCATTTCGTCGCTCGGATCCGACTTTTGTACGCCACGGCGGAGTGTCTGATAAAGGTTAACGGGTCCTTGACGGTGCCCCTTCGCTTTGGGAGGGGGGTGCGCCAGGGATGCCCATGTCAATTCAGTTATATGCCATCTGCGTAGAGCCTTTCCTGTGCCTCCTGCGGACGAGGTTGATGGGACTGGCTCTGCAAGGGCCGGGCGTGGAAGTCGTCCTCTCGGCTTACGCCGATGACGTGCTCCTCGCGGTAGAGGATCATGCTGAACTGCGGAGGATGCGTGAGTGCCAGGAGATTTACTCCACCGAATCCTCCGCCAGAATCAACTGGGAGAAATGTTCGGGATTCCTGGTGGGTCAGTGGCGGGTGGACTCCCTGCCGGAGGAGCTCAGGCCTTTTGCCTGCAGCACGACCCATCTCCTCTATCTGGGAGTCGACCTTAGCCCCGACGAGGAAGCCTGGCCGGCGAACTGGCAAGAGCTGGAGGCCAAGTTCGCCGCTCATGTAGGGCGCTGGACAGGACTGCTCCGAGTGCTGTCCTGCAGGGGTCGAGCGCTCGTCATAAACCAGCTGGTGGCCGCCATTTTGTGGTACCGGCTGATCACTTTGACCCCTCCCCCTGCATTTGTCACCAAGATACAGAAGAAGCTGGTGGACTTCTTCTGGAACAACAGGAAGCACTGGGTCTCTGCCGCGGTTTTGAATCTCCCGCTTGGGGAGGGCGGTCAGTCGTTGGTGTGCGTCAGCACCCAGCTCGTGACTTTCCGTCTTCAGACACTGCAGAGATACCTTTACGTCGAGCCTCCTCCAAGGTGGCATGCTCTGGCGACGTATTTCTTCCGCCAGCAGCACGGCCTCAACTATGCCACGCAGCTCCTGTTTGTGAGCTTGGGGGGCGTCAGGACCGCCTTCCAGGAGCTGCCTGTCTTTTACAAGGAACTCACCAGGGTCTGGAACAAAGTCTCCACCAAGCGCAGCTCTCCACCGGCTGGAGGGGCGGCTGTCCTGCAGGAACCGCTGCTCGGGAATCCGTACCTCCAAGACGGAGGTTTTAGGTGGCGGTCGGACGAGAGGGCTGTGGCTGATGAGGTGACCAGGGTCAAGGACATGCTCAATGGCGGAGGAGCGGGCAGGATGGCGCCAGACACGCAGGCGCAGCGCCTAAATTCCGCCAACGTCCGCCGCGCAGCCGATGCCATCGAGTCTCTAAAAACAGCTCTGGGCCCCGACTCCATTAGTTGCATCGAGGAGGCTCAAGCACGTGGGGAGATCCCGTCCGAACTGACCCCCGTCCGGACGGAATTCCTCATCGGCGCCAAACCCCGGAACCTCCCTGGGGAGTCGGCGCCTCAGAACTTGAGCCGCCTCGAGGAAATCCCGTCCGTGCCTTTCAGTTCCGCGCGGAGGGGTTTCCTGTACGGGATGCTCCTGCACGCTCTCAACTTTGCCATCCTCGCCTGCCGTCCGGACACGCCATGGCGTACCGTCCGGATGATGTGCGGGTCCCCGATGGAGGGCACTCTACATGGGAGGCCTCCCAGTATATATCGGGGACTTGGCCTGGAGGGTGGTGCACGGAGCAGTCCCGTGCAATAAATTTTTAAGCCAGTTCATGGGCTCCCAGGCCGACTGCAATTCTGCGGTATGGAAGATTCCGTGTTCCATGTTTTTTGGATTGCACGAATTTGCAGCCCCTGTTTTATTATCTAAAGGGACTGCTCCTGAATCTCTGGCTGCACTTCAGTCCCACACTCCTGAGCTTTGGACACCCTGTGCGGAGGGGAGATGGTAGGTCCGAGGGCCTCCACGTTGGACTGCTCCAAGGCACGGCCAAGGGGTCCATCAGCCGGTCCAGGCAGCGGGCGGTCGAGTGGCTCGTTCAACCTGACTGCCTCTCTCTCTACCGCACGTACATCCACGCCAGGGTGTCCTTGGAGATGGAGCACGCGGTGTCCACCGGTACGCTCGCGGCCTTCCGGAAGTGGTTGGCACTGGAGGGACTGGAGTGCATCGTCACGCCCGACAACCAAATTTTAATTTGATTTTATGTTTTAAAGTTTATTTTTTTTAATTGCCGGTGTTTTTAGTGTCCCCCTCCCCTATTAAAGGGGGCACTTGCAGAAAACAATGAGATTTAATGCCCAAGAAAAATACTTTAAAAAAAAATCAACAAAAAATCCCAAACAAAAACACCAAAAAAAGGGCCTTGGAAATGTTTGGTGCTCCACCCAGATCGGGGGGACATCATTTTATGATTTAATGTTTTAATTTTCTCTCAAAAAGAGTTCTGTGGACCAATGGTGGAGCTTTGGAGGCATGGTCTATTCAGTTGGAGCTGTGTTGCTGTGAGAGAATGAACTCCCTGCTTTGCTCCTGCCTGGAAGGCCTAGAGTGAACCTTGAGACCAGCCCAGGAAGAGGAGGAGGGGGCTGGCTTACTACACATTCAACGTCCAGAGGGAGAGGAGGAGAGCAGAAAATTTATCAACTTTATTACTGCAACAGAGAGTTGGAGAGAGGGCGAAAAGAACAACCTGAAAAATCACCATCCAGTGTGGAAGGAGGTAGAGCCATTTCTACAATCTTCGACAGGTGGGTGTGTTTTGGTGCATTCCCCGAAAGACTTTGTTGTATCGGTGGTGGGAGGAAAGAAGATATCTCGAGGGCCGGAACATCGCGGGGGGTGTGTGTGTGTGGAAGTGTGTGTGGGGGTCTTGCTTACAGCTAGGCCCCACACACCACTGAAGCACCCCTCCCCATTGCCTAACCTGGGAGAGCTGGAGCTACCTGGCTAAAGTAGTACTAATCACCCTATTAAACATCGTTGGGAGTGTGTGCCTGTTTGGCTCCAGCTACCCCAGGTGAAGACATCTTCTGTCCCCACCCGAAGATCATTCTACAGAGACTGTGTTTTTTTGCCATCTGGGGAGTGCACCCGAAAGGAACACCCACCCATCGCTGTGAGGGGAGACCTGTCCTCGCAGCTTCCCTCATTCCAACCCCCTTTCTCTTTCTCTCTCTCTCTGTCTCTCCCCTCTCCCTCTGAGAGCCCCTTTACTCCTTAAATTAAAGTTAATTAAGACAACTGAGCAGAGGGAGCAATGCCCCTCCCCATTCGTTAACTAGGGGAGAGGTGTGCCCCATTAAGACGTCCCTCTGCTCAAAACACCAACGAGGCCAATTAAAGACCATTAAGGCCTGTGACGTTTGGGAGGGTATAGCCCTTAAAGGGACAATGTGATGGCGACCCCATCCACGCCGGTGGCAGGGCCAGCTATGACGTACGCGCAGGTGGCGTCCACATCCACATCCACGGCGCCTCCTGCGCCTCCTGCTGCCATGCCACCATTTAGACTTATAATAAAAAAACACGGGGTCAAGAGCTACACTCACCCCATAATGAGCATCGAGGAACTGCGTGCGGGCGATGGCTGGGGTAGTCGGCCCCTCGGTCTATGTCGCTGCCTCCAAGATGTCTGGGAAGGCTGTATTCTTCCTGGGGTCGGAGTAGGCGGTATCACTGGCCCTTGAAAAGGGGCTCACGGTGTGCGGAACGTTCCTGTCAGGGGACCCTCTCGAGGCCACCGCGCAGAGGATCAACGTTTCTAACGTCCCGCCCTTTGTTCCCGCTAAGCTCCTCCTCCCTCACCTACACCAACTGGGGGAGGAAAAGTCGGGGATCAACCCCATACCGCTTGGTTTCAGGGAGAACAGCCTGCGCCACGCAATCTCAATGCACCGCCAGCTCTTTGTCCGGCTGGCGCAGGAGGAGACGACGGAGGGAAGTTTTAATGTGGTGCTTGAGGGGACTGCCTATCGCGTCTTTTGGACGTCGGACGGCGTGCGGTGCGATGCCTGCAGGGAGGTGGGGCACGTTCGCAAGAACTGCCCCGCATCCAAGGCCGCAAAAACACCGAAGGGTGCCAAGGCTGGCCTCCGCGCACCGCCAGGAACAAAAGGAGGCGCAGCTCCAATGAGGCGGAGTGGGAACAACATCCCTCCGCTGTGGAGTCGGTGCCCGCCGCGTGTCCCGCGTCCCCTACCAGCGGCCCCAAACTGCGCTGTAGGCGAGAGGAGTCTGTCCCCTGGACGGGTGAGACAGTCGAGTCTGCCCAGCCACTGCCTACCGGGAATGGTGTGGAAGATCTGCCTTTCGTGGGGGGCGTGGGGCCAATGGAGGAATGCGTAGACGCCGGGTTGAGCGTTCTGGGGACTGATGCGGGCGGGGCCGAAAATGCCAAACGTGAGCCCGCCCAGCCAATAACCGACTTCCCCCGGGACTTGCTCGACCCGGCAGAAACTGAAAATGTTAATAATTTTTAAAGAACATCCACACGGTGGGCAGGCATGTGGCGGCGGGGAGGGGGAAGAACAACAACCCTCGCCCCCTACCTTGGAGCTGGGGTACTTGGAGGACCTGGAACATGACTTTCACCGGTTCTCTCCGCGTTCCCCGGCTCCTGGGGCGGAGGAGGAACCCCTTCCGCTGTCGCTTCCTGATCCAGCACCACTTTTAAAAGAGCCCAGTGGGGACTCCTCTGCCGATAATCCTGGGGGTGGGATCGGGGCAGAGCCAGGGGTCGGATGGAGTGGCCGGGTCGTTTGCCGTACCTCATGCGGTCGACGGGCCGGCTGCTCGCGGCGACCTCCCGGAAGGGGACGGGGACTCGGTGGGGGACGAGGGAGAAGATCTCGAGTCCATCGCCAGTGAGGTGCAGGATCTCCTCGTGCCCGCCACTGAGTCCCTCCTCATTCCTGCAAATGAACTCCGGGACTTTTTCATTCAGAGCCAGTGTCGCCGCAACCGAGCCCATCTGGCCCTGGAAAGATGGTCCGAGCCGCGGCTGCTCGTCGCGTGACTCCGCGCCGCAGCTAAAACCATGGCCGCGGGCGGGCCCTTATCAAAGGCGCAAGGCCTTGATCTGCGCCGTCTCCAAAGGTTCCTCGCTGGGCTGCTGAATGAGTGGAGGTCAACAAACGACTCCACTCCCCCCCCCACAATAGGTTAGGTGGAAGTTGCACTCTGCTTTTGTCATGAAGATAACCATAGCCAGCCTCAACATCAACGGCGGCAGAGAGGCACACCGTAGATTTAACAAATTTTCGCTGCTGCGGGAGGGGAAATATGTGGTGTGCTTCCTGCAAGAAACCCACACCGTTCCGGGAGATGAAGCCACGTGGCTCCTGGAATGGCAAGGAGAGGTCCGCATGAGCCACCTCACCGCCACTTCTTGTGGGGTGGCCATCTTGTTGGCCCCGCATTTTCAGCCGAAGATCTTGGGGGTCGAGGAGCCCGTACAGGCCGCTTGCTGCACGTCACGGTTCGCCTGGGGGACGTGCCGCTCCATCTCATGAACGTGTACGCCCCTCAGCCCGGCCCACAGCAAACGCGCTTCTTCGAAGAGGTGTCCGCTCTTCTTGGCTCCGTCAACTTCGGCGACTGCATTGTCCTTGGGGGGGATTTTAACTGCACCCTTGAGACGAAGGACCGCTCCGGTGCCCCGCAGAGCATGACGGCGATGGAGAAGTTGAGGGACCTGGTCGGGTCCTTCGACTTGGTGGACGTCTGGCGAAATCTCCATTCTGACTCCAGCCCCTTTACTTGGGTGAGGCCTGGAGTAGGATGGTCCAGAATCGACCGCCTTTACGTGTCTCGGGCGTACGTTTCCTGCGTCCCGGCGGCCTCCATGTAGCCGGTGCCGTGTTCAGACCACCACCTGGTGTGGTCGGATCTCGCTTCGCTCCGCGCGAGAGCCGGGTCCGCGTACTGGCATTTTAACAACCAGCTGCTGGAGGACGAGCGGTTCCAGGACTCGTTCCATCGTTTCTGGGTCGACTGGAGAAGGAAGCAGGGGGGCTTCCCCTCCTTGAGGCTATGGTGGGACGTGGGCAAGGCTCATGTCCACGTCTTCTGTCAAGAATACGCGAGGGGGTCGACCAAGAGGCGGGCGGCCAGGGTCGGGCTCCTAGAAAAAGAGCTGCTCGACCTGGAGGCCCGTCTCGGTCCAGTCGTCGTGGACCCGGCCCTGCAGACGGTGTACGAAGCCAAGAAGGCCGCGCTGAAGGACCTGCAGCTCGTCGGGTCTGGAGGCACGTTCGTGAGGTCGCGGATCTGGTTCCTGCGGGATCTCGACCGCAGCTCCCCCTTCTTCTACTCGCTGGAAAAAAGACAGGGTGTCCGTAAGCAGCTCTTGACGCTGCTAGCCGACGACGGCTCTTTCGTTTCGGATCCGGAGGGCGTCAACCACAGGGCCCGTGAATATTACGGGGCCCTGTTCTCGCCGGAGCCGTCCAGCGAGGAAGCGCGTAGAGTTTTGTGGAAGGACCACAGGGCGTTCTGGGACTTCCTGGGGGGCGACTACGCGCGGGTCCTGGGGGAAAGTCTGGCGACTGGGGAGATGCCCCTCTCTTGGCGCAGGGCAGTCATCATCCTGCTGCCTAAGAAGGGTGATCTCCGACTCCTTAAGAACTGACGCCCGGTCTCCCTCCTCAGCACGGACGACAAAATCTTCGCCAGGGCGATGTCTGCTCGCCTTGGCACCGTGCTGGACCACATGATCCACCCCTACACGGTCCCGGGCCGGACAATCCACGATAACAGCCATCTGGTCCGGGACCTCATCCATTGTTCCCAGGAGGCTGGTCTGTCGGTCGCCTTCTTATCCGTCGACCAAGAGAAGGCGTTCGACAGGGTGGATCACGACTATCTGCTCGGAACCCTGCACGCTTTCCGGTTCAGGACGCATTTCGTCGCCCGGATTCGACTTTTGTATGCCGCCGGAGAGTGTCTGATTAAGGTTAACGGGTCTTTTGATGGCGCCCCTTCGCTTTGGGAGAGGGGTGCACCAGGGATGCCCCATGTCCGGCCAGTTATACGCCGTCTGCGTGGAGGCTTTCCTGCGCCTCCTGCGGACGAGGTTGACGGGACTGGCTCTGCACGGGCTGGGCGTGGAGGTCGTCCTCTCGGCTTACGCCGATGACGTGCTCCTCGCGGTAGAGGATCCCGCTGACCTGCGGAGGATGCGTGATTGCCAGGAGATTTATTCGGCCGCATCCTCCGCCAGAATCAAGTGGGAGAAATGTTCCAGACTCCTGGTGGGTCAGTGATGGGTCGACTCCCTGCCGGAGGAGCTCAGGCCTTTTGCCTGGAGCACGACCCATCTCCTCTATCTGGGAGTCTACCTTTGCCCCGACGAGGAAGCCTGGCCGCCGAACTGGCAGGAGCTGGAGGCCAAGGTCGCCGCTCGCCAAGGGCGCAGGACAGGACTGCTCCGAGTGCTGTCCTACAGGGGTCGAGCACGAGATATAAACCAGTTGGTGGTCGCCATGCTGTGGTACCGGCTGGTCACTTTGACCCCTCCTCCTGCGTTTGTCGCCAAGATACAGAAGGAGGTGGTGTACTTCTTCTGGAACAACAGGAAGCACTGGGTCTCTGCCGCGTTCTTGAGTCTCCCGCTTGGGGAGTGCGGTCAGTCGTTGGTGTGCGTCAGCGCCCAGCTCGCGATTTTCCGTCTTCAGACCCTGCAGAGATACCTTTACGTTGAGCCCCCTCCTAGGTGGCATGCTCTGGTGACGTATTTCTTCCGCCAGCAGCACGGCCTCAACTACGACACACAGCTCCTGTTTGTGAGTGTGGGGGGCGTCAGGACCGCCCTCCGGGAGCTGCCTGCCTTTTACAAGGAACTCATCAGGGTCTGGAGCAAAGTCTCCACCAAGCGCCGCTCTCCAGCGCCTGGAGTGGCGGCCCTCCTGCAGAAGCCGCTGCTCGGGAATCCCTACCTCCACGACCGAGGTTTTAGGTGGCGGTCGGATGAGAGGGCTGTGGCTGGTGAGGTGACCAGCATCAGGGACCTGCGCGATGGCGGAGGAGCGGGCTGGATGGCGGCAGACACGCTGGCGCGGCGCCTAAATTATGCCAACGTCCGCCACGCGGCCGATGCCATCGAGTCGCTAAAAAGAGCTCTGTGCCCCGACTCTGTTAGGTGCATCGAGGATGCTCAGGCACGTGGGGAGATCCCTTCCGAACTGACCCCCGTCCGGACGGAATTCCTCATCAGTGCCAAACTCCGGAACCTCCCTCGGGGGCCGGCGCCTCAAAACATGCGCCGCCTCGGGGAAATCCCCTCCGTGCCTTTCATTTCCGCGTGGAGGGGTTTCCTGTACGGGCTGCTCCTGCACACTCTCAACTTTGCCATCCTCGCCTGCCGTCCGGACAAGCAATGGCGTACCATCTTGCCGTCCGGAGGAGGTAGAGGTCCACGATGGAGGGCATTCTACGCGGGAGTCCTCCCAGTATTTATCGGGGATTTGGCCTGGAGGGTGGTGCACGGAGCAGTGCCGTGCAATAAATCTTTAAGCCGCTTCACGGGGTCCCAGGTCGCCTGCAATTTCTGCGGTCTGGACAAGTCCGTGTTCCATGTTTTTATGGAATGTACGAGGTTGCAGCCCCTGTTTTATTATTTAAAGGGGCTGCTCCTGCAATTCTGGCTGTACTTTAGTCCCACACACCTGATCTTCGGGCACCCTGTGCGGAGGGGAGCGGGTAGGCCCGAGGGCCTCCTCGTAGGACTGCTCCTGGGCACGGCCAAGGGTGCCATCAGCCGGTCCAGGCAGTGGGCGGTCGAGGGGGTCGTTCAACCTGACTGCCTGCCTCTATTCCGCGCGTACATCCGCGCGAGCGTATCCTTGGAGATGGAGCACGCGGTGTCCACCGGTACGCTCGAGGCCTTCCGCGAGAGGTGAGCACCGGAGGGACTGGAGTGCATCATCATGCACGGCAAATAAATTTTAATTAGATTTTATGTTTTTAAGTTAATTTGTTTTAATTGCCGGTGCTTTTAGTGTCCCCCTCCCTTTTTATAGGGGGCACTTGGAAAAAAAAATTCGATTCTGTGCCAAAAAAAAAATGGCATTGTAAATGTTGGTGTTGTCCCCCAGATCCGGGGGCACGGTTTAATGTTTTTCTGTTAACTCCTAAAAGAGTTTCATGCACAAGGACCATTCGTGGAGCTTTGGAGGCCCACGACCGAGGTTTTTTGTGGTGGACGTACGAGAGGGCTTTGCCTGGTGAGGTGACCAGGGTCAGGGACCTGCTCGATGGCGGAGGAGCGGGCTGGATGGCGCCAGACACGCTGGCGCGGCGACTAAATTCAGCCGACGTCCGCCGCGCGGCCGAAGCCATTGAGTCGCTAAATAGAGCTCTGGGCCCCGACTCCGTTCGGTGCATCGAGGAGGCTCAAGCACGTGGGGAGATCCGGTCCGAACTGACCCCCGTCCGGACGGAAGTCCTCATCGGCGTCAAACCCCGGAACCTCCATCGGGGGCCGACGCCTCACAACTTGAGCCACCTCGGGGAAATCCCCTCCGTGCCTTTCAGTTCCGCGTGGAGGGGTTTCCTGTACGGGCTGCTCCTGCACATTCTCAACTTTCCCATCCTTGCCTGCCGACCGGACACGCCATGGTGTACCATCAAGCCGTCCGCAGGAGGCGGGGGTCCCCGATGGAGGGCAATCTACGCAGGGGTCCTCCCAGTAATTGTCGGGGACTTGGCCTGGAGGGTGGTGCACGGAGCAGTCCCGTGCAATAAATTTTTAAGCCAGTTCACGGGCTCCCATGCCGCCTGCAATTTCTGCGGTCTGGAAGAGTCCGTGTTCCAAGTTTTTATTGAGTGCACGAGGTTGCAGCCCCTGTTTTATTATTTAAAGGTGCTGCTCCTGAAATTATGGCAGCACTTCTGATCTTTCGGCACCCTGTGCGGAGGGGAGTGAGTAGGTCCGAGGGCCTCCTCGTAGGACAGCTCCTGGGCACGGCCAATGGTGCCATCAACCGGTCCAGGCAGCGGGGGGTCGAGGGGGTCGTTCAACCAGACTGCCTGCCTCTCTTACGCGCATACATCCGGTCCAGGGTATCCCTGGAGATGGAGCACGCGGTGTCCACCGGTACGTTCGCGGCCTTCCGCGAGAGGTGGGCACCGGAGGGACTGGAGTGCATCATCACGCCCGGCAACCACATTGTAATTTGATTTTATGTTTTCAAGTTAATTTGTTTTAATTGCCGGTGCTTTTAATATCCCCCTCCCCTTTTAAAGGGGGCACTTGGAAAAAAAAATTCGGTTCTGTGCCAAAAAGAAATGGCATTGTAAATGTTGGTGTTTCCCCCAGATCGGGGGGGGGGGCACGATTTAATGTTTTTCTGTTAACTCCTGAAAGTGTTTCATGCACAAGGACCAATCGTGGAGCTTTGGAGGCGTGTCCTGCTCAGTTGGCTGAGTGAGCAGTGGGGAGAACAGCTCCTGTTGTAGCTCCTGGCTGGGCCTGTGAATCAGCCCAGGAAGAGAAGGAAGGAAGGGGCTTCACCACGATCATTTCACCCAGAGGGAGAGGTGGAAAGCAGAAAACTTTAACAACTTTACCATTTCCACAAAGAGTAGGAGAGAGGGGGAAAGACCCAAAATCACATCCAGTGTTGAAGGAGGGAGACTCTACCATTCTACAGGTGGGTGTATTGGTGCAGTCCCTAAAAGACTTTGTTGTATCGGTGGGGGGGAGGAAAGAATGCCAGTCGGGGGCCGGAGCATCGCGGGGGGTGTGTGTGTGTGGAAGTGTGTGTGGAGGTCTCGCTTACAGCTGGGCCCTACACACCACTGAAGCACCCCTCCCCCATTGCCTAGCCTGGGATAGCTGGAGCTTCCAGGCTGAAGAAACAATTAATCCACCCTAATTAACATCGTTGGGTGTGTGTGCCTGTGTGGCTCCAGCTGCACCAGGTGAAGACATCTTCTCCCCTCACCCGAAGACTATTTTTGTTTGCCATCTGGGGATTGCACCCACCCACAGCTGCGAGGGAAGAACTTCCCTCGCAGTTTCCCCCTTCCCATCCCCTCTCTCTCTTTCTCTGTTACTCTCTGTTTCTCCCCTCTCTCTCTGAGAGCCCCTTTTTTTTTCTTATATTACAAAAACAATTAAGACAACTGAGCAGAGGGAGCAAGGCCCCTCCCCAATCGTCAACTAGGGGAGAGGTGTGCCTCGTTAAGAGCTCCTCTGCTCAGTCTTTTGAACGAGGCCATTTAAAGACCAGTAAGGCCTGTGACTTTGGGGTGGGTGTAGTTCTTAAAGGGACCCCGCGATGGCGACCCCATCCACGTCGGTGGCAGGGCCAGCAAGGACGTATGCGCAGGCGCCATCCGCAACCACGGTGCCCCCTGTGGCTCCTGCTGCCCTGCCACCTTTCAGATTGATTACGAAAAAACACGGGGTCAAGAGCTACACTCAGCCCACAATGAGCATCGAGGAGTGCGTGCGGGCGATGGCTGGGGTAGTCGGCCCCTCGGCCATTGTCGTAGCCTCTAAGATGTCTGGGAAGGCTGTGTTCTTCCTGGGGTCGGAGCGGACGGTGTCCCTGGCCCTTGAAAGGAGGCTCACGGTGGGCGGGACGTTCCTGCCGGTGGATCCTCTCGAGGCCACCGCGCAGAGGGTCATCATTTCAAACGTCCCGCCCTTTGTTCCCGCTGAGTTCCTCCTCCCCCACCTACACCAACTCGGGGAGGTAAGGTCGGGGATTAACCCCATACCGCTCGGCCTCAGAGAGAACAGCCTGCGCCACGTGTTCTCTTTCCGCCGACAGCTCTTTGTCCGGCTGGCGCGGGAGGAGACGACGGAAGGTCATTTTAATGTGGTGCACGAGGGGGCTGCCTACAGTGTCTTCTGGACGTCGGACGGCGTGCGGTGCCATGCCTGTAGGGAGGTGGGGCATGTTCGTAATAACTGCCCCGCCTCCATGGCCGCCAAACCACCGAGGATGGCCAAGGCTGGCGCCGCCGCCACCCCTTCCCCTAGTAGCGTCCGCGTGCCGGGAGCTGTGGGTGCGCGGGCATCATCGGGGGCCTTTTATTTTCACGGCCTCCGGCGGGGGGGGAGGGAGAGCATCCGATCGGATGGAAGGCGCGGAAGAAGGCGAAACATCTGGCGGCGGGTCCCCTCGGTGCGCTAGATGATTTGTTTACCGCGCTCGGCCCAACCCCGTCACCGGCGAGCGCGGGTTGCCGTGAGCCCGTGCCCGAGCCCTTGACCAATACCGCAGACGGTTTCGGGCGCGCAAGAAAAGGGAAAGGGTGGGGCGGAGCGGGAGGCCTCGGCAGAGATGCAGGTCTCCTTGTCTCCGCGCCCTCCCGGG
Organism: Pristiophorus japonicus; assembly: GCF_044704955.1. NCBI lineage: Eukaryota > Metazoa > Chordata > Chondrichthyes > Pristiophoridae > Pristiophorus > Pristiophorus japonicus. Next base: position 1,996,745 of record NW_027254751.1, read on the forward strand.
AAAAAAAGGAGGCGCCGCTCCAATGAGGCGGGGGGGAACAGCATCCCTCCACGGAGGAGTCGGTGCCCGCCGCAAGTCCCACGTCTCCCACCAGCGCCCCCAAACTACACCGTAGGCACAAGGAATCTGTCCCCGGGGAGGGTGAGGCAGTCGAGGCTGCACAGCCGTGCCTCCCGGGGATGGCGTGAAAGATCTGCCTGTCGTGGGGGGCGTGGGGCCAGCGGAAGAATGCGTAGCCACCGGGTCGAGCGTCCCGGGGACTGAGGCGGGCTGGGCCGAAAAGGCCGAACCTGAGCCCGCCCAGGCAATATCCAACTTCCCCCGGGATTTGCTCGACTCGGCAGAAACCGAAAATATGATTAATTCCACAGAACATCCACACGCTGGGCCGGGGGGTGGCGACGGGGAGGGGGAAGAACAACAACCCTCGCCCCCTACTTTGGAGCTTAGGGACTTATTGGACCTGGAGAATTTCCTAAACCTGGTCTCTCCTTGTTCCCCGGCTCCTGGGGCGGAGGAGGAACCCCTTCCGCTGTCGCTTCCCGACACAGCACCAATTTTAAAAGAGCCCAGTGGGGACTCCTCTGCCAACGTTCCTGGGGGTGGGATCGGGGCAGAGCCAGGGCCAGATGGAGCGGCCGGGCCGTTTGCCGTACCTCGTGCGGTCGACGGTCCGGCTGCTAGCGGCGATCTCCCGGAGGGGGACGGGGACTCGGTGGGGGACGCGAGAGAAGATCTAGAGTCCATCGCCAGTGAGGCGGTGGAGCTGCTCGCGTCCGCCGCTGAGACCCTCCTCATTCCTGCAAAGGAACTCCGGGACTTTTTGGTCCAGTGCTGGGGTCGCCGCGACCAAGCCCGTCTGGCCCTGGAAAGATGATCTGAGCCGGTGTTGCTCATCGCTTCCGTCCGCGCCGCCGCTAAAACCATGGCCGCGGGCCGGCCCTTATCAAGGGCGCAAGGCCTTGAGCTGCGCCGGCTCAAAAGGTTCCTCGCTGGGCTGCTGAAGGAGTGGAGTTCAACAAACGACTCCACTCCCAGCCCCACAATAGGTTCGGTAGAGGTTGCACTATTCTCTAGTCATGAAGATAACCATAGCCAGACTCAACATCAACGGCAGCAGAGAGGCACACCGTAGATTTAACAGTTTTTCGCTCCTGTGGGAGGGGAAATATGCGGCGTGCTTCCTGCAAGAAACCCACACCGTTCCGGGAGACGAAGCCACGTGGCTCCTGGAATGGCAAGGAGAGGTCCGCATGAGCCACCTCACCGCCACTTCTAGTGGGGTGGTCATCTTGCTGGTCCCCCTTTTTCAGCCGGAGATCTTTGGGGTCGAGGAGCCCGTGCCAGGCCGCTTGCTGCACGTAACGGTTTACCGGGGGACTTGCCACTCCATCTCGTGAACGTGTACGCCCCTCAGCCCGGCCCGCAGCAAACGCGCTTCTTCGAAGAGGTGTCCGCTCTTCTTGGCTCCGTCGACGTCGACGACTGCAATGTCCTCGGGGGGGATTTTAACTGCACCCTCGAGGCGAGGGACCGCTCCGGTGCCCCGCAGAGCATGATGGCGATGGAGAAGTTGAGGGACCTGGTCGGGTCCTTCGACTTGGTGGACGTCTGGCGAAATCTCCATCCCGACTCCAGCCCCTTTACTTGGGTGATGCCTGGAGTAGGATGATACAGAGTCGACCGCCTTTACGTGTCTCGGGCATACGTTTCCTGCGTCCCGGCGGCCTCCATGCGGCCGGTGCCGTGTTCGAACCACCAGCTGATGTGGGCGGAGCTCGCTTCGCTCCGCGCGAGGACGGGGTCCGCGTACTGGCACTTTAACAACCGGCTGCTGGAGGACGTGCGGTTCCAGGACTCGTTCCGTCGTGTCTGGCCCGACTAGATAAGGAAGCAGGGGGGCTTCCCCTCCTTGAGGCTATGGTGGGACGTGGGCAAGGCTCACGTCCTCGTCTTCTGTCAAGAGTACGCGAGGGGATCGACCAAGAAGCGGGCGGCCAGGGTCGGGCGCCTAGAAAATGAGGTGCTCGACCTAGATTCCTGTCTCGGTAAAGTCGTTGGGGACCCGACCCTGTGGACGGTGTACGAAGCGAACAAGGCCGCACAGAAGGACCTGCAGCTCGTCGGGTCCCGAGGCGCGTTCGTGAGGTCGCGGATCCGGTTCCTGCGGGATCTGGACCGCGGCTCCTCCTTCCTCTACTCGCTGGAAAAAAGACAGAGTGTCCGTACGCAGCTCTTGACGCTGCTGGCAGACGACGGCTCTCTCGTCTCGGATCCGGAGGGCGTCAACAACAGGGCCCGTGAATATTACAGGGCCCTGTTCTCTCTGGAGCCTTCCAGCGAAGAAGCGCGGAGAGTTTTGTGGGAGGACCTGCCAAAGGTAAGCCCGGAGGGCCCCGAAAATCTAGAAGCTCCGCTAAGCCCGGCTCTCGAGGGGAAAATCCCCGGGGCTGGCCGGGCTGGCCGTGGAGTTCCACAGTGCGTTCTGGGACGTCCTGGGGGGCGACTACGTGCGGGTCCTGGGGGAAAGTCTGGCGACCGGGGAGATGCCCCTCTCTTGGCGCAGGGCAGTCATCGTCCTGCTGCCTCAGAAGGGTGATCTCCAACTCCTTAAGAACTGGCGCCCGGTCTCCCTCCTCAGCACGGACTACAAGATCTTCGCTAGGGCGATGTATGCTCGCCTTGGCGCCGTGCTGGACCATATAAGCCACCCGGACCAGTCCTACACGGTCCCGGGCCGGACAATCCACGATAACATCCATCTGGTCCGGGACCTCATCCATTATTCCCAGGAGGCTGGTCTGTCGGTCGCCTTCCTATCCCTCGACCAAGAGAAGGCGTTCCACAGGGTGCATCATGACTATCTGCTCGGAACTCTGCGCGCTTTCGGGTTCGGGACGCATTTCGTCAACCGGATCCGACTTTTGTACGCCGCCGCAGAGTGTCTGATTAAGGTTAACGGGTCCTTAACGGCGCCCCTTCGCTTTGGGAGAGGGGTGCGCCAGGGATGCCCCATGTCCGGCCATTTATATGCCGTCTGCGTAGAGCCTTTCCTGCGCCTCCTGCAGACGAGGTTGACGGGACTGGCTCTGCAAGGGCCGGGCGTGGAGGTCGTCCTCCCGGCGTTCGCCGATGATGTGCTCCTCGCAGTAGAGGATCCTGCTGACCTGTGGAGGATGCGTGAGTGCCAGGAGATTTACTCGGCCGCATCCTCCGCCAGTATCAACTGGGAAAAATGTTCCGGACTCCTGGTGGGTCAGTGGCGGGTCGACTCCCTGCCGGAGGAGCTCAGGCCTTTTGCCTGGAGCACGACCCATCTCCTCTATCTGGGAGTCTACCTTAGCCCCGACGAGGAAGCCTGGCCGGCGAACTGGCAGGAGCTGGAGGCCAAGGGTCGCCGCTCACCCAGGGCTCTGGACAGGACTGCTCCGAGTGCTGTCCTACAGGGGTCGAGCGCTAGTCATAAACCATTTGTTGGCCGCCATGTTGTGGTACCGGCTGGTCACTTTGAACCCTCCCCCTGCGTTTGTCGCCAACATACAGAAGAAGCTGGTGGACTTCTTCTGGAACAACAGGAAGCACTGGGTCTCTGCGGCGGTCTTGAGACTCCCGCTTGGGGAGGGCGGTCAGTCGTTGGTGTGCGTCAGCACCCAGCTCGCGACTTTCCGTCTTCAGACCCTGCAGAGATACCTTTACGTCGATCCCACTCCTAGTTGGCATGCTCTGGCGACGTATCTCTTCCGCCAGCAGCACGGCCTCAATTACGACACGCAGCTCCTGTTTGTGAGTGTGGGGGGCGTCAGGACCGCTCTCCGGGAGCTGCCTGTCTTTTACAAGGAACTCACCAGAATCTGGAACAAAGTCTCCACCAAGCGCAGCTCTCCATCGGCTGGATGGCGGCCATCCTGCAGGAGGCGCTGCTCGGGAATCCCTACATCCACGACCGAGGTTTTAGGTGGCGGTCGGACGAGAGGGCTGTGGCTAGTGAGGTGATCAGGGTCAGGGACCTGCTCGATGGCGGAGGAGTGGGCTGGATGGCGCCAGAAACGCTGGCGCGACGCCTAAATTCTGCCAATGTCCGCCACGCGGCCAATGCCATCCAGTCGCTAAAAAGAGCTCTGGGCCCCGACTCTGTTAGTTGCATCGAGGAGGCTCAAGCACGTGGGGAGATCCCTTCCAAACTGACCACCGTCCGGACGGAATTCCTCATCAGCGCCAAAACCCGGAACCTCCCTCGGGGGCCGGCGCCTCACAACTTGAGCCACCTCGGGGAAATCCCCTCCGTGCCTTTCAGTTCCGCGCGGAGGGATTTCCTGTACGGGCTGCTCCTGCACACTCTCAACTTTGCCATCCTCGCCGGCCGTGCGGACACGCCATGGCGTACCATATTGCCATCCAGAGGAGGCGGGGGTCCCCGATGGAGGACACTCTACCGGGAGTCCTCCCAGTATTTATCGGGGACTTGGCCTCGAGGGTGGTGCACGGAGCAGTGCCATGCAATACATATTTAGGCCGGTTCACGGGCTCCCAGGCCGCCTGCAATTTCTGCGGTCTGGAAGAGTCCGTGTTCCATGTTTTTATGGAATGCACGAAGTTGCAGCCCCTGTTTTATTATTTAAAGGGGCTGCTCATGAAATTCTGGCTGCACTTCAGTCCTACACTCCTGATCTTCGGGCACCCTGTGCGGAGTCGAGCGGGTAGGTCCGAGGGCCTCCTCGTAGGACTGCTCCTGGGCACGGCCAAGGGTGCCATCAGCCGGACAGGCAGCGGGCGGTCGAGGGAGTCGTTCAACCTGACTGCCTGCCTCTCTTCCGCGCCTGCATCCGGTCCAGGGTGTCCCTGGAGATAGAGCACGCGGTGTCGACCGGTACGCTCGCGGCCTTTCGTGAGAGGTGGGCACCGGAGGGACTGGAGTGCATCGTCATGCCCGTCAAACAAATTTTAATTTGATTTTATGTTTTTTAAGTTAATTTGTTTTAATTGCCAGTGGTTGTAGTGTCCCCCTCCCCTTTTATAGGGGGCACTTGGGAAAAAAAATTAGAATCTGTGCCTAAAAAAAATGGCATTGTAAGTGTTGGTGTTTCCCCCAGATCGGTGGGCACGGTTTAATGTTTTTCTGTCAACGCCTAAAAGAGTTTCATGCACAAGGACCCCCAGGTCTCTCTGCACCGCAGCATGTTGTAATTTCTCCCCATTCAAATAATATTCCCTTTTACTGTTTTTTTTCCCAAGGTGGATGACCTCACATTTTCCGACATTGCATTCCATCTGCCGAACCTTAACCCATTCGCTGAACCTATCCAAATCACCTTGCAGCCTCTCTGTGTCGTCTACACAACCCGCTTCCCCACTAACCTTTGTGTCATCTGAAAATTTTGTTGCACTACACTCTGTCCCCTCTTCTCGGTCATCTATGTATATTTAAAACAGTTGTGGTCCCAGCACCGATCCCTGTGGCACACCAGTAAACATCGATTTCCCACCCAAAAAGGACCCATTTATCCCGATTCTCTGCTTTCTGTTAGCTAGCCAATTCTCTATCCATGCTAATACATTTCCTCTGACTCCGTGTACCTTTATCTTCTGCAGTAACCTTTTGTGTGGCACCTTATCGAATGCCTTTTGAAAATCTAAATACACCACATCCATCGGTACACCTCTATCCACCATGCTCGTTATATCCTCAAAGAATTCCAGTAAATTAGTTAAACATGATTTCCCCTTCATGAATCCACGTTGCGTCTGCTTGATTGCACTATTCCTATCCAGATGTCCCGCTATTTCTTCCTTCATGATAGTTTCAAGCATTTTCCCCACTACAGATGTTAAACTAACCGGCCTATAGTTACCCGCCTTTTGCCTGCCCACTTTTTGAAACAGAGGCGTTACATTAGCTGCTTTCCAATCCGCTGGTACCTCCCCAGAGTCCAGATAATTTTGGTAGATTATAACGAATGCATCTGCTATAACTTCCGCCATCTCATTTAATACCCTGAGATGCATTTCATCAGGACCAGGGGGCTTGTCTACCTTGAGTCCCATTAGCCTGTCCAGCACTAACTCCAAAGTGATAGTGATTGTCTCAAGGTCCTCTCTTCCCACATTCCTCTCTCACTCTCTCTCTTTGTCCATCTCTCTCTCTCTCTATCTATCTGTAAATGTCTCTCTCTCTGTCAGTCTGTCCCTCTCTCTCATAGCCCTGTTTCAATCGCCAAACTAATCCCACTGCTCCGCTCTATCCCCATAGCACTGTATCAATCCCGAAATTAATCCCACTGCCCCGCGCTGTCGCCATAGCCCTCTATCAATTCCCAAACTAATCCCACTGTCCCGCTCTCTCCCCATAGCCCTGTATCAATCCTCAAACTAATCACACTGCCCCGCTCTCTCCCCATAGCCCTGTATCAATCCACAAACTAATCCCACAGCCCCGCTCTCTCCCCATAGCCCTGTATCAATCCCCAAACTAATCCCATTGCCCCGCTCTCTCCCCATAGCCCTGTATCAATTCCCAAACAAATCACACTCCCCCGCTCTCTCCCCATAGCTCTGTATCAAACCCCAAACTAATCCCACTGCCCCTCCCTTTCTCTCACTCTATGTCTCTCTCTCTCTCTCCCTCTCTCTCTCTCTCTCTCCCTCTCTGTCTCTCTCTCTCTGCCTGTATCATCCCTGACCTCACAATATCTTGACCCCGCGCGGACAGGGTCAGGAGCAGAGGTCAGATGTCGGGTGTTAGAAAATGTACTACCAAATGACATATTGTAAATCCCAGTGAGACTGTAAATAAACAGATACAAATATAAAATGTGAGAAGACTTTAATAAAAAGTAAACGCAGACAGCAGCTCCATCCACGCCCTTTCTCATCATTGCCCCGCTCCATTGTATTAAAAAGCAGCAATAAGTTGTGCTCTGAAAGTGAGCACATTGCTCAGGTATCAGCACCATGCACCATTGGTGATGGGAAATACACAAACTATCTCTCTTCACAGAGACCCGGAGTTTGTAAACCTTCGCTTTAAAGGGCTGAATGTTCAAATTTCCTCCGTGCGGGCGGTAAAACTGGAGCCGATCCCCTAACACCCGAGTTGTGGTAGGTAAAAGTGAGAATTTACCCCAGAGTGTTTAACCGTCCCTTGCAGCCCATTGTAGACCACTGACAGCCAGGAGATGGGGATGGTGAGCTGGGCAAAGGTCTGTAAAGTTTTACAGTACAATATCACCAGCTGCTGGTGTACATCAGTACTGCAGTAATGCCAACATTGGAGAAACATTCGCTTCTTTCACAATTCAGGCAAGGTCTTTCTTCAGAACTGAGAGATAATTGGATCAGAGAGAAGGCCGTAAAATAAACAGGAGACTAGAAAGCTGAAATTAGATCCCCTCACTTTTCTGAGTACATAACTCACTCAGAGAATTGTGAACCTGCGGAATTCTCTGCCTGACTCCAATGACTGAGTGAATTCCTTCCCACACTCAGAGAGGTGAACAGCCTCTCCCCAGTATGAACTCGCTGGTGTATCAGCAGGTGGCATAACTGAGTGAATCCCTTCCCACACTCAGAGAGGTGAACGGCCTTTCCCCAGTGTGAACTAGCTGGTGTGTCACCAGGTGGGATAACTGAGTGAATCCCTTCCCACACTCAGAGAGATGAACAGTCTCTCACCAGTGTGAACTTGCTGTTGTGCCATCAGGTGGGATAACTGAGTGAATCCCTTCTTACACTCAGAGAGGTGAACGGCCTCTCCCCAGTGTGAACTCGCCGATGTGTTTCCAGCTGGGACGTGTCGTGGAAACGTTTCCCACAGTCCCCACATTTACACCGTTTTTCTCCAGTGTGACTGCGCTTGTGTCTCTCCAGGTTGGACGATCGGCTGAATCCTTGCCCACACACACAGCACGTGTACAGTTTCTCCCCGCTGTGATCAGTGTTTTTTGCTTACATGGTCAAAGGCCAAAGATATTCAGGTCCCGATGAATCGAGTGACTCCATCAGATCTGAATATGATGTTTGGTTCGAGCCTCTGGTCGACAAATCCTCCCCGTTTAATACATTGTAAAGTGAACTTCTGTAAAGTAAAGTGAAAGAAGAACATTAGAACATAAGAAATAGGAGCAGGAGTAGGCCATAATACCCCTGGAGCATGCTCCACCTTTCAATAAGATCATGGCTGATCTGATCATGGACTCAGCTCCACTTCGCTGCCCACTCCCCATAAATCTTTACTTCCATAATCGCTCAAAAATCTGTCTATCTCCGCCTTAAATAAATTCAATGTCCCGGCTTCCACAGCTCTCTGGGACAGGGAATTCCACAGATTTACAACCCTCAAAAGAAGAAATTCCTCCTCATCTCAGTTTAAAATGGGCGACCCCTTACACTGAAACAATGCCCCCGGTTTTAGTTTCCCCTGTGAGTGGGAACATCCTCTCTGCATCCACCTTGTCAAGCCACCTCAGTATCTTTTATGTTTCAACAAGATCACCTCTCATTCTTCTTAACTCCAATGTGCAAAGGCCCAAACGACTCAAACCTTTCTTCATAAGTCAACCCCCTTATCTCAGGAATCAACCTCGTGAACCTTCTCTGAACTGCCTATATTGCAACTATATCCTTCCTTAAATACAGAGACCAAAACTGCACGCAGTAGTCCAGGTGTGGCCTCATCAATACCTTGTACAGTTGTAGCAGGACTTCTCTGCTTTTATACTCTATCCCCTTTGCAATCCCAGCTTCTTCAGTCTGTCCAGGTAACTGAAGTCTCTCATCCCTGGAATCATTCTCGTAAATCTTTCCTGCACCCTCTATAAGGCCTTCATATTCTTCCTAAACTGCGTTGCCCACAGCTGGGTCTGGATCACTGGACCCTGAGGCTGGTCCCTCACACACTGAGCCTCACATTCACACACACTTCAACTGGGTCTTCATCACTGGACCCTGAGGTTGGTACCTCACACACTGAGCCTCACATTCACACACACTTCAGCTGGGTCTGGATCACTGGACCCTGATACCGGATATGCAGCGAATGAGTTAGGACAATGGCGTGGTTTTCCTGCAGAAAGTGAGCCTCTGTATGTTTTCGGTGAAGGAGAGCTCGATGAATGTGACACTATTTTATTGCTCACAAGTTTAGAATCACATTGCTGTCACAGTGCCCAATCTGACCTGTGGTCACAGATATCTGACAGCAGGCAATGGCCACCTGGGTCATTTCTTCCTGAGAAGAGTCTGCAGCTGCCCACACACCGTGCTACTTGTTCTCATTGCCATGGGTGTTGTTACTCTGCAAACACCATTGTACATAGACAGTGGGAAAGGGGACTCGCTGCTGGAAACACCACCGTTCACAGACATCAGGACAATGTAATCAGGTCCACAATCAACATCACTTCAGTTCCAATAAATTCCACAGAGCCGCAGGTGATGGAGAAGCCGTTCGTGAACTGCAGAATGTAAACTTTCAAAGACAATTCATGCTGATTGATATAATGATCTGTTTATTATTCTCCAGGCATTTCCACACACAAAAACCAACACAGTTACGATTCACTTCCTGATATTCTTCAGCTTTTAAATCGAAAGGCGTATTCTCCTTTTACACGTGTTGTGATGTTCATCCGACAATAAACATGGTCACAACATCCTAAACCTCAATGCTGGGACTTGTATCTCTCTGTGTCCAGGAGCATGATTTAATCCAATTAAACTCCTACCTCTATTATAACCCACTGTCTACATAATGCTCTTCTACCTTGTTCACAGACACTTACACAGGAAACCGCAGGCCTTGTCAGATATTGCCCAGTGTTATGTCTGAAGAAGCCTGGGCCTGAGTTGTAGCCTGCTGAGGTTCAGGTAAAATATAACTCAGGATACGATATGTGATGTAATGCAGGTCTAATATTGGGAATTGCTCTGAACTTTTCTTTCCTCAACTAAATTAAATATTATTCTCAGAGGATACTTCAACCCATTTTACAGCTCATCTTTGAATTTAGTCTGGGTTACTGCATAAATACACGTGTTTGTACAGCAGCTTAAAAGCAGCAGCATGCAGCTGGTACTGTCTGCAATATACATCGGGTCATTGAAACTTGTATGATAATAGTGGTTTGTAATTCGGTATAATAAGAAATATATCACATACGCCATCCAGAGCAGTATGAAGTTACCGGATATAGCGAAGAGTAAGATGATGGATTTCCTTCAGTTCTCCATCTCCGGATCATTGTGATTCACATCATTCTTGCTGCCCCTCAGCCTCCTGCGGACTCTGTTGGCCGCCAAAATGAATCCTACAGTCAGAGCATTGAGCAGCAGTATCAGAAATATTGGGAGCAGTGGGGTAAAACAGCGATTAATCCAGCCAAATATTACCCAAGCAATTACACTGTAATACCCGGATTTTGTTTTACACAACCAGGATACATTGTCGATTGTATAGTAGGGTTCATATATAAAGAACCAGGGGATGTTTTTTATACAGAACAGCAGGCACACGGTTTCTATAACCAGGGATGCAGTTTTCTCGGTGCAATATTTCGTCCTCAGCTTCTGGCAACAAATGGTAACAAAACGATCGAAAGTGAAAGCGATGGTTAACCAGACAGAAATATCGGTGACTGCACGAACCAGCGCTCGGAGGAAAGAACACACAGGTGTGATGTACAGGAAGGTAGTCGGGAAATAATAATCATTAATCCGAACCAGTATCACATCAGTGATAATGACCAGTAGATCCGCCGCTGACATGGCCACCAGGTAGCGAGCGATACATCTGGAGAGACCGCACTTTCCCCGGGACAGGATCACAATCGTCACCACATTAGCTGTAAAAGGGAAACACACAGGAACAGGGAATCAGCCGTCAGGTTACAGCAAGGGAGTCAGTTACATAGGATTTGGTGTGAAATGTACTTTACTGCAGGATCTGGGGACTGGAACTGAACTCTTTACCGCTGCTAGAATTGTCTAGCAGAACAGGATTTAAACATACAATTGCAATGTTAAATATCTGTGAGTGTGGGGTAAATACGCGAAAATAAACGATTCACAAAGAGTATAGAATATACAAATGGACTCTGGAAATTTCCTCGGAGCTGTTATCCTTCTGCCACTGCAACTTCGTAGAAAGTGGTGCAGAAATCCACCGGAGATCCGAGTAAACTACTGGCCATTTAAATGTATGAATAAATGGACAGTGTGAGAATGAGTTATGGATAATTGCGAAAAGTTGCAGTTCAGTGACGGAAGAAGAAATGAACAGAAAATGAATTGAAAATAAGCCATGAATGGTCAATTCTAAATTGGAAGATGGTTGGGGAGCGGAGAGAATGACGCCTGATCGATATGCAGTGAATGCTAAAGGGGAACAACCGAGGCTGAGACAAAGTGCGGGATTTGGGTCCGTGGAAAGGAAAGGGGAGCGGATACAAGGTGTGGGTACGAAATGGCTCAGAGCTCTCATGTTGTATTCGCAGACTGGAGGCTATGAGTAAAGACCTTTGGACAAACTACTGTCAAACACCACGATAATAGGGGAGTTGGTATGTTTGAACTCAGCCAAGTTGCAACAGTTACGTTTGTAATCCACCAGATCAACATTTAATCTGATCAACTAACTTCTTGGCCGGAAGTCTCAGGTCTTTACATTGGTGCCTTGTACAGTGCAACCCCATCTGGACAAACTCTAACAATAACCACAAGGGGGAGAAGTTCAGATGTGATCATGAACAAACAACCTTATCTTGCACCTTCTTCTTAATCCTCGGAAAAATATACATTCCAAAGTACACAATGGCACAAGGGGCATAATCTTCTCCTCGCTTTTGACGCCTCTAATAATGGAACAAACATCAAAGGGAGTTGTGGGTGGCGATCTCTAGACCACAGCAAAGATAGAGTGCAAGTGACAATAGAGGCTGTAGTCCAGCCCAGGAGATACCTGCCGAGATTCAGCTTCAGACAGGCTCCGTGGTAAGATCTAAGCTCTGGATTGGCAGAATCCATCTTTAATATTAATCCGGCACATAGCAATATGGAGAATCTGTCTCTTTGGTGAGAAAGACTGGCGGAAAGTACATCCCAGCGGATGTGGGACATAATATGTACCTGTGCTTCCAGCACAATCTATCAACAATGTAAGATATGCTCAGAAGTGTTTGATTTGGATTCCTTTGGTGTGCAGGATAGTGTGACATATAGCAATTGTTCCAACTTGATATACGTAAAGAGCTCCATGTGTTCATTTGTAAAGAAATAGAGACAGAGAGAGCGAGAGAGAGACTACATATACAAAAGAAACATCGGCACTTAAAAGATATTCTGAGCAAGATAACGCGGCTGTAGTAGAAATAATTAACTGCATTCCCGTTCAACTGTGTTTAGACAATACAGTCTTAGCTGGAAATTAAATCACATGGGTATATAAGATTAATGTAGTTAAGTTTGAGAGTGTGGTATGTGGCGGGGGGCAGGGGGGGCGTGTGGTTACAATGGATAAAGAAGAAGATTAGAAATCTACAGAGAAAAATGGACACAGTAACTCTGAATCAAAAACAAGAAATGGGCCGTCCTGTGCTGTTTACAAGAAGGAGGTGGGCCTCCTTCGTGAACCGCTGCAGTCCGTGTGGTGACGGTGCTCCACAGAGTTGTTAGCTGGTGAGCTGCATGTAATTATGGCGCAGATATGAGGAGATAATATTTACGACTGGGCTTTGCAAATGGACAAATCTGTCAGTAATTTATGTATCTGAACTATACAACCTCATAAAAGTTGGTAAAATCATGTTTCCTGTTCAGTATTTGTCAAATCACTTAATTAATTCAACAATTGGATCATTATTATAACAACAACAATAATTTCTACTTATATAGGGCCTTTATAAAACTTCCCGAGGTGCTTCGCAGGAGTGTTATAAGACATAACAAATAAATTTGGCACCGAGCCACATAAGAATAAATTGCGACCGATTACCAAAAGTTTGATCAGAGGTAGGTTATAAGCACTGTCTTCAAGGAAGAATGGGAAGTATTGAGGCGGTGAGGATGTAGGGAGGCTGTTCCAGAGCTCAGGGCTCGGGCAACTGACGGCATGGCCACCAATGGTTGAGCAGTTATAATCAGGGATGCACAAGAGGGTAGAATGTGAGGAGTGCAGACATATTGGTGGGTTGCGATGCTAAAGCAGATTACAGAGATAGGGAGGGACGAGGCCATGGAAGGATTTGTACACAGAAGGAGAATTTTGGAATCGAGGCATTGTTGAACCGGGTCAATGTGGCTCAGCGAGCACAGGTGGGATTTCGTGCGAGATTGGACATGCACTGGCGAGTTTTGAATGACCTCAAGTTTACATAGGGTAGAATGTAGGAGGTTAGCCAGGAGTGTGTTGCAGCTGTACAAACTAGAGGTAATTAAGGCTTGGATGGAGGTTTCAGCAGCAGAGGAACTGAGGCAGGGGCGGAGATGGGCAATGTTATGAAGGTGGAAACAAGTGGATTTAGTTATGCTGAAGATATATGGCCAGAAGATTATTTCCCGTTCAAATATGTAGCTAGATTGCGAACTGTCTGGTTCAGTCACAGACAGAAGCACGGGAGAAGGATCGAGTCGTTGGTTAGTGAACACAGTTTGTGGCGGGACCCAAAGAAAATGTCATCGGTATTCCCAATATTTAATTGGATAACATTTCTGCTCAACAAGTACTGAATGTCAGACAAGCAGTCTGCCAATTTAGAGACCTTGGAGGCCTCGAGAGAAGTGGTGGTGAGGTAGAGCTAGTTATCAGCAGCCGACATGTAGAAACTGAAGCTGTGTTTTCGGATGATGTCGGCATAGAGTGGAGAACAGGAGGCGGCCAATGATAATTTCCTGGGGAACACGATATGCAACGATTTATCGTGAGAATAGAAGCGAATGCAAGTGATGTTCTGGCTACGATTAGGGAGATACAGATGGAACCAGGCAGGTGCACTCCCACCCAGTTGGAGAACCATTGTTGGAAAATGGAGTACTCAACCATATCAAAGGCTGGGACTGGTCGAGAATGATGAGGAGGGAAAGTTTATCTTTGTCAATGTGACAAAGAATGCCATTTGTGAGTTTGATAAGAGCAGTTTCGGTAGTGTGGCATGGTGGTTACCAGACTGAAGGGATTCAAACATGGAGTTCCGGGAGGCGACAACATGTTCAAGGACTGTAGAGTGGAAATTAAGGTTGGAGAGGGGGCGGTAGCTTGCAAGGCCAGTGTGGTGAAGGGTTGTTTTTTGAGGAGGGGGTGATGACGGTAGATTTGAAGGAGAGGAGAGGACATGAGCTGAGAGTACCGTTAACAATGTCAGCTAACACGGAAGCCAGAAAAGGAAGTTGTGTGGTCAGCAGCTTAGTGGGAATAGGGTCAAGTGAGCTGGAAGTGTGTCTCATGGATAAGATGAGCATGGAGAGGTCAAGAGTGGCAGATCAGGGAGAGAATAGAGAGAGTTGCGACTTCATGGCTAGCGCAGGGTGGAAACTTAGGGGAAGTTTGACCCGTTGGGCTAGAGGAAGGAAGAGAATTGGCAGAGGCAGCTGATTGGATGGTCTCAATCTTTGACGCAAATAATTCCGTGAGCTGCTCACACTTGTTGTTGGAGGTGAGTGTGGTGGAGACTGGGGAGAGGAGTTTAACAAGAAGGTTAACAGTCGAGAATAGTAGCCGGGGGTTATATTTCCATTCTAGAATGATGTTGGAATAGTGAGCAGTTTTAGCAGACACGAGAAGGGCCCGATAATACTTTATGCAGGCTAGCCAAATCTGGCGTTGAATGGTTAAGTCAGTTGTCCGACACATCAGTCATTGAAGGTTGGCATGCAGGTGCAGCAGGCGGTTAAGAAAGCAAATGGCATGTTGGCCTTCATAGCAAGGGGATTTGAGTGCAGGGGCAGGGAGGTGTTGCTACAGTTGTACAGGGCATTGGTGAGGCCACACCTGGAGTATTGTGTGCAGTTTTGGTCTCCTAACCTGAGGAAGGGCATTCTTGCTATTGAGGGAGTGCAGCGAAGGTTCACCAGACTGATTCCCGGGATGGCGGGACTGACCTATCAAGAAAGATTGCATCAACTAGGCTTGTATTCACTGGAGTTCAGAAGAATGAGAGGGGACCTCATAGAAACATTTCAAATTCTTAAGGGGTTAGACAGGTTAGATGCAGGAAGAATGTTCCCAATGTTGGGGAAGTCCAGAACCAGAGGTCACAGTCTAAGGATAAGGGGTAAGCCATTTTGGACCGAGATACGGAGGAACGTCTTCACCCAGAGAGTGGTGAACCTGTGGAATTCTCTACCACAGAAAGTTGTTGAGGCCAATTCACGAAATATATTCAAAAAGGAGTTAAATGAGGTCCTTACTACTAGGGGGATCAATGGGTATGGCGAGAAAGCAGGAATGGGGTACTGAAGTTGAATGTTCAGCCATGAACTCATTGAATGGCGGTGCAGGCTAGAAGGGTCGAATGGCCTACTCCTGCACCTATTTTCTATGTTTCTATGTTTCTATCCGTACAAGTCTGCGGCCCTTGTACTAGAGTGAGCGAGAATGTGGGCCGTACCAGCGGAAAGGCCAGAGTGAGATAGATTAATTGTTGTAATAGGAAATAGGGCATCATAGGTGATGGTGAGGGGCTATTTGGGGAGATTGGTGGCTGCAGAAATGTCATTGTCAATTAATTCATTATCTCCTCGGTTTAAACAGTCATAGTTTAAATAGTGGTGATACCTGATTAACAAATATGCGAGTAACAAAACGATTTAACAATTAATCTTGTTGCTATTTGCAGCTGCTATATAATGACAGGCAAAAAGGAAACAATGTCCTTCTCTCACAGAATCCAAACACCACTGTTACCAGTTACCAATCGAAATATCATTACGAATTTGTCTTACTGTTTCTATTTTCCAAGTTCTCCATCCCTTCAGTCACCGGTTCCACTGCCAGTGCAATGTCCCAAATATAATAATTACATGTGTCTTTAACTGATTGCAAATATTTAAAAGTGAAATTTGCGGCCACAGATCATAACTGTGCTTGGTGCATGAAGTCAGCTCTAAATAAATACATCAACACTGTGGTTTCAGGAATTGCTTGAAAACACAACCGTATTTGTCAGAAATGGCGTGCAATAAAACACTTGTTTGTTACAGTCTAGCAAAGTTAATATGGACCTTCACTGTTTGTCAGAAGATGGTTTCTACAACTTCGTAACATACCTTGTCATGTAACTAAATATCTATATATATGCACAAACAAGATCCACAAACACAATATCTAGTTGGTAAAGTTGGCTAAGGTTTGCTTTATTCGGAAACACTGCCATAGGAAAGTCGGTGCATACGAATGTGAGCCCAGATTTTCGACAGGGTGTCAAATCCATAAACTTCTGAATCAGATGGGAGCCCCCACTCTTACAGTAAAAGGCGAGGTAGAAAATTTAACCAGAGCATGCAAAGAGGAGAACATTAGCTAGGGGTTCCTGACGCTGCTAACGATTAACTGAAACAATTCCACACTCTAACGACATCCCACTGTGCGAATATTGCGCTCATTCTCACTTAGAACCTCATTGCTCCGAGACATTCCACGTAAAACAATGTTAGATTTTGAGTTGGAGATTCCAAAACATTGTAATATCAATAAACATCTCGCAAAGTTTGGAGGAAATGGAGGAAAGATATTCTCGGAATTTCCGATAGTGACCAAAATCTGACAAATAATCACCTCAGGACCGACAGAGCAATGAACAGGCCCTCCAGGTAATACAGCGAAACACGGATTTATGCAATCGGTGACCTGTTAAAATGACTGTTGCCGCTTAGCAGCCAACCCTTGGCGGTTAGCAACCAACACTTGCCACTTAGCGCCAGGTCCCTTCGCCCTGAGCAACAGGCCCTTAGCCCTCAGCCACTGGGCGTTTCGCTCTTAGCAACAAGGAACGTGTCCCTTAGCAACCTGTCCCTTGGCCTTGAGCAACCAATGCCCTAAACCTTAGCGACAAGTCGCTTGACACTTAGCCGCCCGATCCTTAGCCCTCAGTCACTGGTTTCTTTGCTCTTAGCAGCCAGTTCCTTGGCCCTGAGCAATCAGTCCCATGGCCGTTAGCAAACAGTCCCATGGCCCTTTGCAGCCGGTCCCTTGGCCCTTAAGCAGTATAATGTGGCTAAATGTAAGGTTATCCACTTCGGTAGCAAAAACAGGACGGCAGATAATTATCTGAATGGTGACAGATTAGTAAAAGGGGAGGTGCAAAGAGACCTGCGTGTAATGGTACGTCAGTCGTTGACGGTAGGCATGCAGGTACAGCAGGCAGTAAATAAACCAAATGGCATGCTGGCCTTCATAGCGAGGTGATTTGAGTAGAGGAGCAGGGAGGTCTTATTGCAGTTGCACAGGGCCTTGGTGAGATCACACCGTGAGTATTGTGTGCAGTTTTGGTCTCCTAATCTGAGGAAGGACATTCTTGCTATTGGGGGAGTGCAGTGAAGGTTCACTGGGATGGCAGGACTGACATATCAGGAAAGATTGGATCGGCTAGGCTTATACTCACTGAAATTTAGAAGAATGAGAGGGGATCTCATAGAAACTTTTTAAATTTTGATGGGACTGGACAGGTTAGATGCAGGAAGAATGTTCACGATGTTGGGGAAGTCCAAAACCAGGGGTCACAGTCTAAAGATAAGTGTTAAGCGATATTGGACTGAGTTGAGAAGAATCTTTTTCACCCAGAGAGTTGTGAATCTGTGGAATTCTCTACCATAGAAAGTTGTTAAGTCCAGTTCATTGGACATATTCAAAAGGGAGATAGATATCACCCTTGCAGCTAAAAGATCAGGGGATATGGAGGCAAGGCAGGGGTGGGGTACTGAGGTTGTATGGTCAGCAGGCTCGAAGGGCCGAATGGCCTATTTTCCATGTTTCTTTGTTTAGCCACCGGTCCCTTGGCCCTGAGCAACTGGTCCCTTGGCTCTGAGCAACTGATCCCTTGCTCCATAGCAACCGGTCTCTTGATGCTAAGAAAACGGTTCCTTGGCACTTAGCAACTGGTCTCTTGCCCGTTAGCAGCCAACACTTGCTACTTAGCCTTCAGCCACTGGTCGTTTCGCTCTGAGCAGCAAGGCACTTGGCCCATAGCAACTGGTCGCTTGCAACACAGCAACCAATACTTGGCTCTTCGCAACCGGTGCCTTGGCCCTCAGCCACCAGAAACTTCATGCTCAGCCATCCGATCCTTAGCCCTCAGCCACCGGTCGTTTCGCTCCTAGCAGCAAGGCACTTGGGCTTTACGAACCAGTCCTTGTCCCTTAGCAACTGGTCCCTTGTCCCTTAGCAACTGGTCCCTTGTCCCTTAGCAACAAATCTCTCGTCCCTCAGCAACTGGTCTCCTGACCCTCTGCCACCAAGTGCCAAGGCCCTTAGCAACCAGTCACTTGGTCCTTGGCACCCAATCATTGCCTCTAAGCAAACAGTCTCTTGGCCGTGAACCACGATGGCTTTTCCCTCAGCAACTGCTATGTTTGTCCTCAGCAACCAGTCCCTTGGCGCTCAGCAACTGGTCCCTTGGCTCCCAGCACCTGTACATTGGCCCTCAGCAACCGGACCCTTGGCCCTCAACAACCGGTCCATTGGCTCGCAGCATCTGTACCTTGGTGCTCAGCAACTGGACCCTTGGCCCTCAGCAACTGGGCCATTGGCTCTCAGCAGTCAGTCTTTTGGCCCTCAGGAGCCAGTCCCTTGACCTTCAACCACCAGTCCCATAGCCCTTAGAAACCGTTGCCCTGGCCCTCAGCAACCGGTCCCTTCGCACATAGCAACCAGTCCCTTGTCCCTTAGCAACCAGTCCCTTGCCGGTCATCAATCAGTCACTTGGCCCTCAGCCACCGGTCCCTCGGCCCTCAGCCACCGGTCATTTGACCCTCAGCCACTGGTCATTTGGCACTCAGCCACCAGTCATTTAACCCTCAGCCACCGGTCATTTGACCCTCAGCCACTGGTCATTTGAGCCTCAGCCACTGGTCATTTGGCACTCAGCCACCAGTCATTTTACCCTCAGCCACCGGTCATTTGGCCCTTAGCAACCGGTCCCTTGGCCCTTAGCAACCGGTCCGTTGGCCATTAGCAGACAACACTTGCTGCTTAGCAACCAGTTTCTTCGCCCTCAGCCACTGTTCTCTTCACCCTGAGCAACCGGACTTCAGCTCTCAGCCACCGGTTGTTTCGCTCTTAGCAGCAAGGCACTTAGGGCTCAGCTACCGGTCCCTTCACGCTCAGCCACCCAATCCTTAGCCCTCAGCCACCGGTCGTTTCGCTGAGCAGCAACGCACTTGCCCCTGAACGAAAAGTTCCTTGGGCCTTACCAACCGGTCCCTTGGCCCTTAGCAACTGTTTTATTGTACCTTAGCAACCAGTCTGTAGGCCCTTGGAAACCCGTTGTTTGGCACTCTGTCACCAGTGCCAAGGCCCGTGGCAACCAGTCACTTGACCCTTAGCACCCAACCCTTGGCTCTAAGCAACCGGTCCCTTGGCCCTGAACCACCATTGCTTTGCGCCCTTTACAACTGGTCCCTTGGCCCTGAACAACCAGGCCCTTGTCACTTAGCAACCAGGCCCTTGGCCTTTAGCAACTGTTCTCTTTGCCCTCGCAACTTGTCTCTTGGCCCTTAGCAACCGGTCTCTCTTCACTATGCCACCACTGCTAAGGCCCACGGCCATCATTCACTAGGTCATTAGCAACCGTTGCCTTGGGCCTTCAGCCACCGGTCTCTTGGCCAGCTGGTCATTTGGTCTGGGTGGAACTCGTCATTTGGCGCTGTGCAAATGGTCATTTGGCACTGAGCAATCGGTCTCTTGGCCCTTAGCAACGGGTCACTTCAACCTGAGCAGCGGGTCCCTTGGCCCTTAGCATCTGGTCCCTTGGTGCTTAGCAACAATACCTTTGCCTGAGGATACTGGTCCCTTGGCCCTCAGCCACAGGTCCCTTCGTCCTGAGCAACAAGTCCATTCGTCCTTAGCAACTGGTTCCTTGGCCTCCAGCAACCAACACTTGGCCCTTAGCAACCGTTGCTTTGGCGCTCAGTGACAAGTCCCTTGACACTCAGCCGCCTGATCCTTAGCCCTCAGTCACCGGTTGTTTTGCTCTTAGCATCCAGTCCCTTAGCCATCAGCAACCGGTCCCGTGGCCCTCAGCAACCAGTTCCATGGCACTCAGAAACCGGTCCCATGGCCTCAGTAACCGTTAACTTGGCCCTGAACAACTAGTCCCTTGGTACTAAACAGCCGGTCCCTAACCCTTAACAGCCAACTCTTGCCATGTAGCAACCGGTCCCATCTCCCTGAGCAACCGTCCTTAGCCCTCAGCAACTGGTCCCTTGGCCCTCAACAACCAGTCCTTTGGTTCTCAGCTACCGGTGCCTTGGCACTAAAGAATCAGTCCCTTGGCCCGAGGCAACCGGTCCATTGTCTCTGAGCAACCTGTACATTGGCCCTCTGCCACCAGTCCCTTAGCCCTCAGCAATCAGTCCTTTGCCCTTAGCAGCCGGTCCCTTGGACCTTAGCCACAGGTTCTTTGGCCCTTAGAAAACGGTCCTTGGTACTTTGAAACCGGTCGCTTGGCCCTTAGCAACTGGTAGGTTGGCCCCTAGCAGTCAGTTCCATGGCCATTAGCAACCGGTCTCTTCGCGATTGGCAACTGATCCCTTGGCCCTTAGCAACCAGTCTCCTGACGCAAAGCAACCTGTATCTTGGCCCTTTGCAACTGATCTCTAGGTCGTTAGCAGCCTAAACTTGCCACTTAGCAACCAGTGGCTACTCTTCGCCCTCAGCCACTGGACTCTTCGCCCTGAGCAAGCGGACTTCAGCTCTCATCACCGGTCGTTTCGCTCTTATCAGGAAGGGACTTGGCCCTTCACAAAAAGTCCCTTGGACCTTACCAACCGATCCCTTGGCCCTTAGCAACCAGGCTTTGGCCCATACCAACCATCCTGTTGGACCTTAGCAACCAGTCGGTAGGCCCTTGGCAACCATTTTTTTGATCTCTGTCACCAGTGCCAAGGCCCTCGGCAACCGGTCACTTGGCCCTGAGCGCCCAACCCTTGGCTCTAAGAAACCAGTCCCTTGACCCTGAACCACCATTGCTTTGCCTCAGCAACCGACCGTTTTTCCCTCAGCATCCGGTCCCTTGGCCCTCAGCCACCGGTCCCTTAGCCCTGAGCCACAATTCTTTTTGCCCACAGCAACCCACATTTGGCTTTTACCAACCTGTGCCTTGGCACTCAGCGATAAGTCCCTTGATGCTCAGCCGCCGATCCTTAGACCTCAGTCACCGGTTGTTTTGCTCTTAGCAACCGGTCGCTTGGCCTTTAGCAACCAGTCCCTTGGCCCTTTTCAAACAGTCCCTTGGCCTTTAGCAACCAGTCCCTTGGCCCTTTTCAACCAGTCCCTTGGCCCTTAACAACCAGTTCCTTGGCCCTTAGCAACCAGTCCCTTGGCCCTTAGCAACCAATCCCTTGGCCGTTAGCAACCAGCCCCTTTGCCCTCAGCAACCAGTCCCTTGGTGCAAAGCAACCGGTCTCTTGGCCCTAAGCAGGCAATGCCTTGGCCTTCAGCAACTGGCCCATTTGCCATTAGCAGCCAACACTTGCCACTTCGCAACCGGTCTCTTCGCCCTCAGCCACTGGTCCCTTCGCCCTGAGCAACGTTTCCTCAGCCCTCAGCCACTGGTGGTTTCGCTCTTAGCGGCAAGGCACTTGGCTCTTAGCAACCAATCCTTTAGCCCGTAGCAACCAGTCCCTTGCCCCACAGCAACCAACATTGACCCATAGCAACCAGTGCCTTGGCACTCAGCCACCAGTCCCTTCATGCTCAGTCACCAGATCCTAAGCCAACAGACTCCGGTCGTTTCGATCCTAGCAGCAAGTCACTTGGCGCTTACCAACCAGTCCCTTGGCCCTTACCAACAGGTCCCTTGGCCCTTAGCAACTAATCTTTAGTCCATTAGCAACTTGTCTCTTGGCCCTCTGCCACCAGTGCAAAGACCCTCGGCAACCATTCACTTGGCCATTAGCACCCAACCATTAGCTCTAAACAACGATTCCCTTGGCCCTTAACCACCATGGCTTTGCCATCAACAACCAGTAGTTTTGCCCTCAGCCATCAGTCCTTTGACCCTCAACCACCGGTCCCTTTCACCCTCAACCACCGGTCCCTTGGCCCTCAGCCACCGGTCCCTTGGCACTCAGCCACCGAACCCTTGGCCCTCAGCCACCGGTCCCTTGGCCCTTAGCAACTGGTCATTTGGCCCTTAGCAACTGGTCATTTGGCCCTTAGGAACTGGTCATTTGGCCCTTAGCAACTGGTCATTTGGACCTTAGCAACTGGTCATTTGAAACTCAGCAATCAACCTCTTGGCCGTTAGCAACTGGTCCCTTGGTGCAGAGCAAGCAGTCCCTTTGCCCAAAGGAACACGTCTCTTGTGCCTAAGCTACAGGTCCCTTTGTCCTGAGCAGCCGGTCCCTTCGCCCTCAGCAACTGGTCCCTTCTTCCTGAGCAACAAACCCATTTTCCCTTAGCAACCGGTTCCTTGGCCTCCAGCAACCAACACTTGGCCCTTAGCAGCCGGTGCTTTGGCGCTTAGCAACAAACCCTTGACACTCAGCCGCCCGATCCTTAGCCCTCAGTCATCGCTTGTTTTGCTCTAAGCATCCAGTCCCTTGGCCCTCAGCAACCAATCCCTTGGCCTCAGGATCCGCTCACTTGGCCCTTAACAACCTGTCCCTTGACACGAAGCAGCCGGTCCCTTGGCCCTCAACAGCCGGTCCTTTGGTTCTCAGCAATCGGTCTCTTGGCCCGAAGGAACCGGTACATTGCCCCTAAGAAACTAATCCCTCAGCCTAAGGAACCGGTCGCTTGCCTGAAGCAACCAGTCGCTTGGCCTTGAGCAACATGTCCCTTGTCTCTGAGCAACGGGTGCTTTGGCTCTCAGTCACCAGTCCCTTAGCCTTTAGTAACTAGTCCCTTGGCCCTTAGTAACCAATCCCTTTGGCCCTTAGCAACAAGTCCCTTACAAATTAGCAACGAGTCCCTTAGCCCTCAGCAACCAGTCCCTTTGCCCTTAGCAACCAGTCCTTTGGCCCTTAGTAACCGGACCCTTGGACCTTACCAACAGGTCCTTTGGCACTTTGCTACTAGTCCCTTGTCCATTAGCAACCAATCCTTTGGCCTTTAGCAACCAGTCCCTTAGCTCTTAGCAAACAGTCCCTTAGCAGTTAGCGACCAGTCCTTTAGCCCTTTGCAACATGTCCCTTAGAACTTTGCATCCGATCCTTTGGCACTTAGGAAATGGTCCCTTGGCCATTAGCAACAAGTCCCTTGGCTATTAGCAAAAGGTCCTTTGGCCATTAGCACCGGTCCCTTGGCCATTAGCAACCAGTCTACTGCCGCTAAGCAACCGGTCCCTTGCCGGTAATCAACCGGTCACTTGGCCCTCAGCCACCGGTCCCTTGGCCCTCAGCCACCGGTCCCTTGGCTCTCAGCCACCGGTCCCTTGGCCCTCAGCCACCGGTCCCTTGGTCCTCAGCCACTGGTCCCTTGGCTCTCAGCGACAGGACCCTTGGCCCTCAGCCACCGGTCCCTTGACCCTCAGCCACCAGTCCCTTGTTCCTCACCACCAGTCCCTTGGCTCTCAGCGATCGGACCCTTGGCCCTCAGCCACCGGTCCCTTGACCCTCAGCCACCAGTCCCTTGGTCCTCAGCCACCAGTCCCTTGGCTCTCAGCGACCGGACGTTTGGCCCTCAGCCACCGGTCCCTTGGCCCTCAGCTACCAGTCCCTTGGCCCTCAGCCACCGGTCCCTTGGCCCTCAGCCACCGGTCCCTTGGCCCTCAGCAACCAGTCCCTTGGTTCTCAGCCACAAGTCCCTAGGTCCTCAGTCACCAGTCCCTTGGCCATCAGCCAACGGTCACTAGTCTCTCAGCCACTGGGTCCTTGACCCTCAGCTACCAGTCCCTTGGCCCTCAGCCACTGGTTCCTTGGCCCTCAGCCACCAATCCCTTGGCCCTCAGTCACCGGTCCCTTCGCCCTCAGCAACCAGACCCTTGGCCCTCAGCGACTGGTCCCTTGTCTCTCAGCCACCGAGTCCCTTGGCCGTCAGATACCGGTCTCTTGGCCCTCAGCCAACGGTTCCTTGGCCCTCAGACACCGGTCCCTTGGCCCTCAGCCACCGGTCCCTTCGCCCTCAGCCACCGGTCCCTTGGCCCTCAGCGACTGATCACTTGTCCCTCAGCCACCGGTCCCTTGACCCTCAGACACCAGTCCCTTGGCCCTCAGACACCGGTCCCTTGGCCCTCAGACACCGGAGCCCCTTGGCCTTCAGCCACCGGTCCCTTGGCCCTCAGCCACCACTCCCTTGGCCCTCAGACACCGGTCCCTTGGCCCTCAGCCACCGGTCCCTTTGGCCCTCAGCCACCGGTCCCTTGGCCCTCAGACACCGGACGCCTGGTCCTCAGTCACTGGTCCCTTGGCCCTCAGCCACCGGTCCCTTGTCCCTCAGACACCGATCCCTTGGCCCTCAGCCAACAGTCCCTTGGCCCTCAGCCACCAGTCCCTTGGCCCTCAGCCACCGGTCCCTTGGCCATCAGCCACCGGTCCCTTGGCCATCAGCCACCGGTCCCTTGGCACTGAGCAACCGGTCCCTTGGCCCTCAGCCACCGATCCATTGACCCTCAGCCACCGGTCCCTTGACCCTCAGCCACCAGTCCCTTGTTCCTCACTACCAGTCCCTTGGCTCTCAGCGATCGGACCCTTGGCCCTCAGCCACCGGTCCCTTGACCCTCAGCCACCAGTCCCTTGGTCCTCAGCCACCAGTCCCTTGGCTCTCAGCGACCGGACGTTTGGCCCTCAGCCACCGGTCCCTTGGCCCTCAACCACCAGTCCCTTGACCCTCAGCCACCGGTCCCTTGGCCCTCAGCCACCGGTCCCTTGGCCCTCAGCAACCAGTCCCTTGGTTCTCAGCCACCAGTCCCTAGGTCCTCAGTCACCAGTCCCTTGGCCATCAGCCAACGGTCACTAGTCTCTCAGCCACCGGGTCCTTGACCCTCAGCCACCAGTCCCTTGGCCCTTAGCCACTGGTCCCTTGGCCCTCAGCAACCAGTCCCTTGGCCCTCATCCACCGGTCACTTGGCTCTCAGCCACTGGGTCCTTGACCCTCAGCCACCAGTCCCTTGGCCCTCAGCCACCGGTCCCTTGACCCTCAGCCACCAGTCCCTTGGCCCTCAGCCACTGGTTCCTTGGCCCTCAGCCACCGGTCCCTTGACCCTCAGCCACCGGTCACTTGGCTCTCAGCCACCGCGTCCTTGACCCTCAGCCATCAGTTCCTTGGCCCTCAGCCACTGGGTCCTTGACCCTCAGCCCCCAGTCCCTTGCCCTCAGCCACCGGGTCATTGACTCTCAGCCATCGGTCCCTTGACTCTCAGCAACCATTCCTTTGGCCATCACAACTGGTCCCTTGGCCCTCAGCAACCGGTCATTTAGCACTTAGCACCTGGTGATTTAGCCCTTAGCAATTATTCTTTAGGCACTTCGTAATTGGTCCCTTGGCCCTCAGCCCCCGTCCCTTGACTCTCAGCCACCGGATCTTTCGCACTCAGCCACCGGTCCCTTGACTCTCAGCGACCAGACCCTTGGCCCTCAGCGACTGGTCCCTTGTCTCTCAACCACCGAGTCCCTTGGCCCTCAGATACCGGTCTCTTGGCCCTCAGCCACCGGTTCCTTGGCCCTCACACACCGGTCCCTTGGCCCTCAGCCACCGGTCCCTTCGCCCTCAGCCACCGGTCCCTTGGCCCTCAGCGACTGGTCCCTTGTCCCTCAGCCACCGGTTCCTTGGCCCTCAGACACCGGTCCCTTGGCCCTCAGACACCGGTCCCTTGGCCGTCAGACGCCGGTCCCTTGGCCCTCAGCCACCGGTGCCTTGGCCCTCAGCCACCACTCCCTTGGCCCTCAGACACCGGTCCCTTGGCCCTCAGCCACCGGTCCCTTTGGCCCTCAGCCACCGGTCCTTTGGCCCTCAGACACCGGGCGCTTGGTCCTCAGACACCGGTCCCTTGGCCCTCAGCCACCGGTCCCTTGGCCCTCAGACACCGATCCCTTGGCACTCAGCCAACAGTCCCTTGGCCCTCAGCCACCAGTCCCTTGGCCCTCAGCCACCGGTCCCTTGGCCATCAGCCACCGGTCCCTTGGCCATCAGCCACCGGTCCCTTGGCACTGAGCAACCGGTCCCTTGGCCCTCAGCCACCGATCCATTGACCCTCAGCCACCGGTCCCTTGGCCCTCTGTAACCCGTCCCTTGGCCCTCATCCACCGGTCCCTTGGCCCTCAGCCACCGGTCTCTTGGCACTCACAACCAGGTCCTTGGCCCGCAGCCACCGGTCTCTTGGCCCTCACTGACCGGTCCCTTGTCCCTCAGCGACCGGTCCCTTAGCCCCCTCGTAATGACCCCTTGATTTCTACCATATCCATTCCCCTCAAAATTTTATACACCACATTGTGGTCTCCCCTCAACCTCCTCTGTTCCAAGGAGAGCAATCCCAACTGTCCATTCTGTCCTCATAGCTAAGAGTCTCCATTCCAGTCACTATCCTCTTAATTCTCCTCTGCACCTTCTCTAGTGCAATCATGTCCTTCCTGCAATAGGGCGACTAGAACTGCATGCAGTACTCCAGCTGAGGCCGAACCAGTGTATTATACAATTTAAACATAATCTCCCTGCTCCTGTATCCTATGCCTCGGCCAATAAAGGCAAGCGTTGTGTATACCCTCTTAACCATCTTATCTACCTGGCCTGCTACATTCAGGGATCTGTGGCCAAACACTCCAAGTTCCCTTTGTTAATCTGCACTTCTACTTAGCCTATTGTTTAAGGTGTATAAATTTCCTTATTAGCCCTCCACAAGTGCATTACCTCACACTTCTCCGAATTAAATCCGGTTGCGTCATAAATACACCAATACAAAACTGTTCCTTTAGATGGTGGAATCGTGTGATACCACATGATTTATTTCATGTGAGGCTTTCAAACCCTCTCCAGCTTCCGTGGGGTGAGAGGCAGCCATGAGTAGCAGCATTTCCTATCAGCGCCCATAAACCGCTCGCTTCTGCAGCCTGTTGCCAGTGATCTACAAACAATTCAATTGCAGAGATAGGGCGCAAAGAATCATCAGGGAGAGCTGCATAGGCTCAAAAACTAAATTAGAGGGACAGGATCAGTGGGACAGTTAATGTTCTTGAGCATGGTCATCGGTCAGAGCTGCAAACACATCAATGTAAGATGGAGAGAACATTTTTCCTCTGGAGGAAAGGTCCAGCTCAGTGGGTATTGATTCTGCAGGGAGAAACGATTGATAGTTACTTTGTAATCGCTACAAATTCACGGCAGATCACGACGAACCAGAGCCTCAGACCGAGGAGGCAGAGGTATATGGGGTGCACACATTTACCCCAAAGTGTCCCCCGATAATGCTTAAATTTGAATTAAATGGACTCACGGTGTCAATGGAGCTGGACACGGGCGCGAGCCAGTCCATTATGAGCAAAATGACTTGAAATAAATTGTCGTGCAGCAAGGCCTCAAGGACAGACTTGACTCCCATTCGCACGAAACTGAGAACTTACACAAATGAACTGATTCCCGTAATCCGCAGTGCTCCTGTAAAGGTATCGTACAGTGGAGTGGTGCACAAGCTACCACTCTGTGTGTTACCGGGCGATTGCCCCACGCTGTTCGGCAGGAGCTGGCTGGCAAAGATACACTGGAACTGGGATCCTGTCAGAGCGCTCTCGTCCACTGACGACACTTCGTGTGCCCAGGTCTTAAACAAGTTCCCTTTGCTTTTAAACTAGGGATCGGGAAGTTCCAAGGAGCAAAAGTAGAGATCCATCCAAGTCGGGCGGTTCGACCCATCCATCACAAGGCGAGAGCAGTAAAGTACATCATGAGAGAAAGAATAGAGATCAAGCTGGACTGCTTCAATGAGAGGGCATCATTTCGCCAATCGAATTCAACGAGTCCGATTGTTCCAGTCCTCAAGGGAGATGGCACCATCAGAAGTTGTGGCGATTACAAAGTCATTATCAATCGCTTCTCCGTACAGGATCAATACCCACTACCAAAAGCTGACGAACTTTTGGCGACATTGGCGGGAGGGAAGACGTTCACGAAGCTGGACTTGGCATCGGACTACATGTTGCAGGAGTTGGAGGAATCATCGAAGGGTCTCACCTGCATCAACACGCACAAAAGTCATTTCATTTACAACAGATGCCCATTTGGGATTCGATCAGCCGCTGCGGTATTCCAGAGATACATTGAAAGCTTCCTGAAGTCGGTGCCGCGCACAGTGGTCTTCCAGGATAGCATATTGGTTACAGGTTGGGGCACAGTCGAGCATCTGCAGAACATGGAGTAGCTTTTTAATCGACTCAACTGCGTGGGGCTCAGGTTAAAACGCTCGAAGTGCGATTTCCTGGTGGCTGAAGTGTAGTTCCTGGGGAGAAGAATCGCGGCGGATGGCATCACTCCCACCGATTTGAAGATTGAGGCAATCGAGAACACACCGAGGCCACAGAACGTGATGGAGCTGCTGTCGTTTCTAAGACTCCTGAACTATTTTGGCAACTTCTTACCGGCACCAAGGGAGCAGTTGCTAAGCACCAAGGGACCAGTTGCTAAGGGCGAAGGGACTCGTTTCTCAGGGTGAAGTACCCGTTGCTAAGGTCGAAGAGACTGATTGCTAAGCGCCAAATGACAAATTGCTCAGGGCCAAATGACCAATTGCTCAGGGCCAAATGACAAATTGCTCAGGGCTAAATGACCAATTGCTCAGGGCCAAATGACCAATTGCTAAGCGCCAAATGACCAATTGTTAAGCGCCAAATGACCAATTGCTCAAGGCTAAATGACCAGTTGCTTCGAGCCAAGGGGATCAGTGGCTGAGGGCAAAGGGAACCGGTGGTTGAGAGCCAAGGTACTGGTGGCTGAGGGCCAAGGGACTGGTTGCTGAGGTCAAAACTGCTGGTTGCTGAGGGCAAAGCCATGGTGGGTCAGGGCCAAGGGACCGGTTGATTAGAGCCAATGGTTGGGTGCTAATGGCCAAGTGAATTCTTGCCGAGGGCCTTGGCACTGGTGGCAGAGGGCCAAGAGACAAGTTGCTAAGGTCAAGGGAGCAGTTGCTAAGGGCCAACGGCCTGGATGTTAAGGGCCAAGTGACCAGTTGCTCAGTGCAAAGGAGCTGTTGGTAAGGGCCAAGGGACTGGTTGGTAAAGGCCACGGGACTGGTTGGTAAGCACCAAGTGACTTGCTTCGAGAAGTGAAACGACCGGAGGCTGTGGGCTTAGGATCGTGTAGCTGAGCATGAAAGGACTGGTCGCTGAGGGCCAAGGCACTGCTTGCTATGGACCAATGTTGGTTGCTATGGGGCAAGGGACTGGTTGCTATGGGCCAAAGGACTGGTTGGTCAGGGCCAAGTGTTGTGCCGTTAAGAGCATAATGACCAGTGGCTGAGGGCTGAGGAAACGGTGCTCAGGGCGCAGAGACCAGTGGCTGAGGGCGAAGAGATCGGTTGCTAAGTGGCAAGTGTTGGCTGCGAACGGCAAAGGGGCGAGTTGCTAAGAGCCAAGGGACTGGTGGCTGAGAGCCAAGGGACCGGTGGCTGAGGGCCAAGGGACCGGTGGCTGAGGACCAAAGGACCGGTTGCTAAGGGCCAAGGGACCGGTTGCTAAGGGCCAATGGGACCGGTGGCTGAGGGCCAAGGGACCGGTTGCTAAGGGCCAAGGAACCGGTTGCTAAGGGCCAAAGGGACCGGTTGCTGAGGGCCAAATGGACTGGTGGCTGAGGGCCAAGGGACCGGTTGCTAAGGGCCAAGGGACCGGTTGCTAAGTGCCAAGGGACCGGTTGCTAAGGGCCAAAGGGACCGGTTGCTGAGGGCCAAAGGGAGCGCTGGCTGAGGGCCAAAGAGACCAGTTGCTAATGGCCAAAGGGACCGGTTGCTAAGAGCCAAGGGACCTGTTGCTAAGGGCCAAGGGACCGGTTGCTAAGGGCCAAGGGACCGATTTCTGTGGGCCAAGGGACCGGTGGCTGAGGGCCTAGGGACCGGTGGCTGAGGGCCAAGGGACCGGTTGCTAAGGGCCAAATGGGACTGGTTGCTGAGGGCTAAGGGACCGGTGGCTGAGGGCCAAGGGACCGGTTGCTAAGGGCCAAAGGGACCGGTTGCTGAGGGCCAAGGGACCGGTGGCTGAGGGCCAAGGGACCGGTTTCTAAGGGCCAAGGGACTGGTTACTTTGGGCCAAGGGACTGGTTGCTAAGAGCCAAACAACCGGTGACTGAGGGCTGAGGATTGGGCGGCTGAGTGGCAAGGGACTTGTCACTGAGGGACAAAGCACCAGTTGTTAAAGCCCAAATGTTGGTTGCTGTGGGCACGCAACCAGTTGTAAAGGACGAAAAGACTGATGGCTCAGTGCCAAGGGACTGGTGGAAGAGGGCCAATAGACCAGTTGCTAAGGGCCTAGAGACAAGTTGCTCAGGGCCAAGGGTGCAAGTGCCAAGGCCCTGGTTGCTAAGGGCCAAGGGGCCAGTTGCTGAGGGCCAATGGACCTGTTGGTAAGAGCCAAGGTACTGCTGGCTGAGGGCCAATGGACTGGCTGCTGTGGGAAGAACAGTCGGTTGCTGGGGGCAAAGCAATGGTGGTTCAGGTTTAAGGTACTGGTTGCTTAGAGCCAAGGGTTGGGTGCTAAGGGCCAAGCGACCGGTTGCCGCGGGCCTTGGCACTGGTGACAGAGAGCCAAAGAAATGGTTGCCAAGGGCCTGCAGACTGGTTGCTAAGGGCCAACAAAACAGTTGCCAAGGGCCAAGGGCCTGGTTGCTTTGTGCCAATGGACCGGCTGCTAACGGCCAAGGGACCGGTTGGTAGGCCCAAGGGACTTTTTGTTAAGGGAATAGTGCCTTGCTGCTATAAGTGAAATGACCGGTGGCTGAGGGCTAATGATCGGGCGGCTGAGGGCCAAGTGCCTTGCCGCTAGGAATGAAACAACCGGTGGCTGAGAGCTGAGGTCCGGTTGCTCAAGGCGAAGAGACCAGTGGCTGAGGGCGAAGAGACTGGTTGCTACGTGGCAAGAGACTGGTTGCTAATGGCCAAGGGACCGGTTGCTAAGTGGCAAGAGACCGGTTGCTAATGGCCAAGGGACAGGTTGCTAATGGCCAAGGGACCGGTTGCTAATGGCCAAGGGACGGGTTGCTAATGGCCAAGGGACCAGTGGCTGAGGCTCAAATGACCGGTGGCTGAGGGCCGAGGGACCGGTGGCTGAGTGCCTAGGGACCAGTGGCTGAGCGTTGTGGCATTAGTGGTTGATGGTCAAGGGACTGGCTCTTAATGGCCAAATGAT
Source organism: Pristiophorus japonicus (assembly GCF_044704955.1). NCBI lineage: Eukaryota > Metazoa > Chordata > Chondrichthyes > Pristiophoridae > Pristiophorus > Pristiophorus japonicus. The sequence goes on from NW_027254751.1 coordinate 2,028,206, forward strand.
TGACTGCTAAGGGCCAAAGGAGTGACTGCTAAGGACCAAAGGGACCGGTGGCTGAGGGCTATGGGACTGGTGATTGAAGGTCAAGGGACAGGCTCCTGAGGGCCAAATGACCGGTTGCTGAGGGCCAAGGGCCCCTTTGCTGAGGGTCACGGCACCTGTTGCTGCGGGCCAAGGGACCGTTTGCTGAGGGCCAAGGGACCGGTTGCTGAGGGCCAAGGGACCGGTTGCTGAGGGCCAAGGTACAGGTGCTGGGAGGCAAGGGAATGGTGGCCGAGGGCCTAGGACCGGTTGCTGAGGGCCACATGAGCGGTTGCTGAGGGCCACGGGGCCGGTTGCTGAGGGCCACGGGGCAGGTTGCTGAGGGCCAAGGGGCCATTTGCTGAGCGCCAAGTGGCCGGTTGCTGAGCGCCACGGAGCCGGTTGCTGAGCACCATAGGGCCGGTGGCTGAGGGCCAAGGGGTCGGTTGCTGAGCGACAATGGGCCGATTGCTGTGGGCCATGGGGCTGATTGTTGAGCGCCAATGTACAGGTGCTGGGTGCCAAGGGACCGGCGGCTGTGGGCCAAGGGATCGGTGGCTGAGGGCCAAGGGATCGGTGGCTCAGAGACAAGGGGTCAGTGGCTGAGGGCCAAGGGATCTGTGGCTGAGGGCCAAGGGATCAGTGGCTGAGGGCCAAGGGATCGGTGGCTGAGGGCCAAGGGATCGGTGGCTGAGAGGCAAGGGATCAGTGGCTGAGGGCCAAGGGTTCAGTGGCTGAGGGCCAAGGGATCAGTGGCTGAGTGCCAAGGGATCAGTGGCTGAGGGCCAAGGGATCGGTGACTAAGGGCCAAGGGGCTGTTTGTTGAGCGCCAATGTACAGGTGCTGGGATCCAAGGGACCGGCGGCTGTGGGCCAAGGGATCGGTGGCTGAGGGCAAAGGGATCGGTGGCTGAGGGCCAAGGGATCTGTGGCTGAGGGCCAAGGGATCAGTGGCTAAGGGCCAAGGAATCGGTGGCTGAGGGCCAAGGGACTGGTTTCTGAAGTCCTTGGCACTGGTGGCAGAGGGTCAAGAGTCCGCTTTGTAAGGGACTAGAGACTAGTTGCTAAGGGCCAAGGGACCAGTTGCAAAGGGACAACGGACCAGTTGCGAAGGGCCAAGGGACCAGTTGCGAAGGGCCAAGAGACCAGTTGCTAAGGGCCAAGAGACCAGTTGCTAACGGCCAAGGGACCAGTTGCTAAGGACCAAGGGACCAGTTGCGAAGGGACAAGGGACCACTTGCGAAGCTACAAGGGACCAGTTACTAAGGGACAAGAGACCACTTGCTAAGGGACAAGTGACCAGTTGGGAAGGGACAAGGGACCAGTTGCTAAGAGCCAAGGGACCAGTTGTGAAGGGTCAAGGGACCAGTTGTGAAGGGACAAGGGAACAGTTGTGAAGAGACAAGGGACCAGTTGCCAAGGGACAATGGACCAGTTGCTAAGGGCCAAGGGACCAGTTGTGAAGGGACAAGGGACCGGTTGTGAAGGGACAAGGGACCGGTTGTGAAGGGACAAGGGACCAGTTGCGAAGGGACAAGGGACCAGTTGCGAAGGGACAAGGGACCGGTTGTGAAGGGACAAGGGACCAGTTGTGAAGGGACAAGGGACCGGTTGTGAAGGGACAAGGGACCAGTTGCGAAGGGACAATGGACGACCTGTTAAGGGACAAGGGACCAGTGGCTGAGGGTCAAATGACCGGTGGCTGAGGGCCAAGGGCCCAGTTGCAGTGGGCCACAACACCGGTTGCTGAGGGCCACGGGGCTGGTTGCTGAGCGCCAAGGGGCCCGTTGCTGAGCGCTAAGGGGCCGGTTGCTGAGCGCCACGGGGCCGGTTGCTGAGCGCCAAGGGAACAGTGGCTGGGGGCCAAGGGGCCGGTTGCTGAGCGCCACGGGGCCGGTTGCTGAGCGCCAAGGGAACGGTGGCTGAGGGCCAAGGTTCCGGTTGCTGAGCGCCAAGGGGCCGCTTGCTGAGTGCCAAGGTGCCGGTTGTTGAGTGCCAATGTACAGGTGCTGAGTTCCAAGAGACCGGCGGCTGTGGGCCAAGGGATCGGTGGCTGAGGGCCTAGGGATCGGTAGCTGAGGGCCAAGGGATCAGTGGCTGAGTGCCAAGGGATCGGCGGCTGAGGGCCAAGGGGCTGGTTGTTGAGGGCCAAGGGACTGGTGGCTGACGGCAAAGGGACTGGTGGCTTAGAGGCAATGATTGGGTGCCAAGGCCCAAGTGTCTGGTTGCTGAAGCCCTTGGCACTGGTGGCAGAGGGTCAAGAGTCCGCTTGCTTAGGGACTAGAGACTTGTTGCTAAGGGACAAGGGACCAGTTGCGAAGGGACAAAGGACCAGTTGCGAAGGGACAACGGAGCGGTTGCGAAGGGACAAGAGACCGGTTGCGAAGGGACAAGAGACCGGTTGTGAAGGGACAAGGGACCAGTTGTGAAGGGACAAGGGACCAGTTGTGAAGGGACAAGGGACCAGTTGTGAAGGGACAAGGGACCAGTTGTGAAGGGACAAGGGACCAGTTGTGAAGGGACAAGGGACCAGTTGAGAAGGGACAAGAGACCAGTTGTGAAGGGACAAGGGACCGGTTGTGAAGGGACAAGGGACTGGTTGTGAAGGGACAAGGGACCAGTTGCGAAGGGACAAGGGACCAGTTGCGAAGGGCCAAGGGACCAGTTGAGAAGGGACAAGAGACCAGTTGTGAAGGGACAAGAGACCGGTTGTGAAGGGACAAGGGACCAGTTGCGAAGGGACAAGGGACCAGTTGCGAAGGGACAAGGGACCAGTTGTGAAGGGACAAGAGACGAGTTGCGAAAGGACAAGGGACCAGTTACTAAGGGACAAGGGACCAGTTGTGAAGGGACAATGGACCAGTTGCAAAGTGCCAAGGGACCAGTTGTGAAGGGACAAGGGACCAGTTGTGAAGGGACAAGGGACCACTTGCTAAATGACAAGGAACTGGCTCCTAAGGGCCAAATGCCTTGCTGCTCGGTGCGAAACGACCGGTGGCTGAGGGCTAAGGATCGGGTGGCTGAGTATGAAGTTTCTGGTGGCTGAGGACCAAGACACCGGTTGCGAAGAGCCAAGCGTTGGTTGCTGTGGAGCAAGGGACCAGTTGCTATGGGCAACGGACTTGTTGCTAAGGGCCAAGTGCCTTGCTGCTTAGAGCGAAAAGGCCAGTGGCTGAGGGCTATGTGGCAAGTGTTGGGTGCTAACGGCCAAGAGACCAGTTGCTATGGACAAAGGGACCGGTTGCTAAGGGCCAAGGGACCGGTGGCTAAACATAGAAACATGGAATGTAGGCGCAGGAGAAGGCCATTCGGCTCTTCGAGCCTGCACCACCATTCAATATGTTCATGGCTGATCATTCATACTCAGTACCCGACCTCTGCCTTGTCTCCATATCCCAGGATCTTTTAGCCGTAAGGGTGACATCTATCTCCCTTTTGAATATTTCCAACGAACTGGACTCAACAACTTACTATGGTAGTGAATTCCACAGCTTCACAACTCTCTGGGTGAATAAGTTTCTCCTCATCGCGGTCCTATATGGCTTACCCCTTATCCTTAGACTGTGACCCCCGGTTCTGGACTTCCCCAACATCGGGAACATTCTTCCCGCATCTAACCTGTCCAATCCCATCAGAATTTTAAAAGTTTCTATGAGATCGCCTGTCATTGTTCTAAATTTCAGTTAGTATAAGTCAAGCCGATTCAGTCTTTCCTCATATGTCAGTCCTGCCATCCCGGGAATTAGTCTGGTGAACCTTCACTGCACTCCCTCAATAGCAAGGACGTCCTTCCTCAGATTAGGAGATCAAAACTGAACACAATACTCACAGTGTGGTCTCTCCACGGCCCTGTGCAACTGCAGTAAGACGTCCCTGCTGCTATTCTCAAATCCTCTCGCTATGAAGGCCAGCATGCCATTTGCTTTCTTTACTGCCTGCTGTACCTGCATGCCAACCTTCAACGACTGATGTATCATGATACCCAGGTCTCTTTGCACCTCCCCCTTTATTAATCTGTCACCATTTAGGTAATTATCTGCCGTCCTGTTTTTGCCACCAAATTGGTAACCTTACATTTATCCACATTATACTGCATAAGGGCCAAGGTACCGGCTGCTAAGGGCCTAAAGACTGTTTGCTAAGGGCCATGGGACTGGTTCCTAAGGGCCAAGGAACTGGTTGCTAAGGTCCAAGGAACTGGTTGCTAAGGGCCAAGGAACTGGTTGCTAAGGGCCAAGGGACAGGTTGCTAAGGGTAAGGATCGGGCGGCTGAGTGTCAAGGGACTTGTCGCGAAGGGTTAGGGCATCGGTTGCTAAGGGCCAAGGGACAGGTTGCTAAGGGCCAAGTTCCTTGTTGCTAAGAGCGAAACGCCCAGAGGCTGAGGGCTAAGGGCCTGTTGCTCAGGGCGAAGGGACCTGGTGCTAAGTGGCAAGTGTTGGTTGCTAACCATCAAGGAGCTGGTTGCTGATGGCCAAGGGGTCGATTGCTGAGGACCAAGTTGCTGAGGGCCAATGGACCTGTGACTAAGGAACCGGTTGCTGAGGGCCAAGGGTTGGCTGCTAAGTGGCAAGGGTCTGGTTGTTGAGCAGCAATGGACCAGCTGCTGAGGGCTAATTGACTTGTTGCCGAGGCCATGGGACTGGTGGCTGAGGGCCATGGGATTGTCTACTAAGATCCACGGGACCGGTTGCTAAGGACCAAAGGACCTGTTGCAGAGGGCCAAGTTACTGGTGCATGAGGGCAAAGCGATGGTGGTTGATGGCCCGAGATCAGTTGCTTTGAGCCAAGGGACCGTTTGCCGAGGTCAAGAGACTGGTTGCCGAGGGCCAAGGAACAGCTTGCCAAGGGCCAAGGGACTGGTTGCTAAGGGCCAAGGGACCAGTTGTTAAAGGACAAGGGACAGGTTGTTGAGGACCAAAAGACCGGTGAATGAGGGCCAAGGGACTGGTGGCTAAGTGCCAAAGCATCAGTTGCTAAGGGCGAAGTGTTCGTTGCTGTGGGCCATGGGAGCGTCAGCTAAGGGCCAAAGGACCAGTTGCTTGGGGTCAAGAGACCGTTTGCTAAGGGAAATATGACGGTTTGCTAAGTGCCAAGTGACTGGTGGCTGACGGCCAAGAGACTTGTTGCTAAGGCCAAGGGGCCAATTGTTAAGGACCAAGAGACCTGTTGCTAAGGGCCAAGAGACCGGTTGCTAAGGGCCAAGAGACCGGTTGCTAAGGGCCAAGAGACCGGTTGCTAAGGGCCACGGGACCGGTTGCCGAGGACTTTGGGACCGGTTGCCGAGGGCCATGGGAGTGGTGGTTGAGGGACAGGGGATGGGCTGCTAAGGGCCGAGAGACTGGTTGCTAATGGCAAAGGGAATGGTTGGTATGGTCCAGCTGCTTGCTGCTAGGAGCGAAATGACTGGTAGCTGAGGGCTAAGGATCGGGTGGCTGAGCGTGAAGGGACTGGTGGCTGAGGGTCAAGTGTTGGTTACTGTGAGCCAAGGGACCGGTTGATAAGGGCCAAGCGACTGTTTGCTAAGGGCCAGGTGCCTTGTTGCTGAGTGCGAAATAACCGGTGGCTGATGGCTTATGGACCAGTGGCTGAGGGCCAAGTTGCAGAGGGCCATGGGACGTTTGGCTAAGGGACCGGTTGCTGACAGCAAAGGGTCATAGAAACATAGAAAATAGTTGCAGGAATAGGCCATTCGGCCTTTCGAGCCTACAGCACCATTTAATATTATCTTGGCTGATCATGCAACTTCAGTACCCCATTCCTGATTTCTCTCCTAACCCCTTGATTCCTTTAGCCGTAAGGACCACATCTAACTCCCTTTTGAATATATCGAACGAACTGGCCTGAATAACTTTTTTTGCTAGAGAATTCCACAGGTTCACAATTCTCTGAGTGAAGAAGATTTTCCTCATCTCGGTCCGAAATGGCTCACCCCTTATCCTTAGACTGTGTCCCCTGGTTCTGGACTTCCCCAACATCGGAAACATTCTTCCTGCATCTAACGTGTCCAACCTCGTCAGAATTTTATATGTTTCTATGAGATCCCCTCTCATTCTTCCAAATTCCAGCGAAAATAAGCCTCATCGATCCAGTCTTTCATCATATGTTAATCCAGTCATCCCGAGAATCAGTCTGGTCAACCTTCGCTGCACTCCGTCAATTGCAAGAATGTCATTCCTCAGATTAGAAGACCAAAACTGTACACAATATACAAGGTGTGACCTCACCAAGGCCCTGTGCAACTGCAGCAAGACCTCGCTGCTCCTATACTCAATTAATCTCGCTATGAAGGCCAACATGCCATTTGACTTCTTCACCGCCTGCTGTACCTGCATGCCAACTTTCAATGATTGATGTACCATGACAGCCAGGTCTCGTTGCACCTCCCATTTTCCTAATCTGTCACCATTCAGATAATTATCTGCTTTCCTGTATTTTCACCAAAGCGTTAACTCACATTTATCTACATTATACTGCATCTGCCATGCATTTGCACAATCACCTAACCTGTCCAAGTCAACCTGTCGCCTCTTAGTATCCTCCTCACAATTCACGCTGACACCCAGCTCAGTGTCATCTGCAAACTTGGAAATATTACATTCAATTTCTTCATCTAAATCATTAATGTATATTGTAAATAGCTAGCGTTCCAGCATTGAACCTTGCGGTACGACAATCGTCACTGCCTGCCGTTCTGAAACGGACCTGTTTATTCCTACTCTTTGCTTTCTGTCTGCCAACCAGTTCTCTATCCACATCAATACTTTCCCCACAATACAATGTGCTTTAATTTTGCACACCAGCCTCTTGTGTGGGACCTTGTCAAAAGCCTTTTGAAAGTTCGAATACGCCACATCCACTGGTTCTCCCTTGTCCACTCAACTAGTTACATCTGGAAAAAATGTAGAAGATTTGTCAAGCATGATTTACCTTTCATAAATCCATGCAAACTTGGACTAATCCTGTCACTGCCTTCCAAATGCACTGCTATTACAACTTTAATAATTGATTCCAACATTTTCCCCACTATCAATGTCAGACTCTAATTCCCTGTTTTCTCTTTCCCTCCTTTTTTAAAAAGTGGGGTTACATTAGCTACCTACCAATCTAAAGTAACTGATCCAGAGTCTACAGAATGTTGGAAAATGATCACCAATGCATCCACTATTCCTAGGGCCACTTCCTTAAGTACTCTGGGATGCAGACTATCAGGCCCTCGGGATTTATCGGCCTTCAATCCCATTAATTTCCAGAACACAATTTCCTGACTCATAAGGATTTCCTTCAGTTCCTCCTTCTCTCTAGACCCTCGGTACCCTAGTATTTCCGGAAGGTTATTTTTGTCTTCCTTCGTGAAGACGGGACCAAAGTATTTGTTCAGCTGGTCTGCCATTTCTTTGTTCCCCATCATAAATACATCTGATTCTGACTGCAAGGGACCTACATTTGTTTTCACTAATCTTTTTCTCTTCACATATCTATAGAAGATTTTGCAATCAATTTTTATCTTCCCAGCAAGCTTACTCTCATCCTCTATTTTCACGCTCCTAATTAAACCCTTTGTCCTCCTCTTAAATTCTAAATTTATTCTAATCCTCAGGTTTGCTGCTTTTTCTGGCCAATTTATATGCCTCGTCCTTGGATTTAAAATATCCCTAATTTCCCTTGTTACCCATGGTTGAGCCACCTTCCCCGTTTTAATTTTAAGCCAGACAGGGATGTACAATCTTTAAATTTCATCCATGTGATCTTTAAATGTCTGCCTTTGCCTATCCACCGTCAACCCTTTAAATATCATTTGCCAGTCTATCCTAGCCAATTCACACCTCATACCATCGAAGTTACCTTTCCTAAAGTTCTGGACTCTAATCTCTCACTTAACTGTCTCACTTTTCATCTTAATGAAGAATTCTACCATATTATGTTCATTCTTCCCCAAGGGGCCTCGCACAACAAGATTGCAAATTAGTCCTTTCTCATTTCACATCACCCAGTCTAGGATGGCCAGCTCTCTGGTTGGTTCCTCGACATATTGGTCTAAAAACCCATCCCTTATACACTCCAGGAAATGCTCCTCCACCACACTGCTACCCGTTTGGTTAGTCCAAACTTTCTGTAGATTAAAGTCACCCGTGATAACTGCTGAACCTTTACTGCATGCATCCCTAATTTCCTGCTTAATACCATCTCCAGCCTCACTACTACTGTTCGGTGATCTGTACACAACACCCACTAGCGTTTTCTGCCCTTTTGTGTTCTGCAGTTCTACTCATACAGATTCCACATCATCCAAGCTCATGTCCTTCCTTACTATTGTGTTAATATCCTCTTTAACCAGCAACGCTACCCCACCTCCTTTTCCTTTCTGTCTATGCTTCCTGAATATTGAATACCCCTGGATGTTGATTTCCCAGCCTTGGTCACGCTGGAGCCATATTTGCGTAATCCCAATTACATCATATCCGTTAACAGCAAACTGCACAGTTAATTCATTCAGCTTATTATGAATAATGACAAAACAGTACGCCTTGTCTTATACTCAATAGTCCTATGGATACATCCAACACCCTATTGCTCTAACTATCGCTGCACGGCATTGCTCGTGTACATTTAATGCACCAGAAAGCCTACATTTATTTTTATCTCTGCACCTTTAGGATGTACGAATGTTAAGCATTTGCCCTACCCGCATGCATAACATGGAACTTATCTAAGTTATACGTAATTTTCTAGTGATGAGCCCAGTCTCCCAACACATTAAGATCTGCCTGAATCAGACGAGCCTCTTCTACAGTTCGAGCATGCGCACAGATCTTGGTATTATTTCCAAATTGTGCCCCAACCCCACAATCCAGATCATTAATAAAAATAGTGAAAAGCAACGGTCCCAACACTGATCCCTGCAGGACACCACTGGTGACTGGTCTCCAAACAGATCCAAATCCATCTATAACTGCTCTTTACCTGCACCCTGCCAGCCAGTTCTGTATCCAGCTCAATATATTTCCACTAATATCAGAGGCTCCGATCTTGCGTGGTACCTTGTCAAAAAGGTTTTGGAAATCTAAGTAGACAATGTCTACTGGGCTTCCCTCATCCATCAACTTTGTAACTTCTCAAAAAATACAATTAGAGTTGTGAGACATGAACTTATTTTTATGAAGCCATGTTGGTTTTCCCTAATATGTCCCTCCCTATCCAATTCATAAATTGCATCCCATATGATTCTTACCATCATCTTATCTATTACAGATATAATTACACAGATCAGCCTTGTCACATTGTTTTAAAAATGGGGACTACTTTCGCCTCCTTCCTATCTGTCGGGACAATTCTAGAGTGCAGTGAGCTATTAAACAAACAGCACATGTCTCATCTCCCGGAGGAACCTCACACAGCACATGTCCCATCTTCCGTAGGACCCTCACACAGCACATGTCCCATCTCCCGGAGGGGCTCACACAGCACATGTCCCATCTCCCGGTGGACCCTCACACAGCACATGTCCCATCTCCCGGAGGGTCTCACACAGCACATGTCTCATCTCCCGGAGGACCCTCACACAGCACATGTCCCATCTCTCGGAGGACCCTCACACAGCACATGTCCCATCTCCCGGAGGACCCTCACACAGCACATGTCCCATCTCCCGCAGGACCTTCACACAGCACATGTCCCATCTCCCGGAGGACATTCACACAGCACATGTCCCAACTCCCGGAGGGGCTCACACAGCACATGTCCCATCTCCCGGAGGACCCTCACACAGCACATGTCCCATTTCCCGGAGGGGCTCACACAACACATGTTCCATCTCCCGGAGGACCCTCACACAGCACATGGCCCAACTCCCGGAGGACCCTCACACAGCACATGTCCCATCTCCCGGAGGTCCCTCACACAGCACATGCCCCATCTCCTGGAGGGGCTCACAAAGCACATGACCCATCTCCCGGAGGACCCTCGCACAGCACATGTCCCATCTCCCGGAGGGGCTCACACAGCACATGTCCCATCTCCCAGAGGGGCTCACACAGCAAATGTCCCATCTCACGGAGGACCCTCACACAGCACATGTCCCATCTCCCGGAGGACCCTCACACAGCACATGTCCCATCTCCCGGAGGCGCTCACACAGGACATGTCCCATCTACCGGAGGAACCTCACACAGCACATGTCCCATCTCCCGGAGGACCCTCACACAGCACATGTCCCACCTCCCGGAGGACCCTCACACAGCACATGTCCCATCTCCCGGAGGTCCCTCACACAGCACATGTCCCACCTCCTGGAGGAGCCTCACACAGCACATGTTCCATCTCCCGGAAGTCCCTCACACAGCACATGCCCCATCTCCAGGAGGGGCTCACACAGCACATGACCCATCTCCCGGAGGACCCTCGGATGGATAGCCTCCGGCCCAGCTGCTCTATCTATTTTTAAGTTGTGAATGTTTTCTAAAACAATATGTTTATCTATGTTAATGTTGCTGATAAAACTAATAGTATTAAATTCTAATATTTGAGCATGATGTTAAAGGGTGAAGACTGATGCAAAGTACTCACTGATATTCCCGCCACACTCAGTGAGTCCTGTGTAACCTGTCCTTGAACACCCTTCAGTGGCCCAATAAAGAGTTTGATAGTTCTCGGACTCTGCACATAACTGAAAAAGTTCCGCCCATGTCGGCCAGTTGTCTACAATCATTTTATTCCCAGAGACTTTTTGCTGATTGAATAGCAGCCTTCGTTTTCTTTAGTTGTTCCTTATATTCACCCGATTTATTTGCGGTTAAATTTATTTAATTTGTGGAAATATTTCTGTTTACATCTTTGTCTAGAGCCAGTCGGCCATCTTCTCTTTTTCTGAACACATTTCCTTCTTTTAATTTTGACTACATTTGTTTACCACATTTTTAAACTTGTTCTGAAAACCTTTCCATTGATATCCAACATCAGTCACATCACCACCGAGGAGGGGTGACCAATTTACCTGTTACAATCATCTGCCAGTTTGGAGAAGTTTGCCCTGAAATGCGGTCCCTGTCGCAGGGTCTCAGTCCCTTTGGTTCTCCCGGCCAATCGGGATAGTATAATGTGATCAGTGTTGCCCAGATGTTCCCCACACGGAGGCCTGATCCCAGGTCAGGCTCACTACTAAACACCAGATCCAATCTCTGGTTTTCCCCAGTTACTGAATTAACATGTTGTGTCATGAAACAGTGCTGTATATTGTCACTCAATCTTTCAGCTGTACTGCCCCCAGCAGCTGGTAAAGGCACCTGGCCCTGAATGTCAGGCCAATGACAATGATCTTCCCTCAGCTCCATTCTCTCTCTGTCCCCACACACACACTGACTGAGCTCGCAGGCTGACTGTACCCAGCACCTTCTCTCTTTATTCTCTCACATTGCAGCATTCCCGCTGCTGGGCTCAGGGGCTGTGTGGGCGGGGCCCTGACCTCACACACGGTCGGCGGGTCTGTGACCTCACACAGGAATTGAGAGCGAGTTGGATCTTCATTGTTGTCTCTCCGGACACAGAGAGAGCCCCAGACAGTGGGAGGGAGAAACCCCTTGTTAATCAGTGTCATTAAAGCTGGCCAACGCTACAGGGAAGTTGCTGAGTTGTCTGAGTTGAATATATTGTCTGTCAGCTCTCTCTCTGCCTGAGGTGCCCCTGAGAGAAAGTAAAACATGAGGGAAAGACAGACAGATGGAGGCTGGGCGGGTGTGTCCTGGATGGGCTTCAGCCAGGAATATAAAGGAATGGGCAGTGATTACAGATAGCGGAGAAAGCATGCTGGCCTTCAAAGCGAGAGGATTTGCGTACAGGAGCAGGAAGGATTTACTGCAGTTGGACAGGGCCTTGGTGAGACCACACCTGGAATATTGTGTTCAGTTTTGGTCTCTTAATTTGAGGAAGGACATTCTTGCTATTGGGGGAGTGTAATGAAGGTTCACCAGACTGAGTCCAGGGATGGCAGGACTGACATCTGAGGAAAGATTGGATCGGCTTGTCTTATACTCAATGGAATTTTGAAGAATGAGAGGGGATCTCATAGAAACATATAAAATTTTGATGGGGTTAGACAGGTTAGATGCGGGAAGAATGTTCCCGATGTTGGGGAAGTCCAGAACCAGGGGACATAGTCTAAGGATAAGGGGTAAGCCAATTAGGACCGAGATAAAGAGAAACATCTTCACTCAGAGAGTGGTGAAACTGTGGAATTCTCCACCACGGAAATTTGTTGAGGCCAATTCACTAAATATATTCAAAAGCGAGTTAGATGTGGTCCTTAGGGCTAAAGTGATCAAGGGGTATGGAGAGAAGGCAGGGCTGGGATACTGAGGTTGAATGATCAGCCATGATCTTATTGAATGGCGGTGCAGGCTAGTACGGCCGAATGGCCTGCTCCTGCACCTATTTTCTATGTTTCTATCTTCAATATGTGACCTACTCCTGGAAAATGAACGGCCAGTATATGAGGAGTCGCTAACCGCGGAAAATTGAATTATTTTTAATTGAATGTTTTGTTTCAAACAGTAACTACAAGGTAGGTTAACATCGCACTCTATTTCACACCGATAATATTGGTCTCATTTTCTGTCCTGATTAGATGTCCCGGTGAATGTAGGAGTGCTTGAGAATATTCCAGCTGTGGACCTAACAGGGATTGTAGACTGAGGAACAACACCAGACGAACCAGCCCAGGATTGTGAGAGCACAAAACAGAGAAAACTATTGATTCAAAGAGCTTCCATACATCGATAGGGGCTAAAGGTAAGAGAGAGTCCCATGGATTCAGATACACAGTGGTCCTGGGGATAGACTGGGGAGAAAGGTCAGAGAGAGTCCCATTGACTCAGATACACACTGGTCCTGGGGATAGACTGGGAAGAAATGTCAGAGAGAGTCCCATTGACTCAGATACACACTGGTCCTGAGGATAGACTGGGGAGAAATGTCAGAGAGTACCATTGACTCAGATACACACTGGTCCTGGGGATAGACTGGGGAGAAAGGTCAGAGTGTCCCATTGACTCAGATTCACACTGGTCCTGGGGATAGACTGGGGAGAAAGGTCAGAGAGAGTCCCATTGACTAAGATACACACTGGTCCGGGGGATAGCCTGGGGAGAAATGTCAGAGAGAGCCCCATTGACTCAGATACACACTGGTCCTGGGGATAGACTGGGGAGAAAGGTCAGAGAGAGTCCCATTGACCCAGATAAACACTGGTCCTGGGGATTGACTGGGGAGAAAGATCAGAGAGAGTCCCATTGACTCAGATAAACACTTGTCCTGGGGATAGACAGGGGAGAATGGTCAGAGAGAGTCCCATTGACTCAGATAAATACGGGTCCTGGGGATAGACTGGGGAGAAAAGTCAGAGAGAGTCCCATTGACTCAGATACACACTGGTCCTGGGGATAGACTTTGGAGAACGGTCAGAGAGTCCCATTGACTCAGATACACACTGGTCCCGGGATAGACTGGGGAGAAAGGTCAGAGAGAGTGCCATTGACTCAGTTACACATTGGTCCTGGGGATAGACTGGGGAGAAAGGTCAGAGGGAGTCCCATTGACTCAGATATACACTGGTCATGGGGATAGACTGGGGAGAAAGGTCAGAGTGTCCCATTGACTCAGATGCACACTGGTCCTGGGGATAGACTGGGGAGAAAGGTCAGAGAGAGTCCCATTGACTCAAATAAACACTGGTCCTGGTGATAGACAGGGGAGAAAGGTCAGAGAGAGTCCCATTGACTCAGATAAACACCCGTTCTGGGGACCGACTGGGGAAAAAGGTCAGAGAGAGTCCCATTGACTCAGATACACAATGGTCCTGGGGATAGACTGGGGAGAAAGGTCAGAGAGAGCCCCATTGACTCAGATATACACTGGTCCTGGGGATAGACTGGGGAGAAAGAACAGAGAGTCCCATTGACTCAGATAAACACTGGTCCTGGGGATAGACAGGGGAGAAAGGTCAGAGAGAGTCCCATTGACTCAGATAAACACCGGTCCTGGGGATAGACTGGGGAGAAAGGTCAGAGAGAGTCCCATTGACTCAGATACACACTGGTCCTGGGGATAGACTTTGGAGAACGGTCAGAGAGTCCCATTGACTCAGATACACACTGGTCCCGGGATAGACTGGGGAGAAAGGTCAGAGAGAGTCCTATTGACTCAGATACACACTGGTCCTGGGGATAGACTGGGGATAAAGGTCAGAGAGAGTCCCATTGACGCAGATATACACTGGTCATGGGGATAGACTGGGGAGAAAGGTCAGAGTGTCCCATTGACTCAGAGACACACTGGTCCTGGGGATAGACTGGGGAGAAATGTCAGAGAGAGTCCCATTGACTCAGATACATAGTGGTGCTGGGAATAGACAGGGGAGAAAGGTCAGAGAGAGTCCCATTGACTAAGATACACACTGGTCCTGGGGATAGACTGGGGAGAAAGATCAGAGAGTCCCATTGACTCAGATAAACACGGGTCCTGGGGATAGACTGGGGAGAAAGGTCAGAGAGAGTCCCATTGACTGAGATATACACTGGTCCTGGCGATAGACTGGGAAGAAAGGTCAGAGAGAGTCCCATTGACTCAGATACACATTGATCCTGGGGGACTGGGTAGAAAGTTCAGAGAGAGTCCCATTGACTCAGTACAAACTGGTCCTGGGGATCGACTGGGGAGAAAGGTCAGAGAGAGTCCCATTGACTCAGATAAACACTGGTCCTGGGGATAGACTGGGGAGAAAGTTCAGACAGAGTCCCATTGACTCAGATACACACTGGTCCTGGTGATAGTCTGGGGAGAAAGATCAGAGAGAGGCCCAATGACTCAGATATACACTGGTCATGGGGATAGACTGGGGAGAAAGGTCAGAATGTCCCATTGACTCAGCTGCACACTGGTCCTGGGGATAGACGGGGGAGAAAGGTCAGAGAGAGTCCCATTGACTCAGATACACACTGGTCCTGGGAATGGACTGGGGAGAAAGTTCAGAGAGAGTCCCATTGACTCAGATACACACTGGACCTGGGGATAGACTGGGGAGAAAGATCAGAGAGTCCCATTGACTCAGATGAACACTGGTCCTGGGGATAGACTGGGGAGAATGGTCAGATAGAGTCCCATTGACTCAGATAAACACTGGTCCTGGGGATAGACTGGGGATAAAGGTCAGAGAGAGAGTCCCATTGACTCCGATAAACACCGGTCCTGGGGATAGACTGGGGAGAAATGTCAGAGAGAGTCCCATTGACTCAGATACACACTGGTCCTGGGGATAGACTGGGGAGAAAGGTCAGAGAGAGTCCCATTGACTCAGATACACTCTGGTCCTGGGGATAGACTGGGGAGAAAGGTCAGAGAGAGTGCCATTGATTCAGGTACAGACTGGTCCTGGGGGACTCGGGAGAAAGGTCAGAGAGAGTGCCATTGACCCAGATAAACACTGGTCCTGGGGATAGACTCGGGAGAATGGTCAGAGAGAGTGTCATTGACTCAAATAAACACTGGTCCTGGGGATAGACAGGGGAGAAAGGTCAGAGAGAGTCCCATTGACTCAGATAAACACCGGTCCTGGGGATCGACTGGGGAGAAAGGTCAGATAGAGTCCCATTGACTCAGATACACACTGGTCACTGGAGTTCAGAAGAATGAGAAGGGACCTCATAGAAACATTTAAAATTCTGACGGGGTCAGACAGGTTAGATGCAGGAAGAATGTTCCCAATGTTGGGGAAGTCCAGAACCAGAGGTCACAGTCTAAGGATAAGGGGTAAGCCATTTAGGACCGAGATGCGGAGGAACCTCTTCACCCAGAGAGTGGTGAACCTGTGGAATTCTCTACCACAGAAAGTTGTTGAGGACAATTCACTAAATATATTCAAAAAGGAGTTAGATGAGGTCCTTACTCCTAGGGGGATCAAGGGATATGGCGAGAAAGCAGGAATGGGGTACTGAAGTTGAATGTTCAGCCATGATCTCATTGAATGGCGGTGCAGACTAGAAGGGCCGAATGGCCTACTCCTGCACCTATTTTCTATGTTTCTATGTTTCTATGTTTCTATGGTCCTGGGGATAGACTGGGGAGAACGGTCAGAGAGTCCCATTGACTCAGATACACACTGGTCCTGGGGATAGACTGGGGTGAAAGGTCAGAGAGAGTCCCATTGAAACAGATACACACTGGTCCTGGGGATAGACTGGAGAGAAAGTTCAGCGAGAGTCCCATTGACTCAGATATACACTGGTCATGGTATTCGACTGGGGAGAAAGGTCAGAGAGAATCCCATTGACTGAGATATACAATGGTCCTGGGGATAGACTGGGGAGAAAGGTCAGATAGAGTCCCATTGACTCAGATAAACACTGGTCCTGGGGATAGACTGGGGAGAAAGGTAAGAGAGAGAGTCCCATTGACTCCGATAAACACCGGTCCTGGGGATAGACTGGGGAGAAATGTCAGAGCGAGTCCCATTGACTCAGATACACACTGGTCCTGGGGATAGACTGGGGAGAAAGGTCAGAGAGTCCTATTGACTCAGATATACACTGGTCCTGGGGATAGACTGGGGAGAAAGGTCAGAGAGAGTCCCATTGACTCAGATACACTCTGGTCCTGGGGATAGACTGGGGAGAAAGGTCAGAGAGAGTCCCATTGACTCAGATACACACTGGTCCTGGGGCACTCGGGAGAAAGGTCAGAGAGTCCCATTGAGTCAGATACACACTGGTCCTGGGGATAGACTGGGGAGAAAGGTCAGAGAGAGTCCCATTGACCCAGATAAACACTGGTCCTGGGGATAGACTGGGGAGAAAGGTCAGAGGGAGTCCCATTGACTCAAATAAACACTGGTCCTGGGGATAGACAGTGGAGAAATTTCAGAGAGAGTCCCATTGATTCAGAAAAACACCCGTCCTGGGGATAGACTGGGGAGAAAGGTCAGAAAGAGTCCCATTGAATCAGATACACACTGGTCCTGGTGATAGACTGGGGAGAACGGTCAGAGAGTCCCAGTGACTCAGATACACACTGGTCCTGGGGATAAACTGGGGAGAAAGGTCAGAGAGAGTCCCATTGACTCAGATACATACTGGTCCTGGGGATAGACTGGGGAGAAAGGTCAGAGAGAGTCCCATTGACTCAGATATACACTGGTCATGGGGATAGACTGGGGAGAGAGGTCAGAGTGTCCCATTGACTCAGATACACAC
This sequence comes from Pristiophorus japonicus, assembly GCF_044704955.1. Lineage (NCBI taxonomy): Eukaryota > Metazoa > Chordata > Chondrichthyes > Pristiophoridae > Pristiophorus > Pristiophorus japonicus. The sequence continues at coordinate 2,045,458 of NW_027254751.1, forward strand.
TGGTCCTGGGGATAGACTGGGGAGAAAGGTCAGAGAGAGTCCCATTGACTCAGATACACATTGTTGCTGGGAATAGACTGGGGAGAAAGGTCAGAGAGAGCCCCATTGACTCAGATACACACTGGTCCTGGGGATAGACTGCGGAGAAAGATCAGAGAGTCCCATTGACCCAGATAATCACTGGTCCTGGGGAGAGACTGGGGAGAAAGGTCAGAGAGAGAGCCATTGACTCAGATACACTCTGGTCCACGGGATAGACTGGGGAGAACGGTCAGAGAGAGAGTCCCATTGACTCAGATAGACACATGTCCTGGGTATAGACTGGGGAGGAAGGTCAGCGAGAGTGCCATTGACTCAGATACACTCTAGTCCTGGGGTTAGACTGGGGAGAACGGTCAGAAAGTCCCATTGACTCAGATATACACTGGTCCTGGGGATAGACTGGGGAGAAATTTCAGAGAGAGTCCCATTGACTCAGATACACACTGGTCCTGGGGATAGACTGGGGAGAAAGGTCAGAGAGAGTCCCATTGACTCAGATATACATTGGTCACGGGGATAGACTGGGGAGAAAGGTCAGAATGTCCCATTGACTCAGATACACACTGGTCCTGGGGATAGACTGGGGAGAAAGGTCAGAGAGAGTCCCATTGACCCAGATAAACACTGGTCCTGGGGATAGACTGGGGAGAAAGGTCAGAGAGAGTCCCATTGACTCAGATATACACTGGTCACGGGGATAGACTGGGGAGAAAGGTCAGAATGTCCCATTGACTCAGATACACTCTGGTCCTGGGGATAGACTGGGGAGAAAGGTCAGAGAGAGTCCCATTGACTCAGATACACACTGGTCCTGGGGCACTCGGGAGAAAGGTCAGAGAGTCCCATTGACTCAGATACACACTGGTCCTGGGGATAGACTGGGGAGAAAGGTCAGAGAGAGTCCCATTGACCCAGATAAACACTGGTCCTGGGGATAGACTGGGGAGAAAGGTCAGAGAGAGTCCCATTGACTCAAATAAACACTGGTCCTGGGGATAGACAGGGGAGAAAATTCAGAGAGAGTCCCATTGATTCAGAAAAACACCCGTCCTGGGGATAGACTGGGGAGAAATGTCAGAAAGAGTCCCATTGAATCAGATACACACTGGTCCTGGGGATAGACTGGGGAGAAAGGCCAGAGTGAGAGTCCCATTGACTCCTATAAACACCGGTCCTGGTGATATACTGGGGAGAAATGTCAGAGCGAGTCCCATTGACTCAGATACACACTGGTCCTGGGGACAGACTGGGGAGAAAGGTCAGAGAGTCCTATTGACTCAGATATACACTGGTCCTGGGGATAGACTGGGGAGAAAGGTCAGAGAGAGTCCCATTGACTCAGATACACTCTGGTCCTGGGGATAGACTGGGGAGAAAGGTCAGAGAGAGTCCCATTGACTCAGATACACACTGGTCCTGCGGCACTCGGGAGAAAGGTCAGAGAGTCCCATTGACTCAGATACACACTGGTCCTGGGGATAGACTGTGGAGAAAGGTCAGAGAGAGTCCCATTGACCCAGATAAACATTGGTCCTGGGAATAGACTGGGGAGAAAGGTCAGAGAGAGTCCCATTGACTCAAATAAACACTGGTCCTGGGGATAGACAGGGGAGAAAGTTCAGAGAGAGTCCCAATGATTCAGAAAAACACCCGTCCTGGGGATAGACTGGGGAGAAAGGTCAGAAAGAGTCCCATTGAATCAGATAAACATTGGTCCTGGTGATAGACTGGGGAGAACGGTCAGAGAGTCCCAGTGACTCAGATACACACTGGTCCTGGGGATAAACTGGGGAGAAAGGTCAGAGAGAGTCCCATTGACTCAGATACATACTGGTCCTGGGGATAGACTGGGGAGAAAGGTCAGAGAGAGTCCCATTGACTCAGATATACACTGGTCATGGGGATAGACTGGGGAGAGAGGTCAGAGTGTCCCATTGACTCAGATACACACTGGTCCAGGGGATAGACTGGGGAGAAAGGTCAGAGAGAGTCCCATTGATTCAGATACACATTGTTGCTGGGAATAGACTGGGGAGAAAGGTCAGAGAGAGCCCCATTGACTCAGATACACACTGGTCCTGGGGATAGATTGCGGAGAAAGATCAGAGAGTCCCATTGACCCAGATAAACACTGGTCCTGGGGAGAGACTGGGGAGAAAGGTCAGAGAGAGAGCCATTGATTCAGATACACTCTGGTCCACGGGATAGACTGGGGAGAACGGTCAGAGAGAGAGTCCCATTGACTCAGATAGACACAGGTCCTGGGTATAGACTGGGGAGAAAGGTCAGAGAGAGTCCCATTGACTCAGATATACACTGGTCATGGGGATAGACTGGGGAGAGAGGTCAGAGTGTCCCATTGACTCAGATACACTCTGGTCCTGGGGATAGACTGGGGAGAAAGGTCAGAATGTCCCATTGACTCAGATACACACTGGTCCTGGGGATAGACTGGGGAGAAAGGTCAGAGAGAGTCCCATTGACTCAGATGCACACTGGTCCTGGGGCACTCGGGAGAAAGGTCAGAGAGTCCCATTGACTCAGATGCACACTGGTCCTGGGGATAGACTGGGGAGAAAGGTCAGAGAGAGTCCCATTGACCCATATAAACACTGGTCCTGGGGATCGACTGGGGAGAAAGGTCAGAGAGAGTCCCATAGACTCAAATAAACACTGGTCCTGGGGATAGACAGGGGAGAACGGTCAGAAAGTCCCATTGAATCAGATATACACTGGTCCTGGGGATAGACTGGGGAGAAATTTCAGAGTGAGTCCCATTGACTCAGATACACACTGGTCCTGGGGATAGACTGGGGAGAAAGGTCAGAGAGAGTCCCATTGACTCAGATATACACTGGTCACGGGGATAGACTGGGGAGAAAGGTCAGAATGTCCCATTGACTCAGATACACTCTGGTCCTGGGGATAGACTGGGGAGAAAGGTCAGAGAGAGTCCCATTGACTCAGATACACACTGGTCCTGGGGCACTCGGGAGAAAGGTCAGAGAGTCCCATTGACTCAGATATACACTGGTCCTGGGGATAGACTGGGGAGAAATTTCAGAGAGAGTCCCATTGACTCAGATACACACTGGTCCTGGGGATAGACTGGGGAGAAAGGTCAGAGAGAGTCCCATTGACTCAGATATACACTGGTCACGGGGATAGACTGGGGAGAAAGGTCAGAATGTCCCATTGACTCAGATACACTCTGGTTCTGGGGATAGACTGGGGAGAAAGGTCAGAGAGAGTCCCATTGACCCAGATAAACACTGGTCCTGGGGATAGACTGGGGAGAAAGGTCAGAGAGAGTCCCATTGACTCAAATAAACACTGGTCCTGGGGATAGACAGGGGAGAAAGTTCAGAGAGAGTCCCATTGATTCAGAAAAACACCCGTCCTGGGGATTGACTGGGGAGAAAGGTCAGAAAGAGTCCCATTGAATCAGATACACACTGGTCCTGGTGATAGACTGGGGAGAACGGTCAGAGAGTCCCAGTGACTCAGATACACACTGGTCCTGGGGATAAACTGGGGAGAAAGGTCAGAGAGAGTCCCATTGACTCAGATATACACTGGTCACGGGGATAGACTGGGGAGAAAGGTCAGAATGTCCCATTGACTCAGATACACTCTGGTCCTGGGGATAGACTGGGGAGAAAGGTCAGAGAGAGTCCCATTGACTCAGATACACACTGGTCCTGGGGCACTCGGGAGAAAGGTCAGAGAGTCCCATTGACTCAGATACACACTGGTCCTGGGGATCGACTGGGGAGAAAGGTCAGATAGAGTCCCATTGACTCAGATACACACTGGTCACTGGAGTTCAGAAGAATGAGAAGGGACCTCATAGAAACATTTAAAATTCTGACGGGGTTAGACAGGTTAGATGCAGGAAGAATGTTCCCAATGTTGGGGAAGTCCAGAACCAGAGGTCACTGTCTAAGGATAAGGGTTTAGCCATTTAGGACCGAGATGCGGAGGAACCTCTTCACCCAGAGAGTGGTGAACCTGTGGAAATCTCTACCACAGAAAGTTGTTGAGGACAATTCACTAAATATATTCAAAAAGGAGTTAGATGTGGTCCTTACTCCTAGGGGGATCAAGGGATATGGCGAGAAAGCAGGAATGGGGTACTGAAGTTGAATGTTCAGCCATGATCTCATTGAATGGCGGTGCAGACTAGAAGGGCCGAATGGCCTACTCCTGCACCTATTTTCTATGTTTCTATGTTTCTATGTTTCTATGGTCCTGGGGACAGACTGTGGAGAACGGTCAGAGAGTCCCATTGACTCAGATACACACTGGTACTGGGGATAGACTGGGGTGAAAGGTCAGAGAGAGTCCCATTGAAACAGATACACACTGGTCCTGGGGATAGACTGGAGAGAAAGTTCAGCGAGAGTCCCATTGACTCAGATATACACTGGTCATGGTATTCGACTGGGGAGAAAGGTCAGAGAGAATCCCATTGACTGAGATATACAATGGTCCTGAGGATAGACTGGGGAGAAAGGTCAGATAGAGTCCCATTGACTCAGATAAACACTGGTCCTGGGGATAGACTGGGGAGAAAGGTCAGAGAGAGAGTCCCATTGACTCCGATAAACACCGGTCCTGGGGATAGACTGGGGAGAAATGTCAGAGCGAGTCCCATTGACTCAGATACACACTGGTCCTGGGGATAGACTGGGGAGAAAGGTCAGAGAGAGTCCCATTGACTCAAATAAACACTGGTCCTGGGGACAGACAGGGGAGAAAGTTCAGAGAGAGTCCCATTGATTCAGAAAAACACCCGTCCTGGGGATAGACTGGGGAGAAAGGTCAGAAAGAGTCCCATTGAATCAGATACACACTGGTCCTGGTGATAGACTGGGGAGAACGGTCAGAGAGTCCCAGTGACTCAGATACACACTGGTCCTGGGGATAAACTGGGAAGAAAGGTCAGAGAGAGTCCCATTGACTCAGATATACACTGGTCACGGGGATAGACTGGGGAGAAAGGTCAGAATGTCCCATTGACTCAGATACACTCTGGTCCTGGGGATAGACTGGGGAGAAAGGTCAGAGAGAGTCCCATTGACTCAGATACACACTGGTCCTGGGGCACTCGGGAGAAAGGTCAGAGAGTCCCATTGACTCAGATACACACTGGTCCTGGGGATCGACTGGGGAGAAAGGTCAGATGGAGTCCCATTGACTCAGATACACACTGGTCACTGGAGTTCAGAAGAATGAGAAGGGACCTCATAGAAACATTTAAAATTCTGACGGGGTTAGACAGGTTAGATGCAGGAAGAATGTTCCCAATGTTGGGGAAGTCCAGAACCAGAGGTCACAGTCTAAGGATAAGGGGTAAGCCATTTAGGACCGAGATGCGGAAGAACCTCTTCACCCAGAGAGTGGTGAACCTGTGGAATTCTCTACCACAGAAAGTTGTTGAGGACAATTCACTAAATATATTCAAAAAGGAGTTAGATGAGGTCCTTACTCCTAGGGGGATCAAGGGATATGGCGAGAAAGCAGGAATGGGGTACTGAAGTTGAATGTTCAGCCATGATCTCATTGAATGGCGGTGCAGACTAGAAGGGCCGAATGGCCTACTCCTGCACCTATTTTCTATGTTTCTATGTTTCTATGTTTCTATGGTCCTGGGGATAGACTGGGGAGAACGGTCAGAGAGTCCCATTGACTCAGATACACTCTGGTCCTGGGGATAGACTGGAGTGAAAGGTCAGAGAGAGTCCCATTGAAACAGATACACACTGGTCCTGGGGATAGACTGGAGAGAAAGTTCAGCGAGAGTCCCATTGACTCAGATATACACTGGTCATGGTATTCGACTGGGGAGAAAGGTCAGAGAGAATCCATTGACTGAGATATACAATGGTCCTGGGGATAGACTGGGGAGAGAGGTCAGATAGAGTCCCATTGACTCAGATAAACACTGGTCCTGGGGATAGACTGGGGAGAAAGGTCAGAGAGAGAGTCCCATTAACTCCGATAAACACCGGTCCTGGGGATAGACTGGGGAGAAATGTCAGAGCGAGTCCCATTGACTCAGATACACACTGGTCCTGGGGATAGACTGGGGAGAAAGGTCAGAGAGTCCTATTGACTCAGATATACACTGGTCCTGGGGATAGACTGGGGAGAAAGGTCAGAGAGAGTCCCATTGACTCAGATACACTCTGGTCCTGGGGATAGACTGCGGAGAAAGATCAGAGAGTCCCATTGACCCAGATAAACACTGGTCCTGGGGAGAGACTGGGGAGAAAGATCAGAGAGAGAGCCATTGACTCAGATACACTCTGGTCCACGGGATAGACTGGGGAGAACGGTCAGAGAGAGAGTCCCATTGACTCAGATAGACACATGTCCTGGGTATAGACTGGGGAGGAAGGTCAGCGAGAGTGCCATTGACTCAGATACACTCTGGTCCTGGGGTTAGACTGGGGAGAACGGTCAGAAAGTCCCATTGACTCAGATATACACTGGTCCTGGGGATAGACTGGGGAGAATATTTCAGAGAGAGTCCCATTGACTCAGATACACACTGGTCCTGGGGATAGACTGGGGAGAAAGGTCAGAGAGTGTCCCATTGACTCAGATATACATTGGTCACGGGGATAGACTGGGGAGAAAGGTCAGAATGTCCCATTGACTCAGATACACACTGGTCCTGGGGATAGACTGGGGAGAAAGGTCAGAGAGAGTCCCATTGACTCAGATACACACTGGTCCAGGGGCACTCGGGAGAAAGGTCAGAGAGTCCCATTGACTCAGATACACACTGGTCCTGGGGATAGACTGGGGAGAAAGGTCAGAGAGAGTCCCATTGACCCAGATAAACACTGGTCCTGGGGATAGACTGGGGAGAAAGGTCAGAGGGAGTCCCATTGACTCAAATAAACACTGGTCCTGGGGATAGACAGGGGAGAAATTTCAGAGAGAGTCCCATTGATTCAGAAAAACACCCGTCCTGGGGATAGACTGGGGAGAAAGGTCAGAAAGAGTCCCATTGAATCAGATACACACTGGTCCTGGTGATAGACTGGGGAGAACGGTCAGAGAGTCCCAGTGACTCAGATACACACTGGTCCTGGGGATAAACTGGGGAGAAAGGTCAGAGAGAGTCCCATTGACTCAGATACATACTGGTCCTGGGGATAGACTGGGGAGAAAGGTCAGAGAGAGTCCCATTGACTCAGATATACACTGGTCATGGGGATAGACTGGGGAGAGAGGTCAGAGTGTCCCATTGACTCAGATACACACTGGTCCTGGGGATAGACTGGGGAGAAAGGTCAGAGAGAGTCCCATTGACTCAGATAACATTGTTGCTGGGAATAGACTGGGGAGAAAGGTCAGAGAGAGCCCCATTGACTCAGATACACACTGGTCCTGGGGATAGACTGCGGAGAAAGATCAGAGAGTCCCATTGACCCAGATAAACACTGGTCCTGGGGAGAGACTGGGGAGAAAGGTCAGAGAGAGAGCCATTGACTCAGATACACTCTGGTCCACGGGATAGACTGGGGAGAACGGTCAGAGAGAGAGTCCCATTGACTCAGATAGACACATGTCCTGGGTATAGACTGGGGAGGAAGGTCAGCGAAAGTGCCATTGACTCAGATACACTCTGGTCCTGGGGTTAGACTGGGGAGAACGGTCAGAAAGTCCCATTGACTCAGATATACACTGGTCCTGGGGATAGACTGGGGAGAAATTTCAGAGAGAGTCCCATTGACTCAGATACACACTGGTCCTGGGGATAGACTGGGGAGAAAGGTCAGAGAGTGTCCCATTGACTCAGATATACATTGGTCACGGGGATAGACTGGGGAGAAAGGTCAGAATGTCCCATTGACTCAGATACACACTGGTCCTGGGGATAGACTGGGGAGAAAGGTCAGAGAGAGTCCCATTGACTCAGATGCACACTGGTCCTGGGGCACTAGGGCGAAAGGTCAGAGAGTCCCAAAGACTCAGATACACACTGGTCCTGGGGATAGACTGGGGAGAAAGGTCAGAGAGAGTCCCATTGACCCAGATAAACACTGGTCCTGGGGATAGACTGGGGAGAATGGTCAGAGAGAGTCCCATTGACTCAAATAAACACTGGTCCTGGGGATAGACAGGGGAGAACGGTCAGAAAGTCCCATTGACTCAGATATACACTGGTCCTGGGGATAGACTGGGGAGAAATTTCAGAGAGAGTCCCATTGACTCAGATACACACTGGTCCTGGGGATAGACTGGGGAGAAAGGTCAGAGAGAGTCCCATTGACTCAGATATACACTGGTCACGGGGATAGACTGGGGAGAAAGGTCAGAATGTCCCATTGACTCAGATACACTCTGGTCCTGGGGATAGACTGGGGAGAAAGGTCAGAGAGAGTCCCATTGACTCAGATACACACTGGTCCTGGGGCACTCGGGAGAAAGGTCAGAGAGTCCCATTGACTCAGATATACACTGGTCCTGGGGATAGACTGGGGAGAATTTTCAGAGAGAGTCCCATTGACTCAGATACACACTGGTCCAGGGGATAGACTGGGGAGAAAGTTCAGAGAGAGTCCCATTGACTCAGATATACACTGGTCACGGGGATAGACTGGGGAGAAATGTCAGAATGTCCCATTGACTCAGATACACTCTGGTCCTGGGGATGGACTGGGGAGAAAGGTCAGAGAGAGTCCCATTGACTCAGATACACACTGGTCCTGGGGCACTCGGGAGAAAGGTCAGAGAGTCCCATTGACTCAGATACACACTGGTCCTGGGGATAGACTGGGGAGAAAGGTCAGAGAGTGTCCCATTGACCCAGATAAACACTGGTCCTGGAGATAGACTGGGGAGAAAGGTCAGAGAGAGTCCCATTGACTCAAATAAACACTGGTCCTGGGGATAGACAGGGGAGAAAATTCAGAGAGAGTCCCATTGATACAGAAAAACACCCGTCCTGGGGATAGACTGGGGAGAAATGTCATAAAGAGTCCCATTGAATCAGATACACACTGGTCCTGGGGATAGACTGGGGAGAAAGGCCAGAGAGAGCGTCCCATTGACTCCTATAAACACCGGTCCTGGTGATATACTGGGGAGAAATGTCAGAGCGAGTCCCATTGACTCAGATACACACTGGTCCTGGGGATAGACTGGGGAGAAAGGTCAGAGAGTCCTATTGACTCAGATATACACTGGTCCTGGGGATAGACTGGGGAGAAAGGTCAGAGAGAGTCCCATTGACTCAGATACACTCTGGTCCTGGGGATAGACTGGGGAGAAAGGTCAGAGAGAGTCCCATTGACTCAGATACACACTGGTCCTGCGGCACTCGGGAGAAAGGTCAGAGAGTCCCATTGACTCAGATACACACTGGTCCTGGGGATAGACTGTGGAGAAAGGTCAGAGAGAGTCCCATTGACCCAGATAAACACTGGTCCTGGGAATAGACTGGGGAGAAAGTTCAGAGAGAGTCCCATTGACTCAAATAAACACTGGTCCTGGGGATAGACAGGGGAGAAAGTTCAGAGAGAGTCCCATTGATTCAGAAAAACACCCGTCCTGGGGATAGATTGGGAGAAAGGTCAGAAAGAGTCCCATTGAATCAGATAAACATTGGTCCTGGTGATAGACTGGGGAGAACGGTCAGAGAGTCCCAGTGACTCAGATACACACTGGTCCTGGGGATAAACTGGGGAGAAAGGTCAGAGAGAGTCCCATTGACTCAGATACATACTGGTCCGGGGGATAGACTGGGGAGAAAGGTCAGAGAGAGTCCCATTGACTCAGATACACATTGTTGCTGGGAATAGACTGGGGAGAAAGGTCAGAGAGAGCCCCATTGACTCAGATACACACTGGTCCTGGGGATAGATTGCGGAGAAAGATCAGAGAGTCCCATTGACCCAGATAAACACTGGTCCTGGGAGAGACTGGGGAGAAAGGTCAGAGAGAGAGCCATTGATTCAGATACACTCTGGTCCACGGGATAGACTGGGGAGAACGGTCAGAGAGAGAGTCCCATTGACTCAGATAGACACAGGTCCTGGGTATAGACTGGGGAGAAATGTCAGAGAGAGTTCCATTGACTCAGATACACACTGGTCCTGGGGCACTCGGGAGAAAGGTCAGAGAGTCCCATTGACTCAGATGCACACTGGTCCTGGGGATAGACTGGGGTGAAAGGTCAGAGAGAGTCCCATTGACCCAGATAAACACTGGTCCTGGGGATAGACTAGGGAGAAAGGTCAGAGAGAGTCCCATTGACTCAGTTAAACGCTGGTCCTGGGGATAGACAGGGGAGAACGGTCAGAAAGTCCCATTGACTCAGATATACACTGGTCCTGGGGATAGACTGGGGAGAAATTTCAGAGTGAGTCCCAATGACTCAGATACACACTGGTCCTGGGGATAGACTGGGGAGAAAGGTCAGAGAGAGTCCCATTGACTCAGATATACACTGGTCACGGGGATAGACTGGGGAGAATGGTCAGAATGTCCCATTGACTCAGATACACTCTGGTCCTGGGGATAGACTGGGGAGAAAGGTCAGAGAGAGTCCCATTGACTCAGATACACACTGGTCCTGGGGCACTCGGGAGAAAGGTCAGACAGTCCCATTGACTCAGATATACACTGGTCCTGGGGATAGATTGGGGAGAAATTTCAGAGAGAGTCCCATTGACTCAAATAAACACTGGTCCTGGGGATAGACAGGGGAGAAAGTTCAGAGAGAGTCCCATTGATTCAGAAAAACACCCGTCCTGGGGATAGACTGGGGAGAAAGGTCAGAAAGAGTCCCATTGAATCAGATACACACTGGTCCTGGTGATAGACTGGGGAGAACGGTCAGAGAGTCCCAGTGACTCAGATACACACCGGTCCTGTGGATAAACTGGGGAGAAAGGTCAGAGAGAGTCCCATTGACTCAGATATACACTGGTCACGGGGATAGACTGGGGAGAAAGGTCAGAATGTCCCATTGACTCAGATACACTCTGGTCCTGGGGATAGACTGGGGAGAAAGGTCAGAGAGAGTCCCATTGACTCAGATACACACTGGTCCTGGGGCACTCGGGAGAAAGTTCAGAGAGTCCCATTGACTCAGATACACACTGGTCCTGGGGATAGACTGGGGAGAAAGGTCAGAGAGAGTCCCATTGAACCAGATAAACACTGGTCCTGGGGATAGACTGGGGAGAAAGGTCAGAGAGAGTCCCATTGACTCAAATAAACACTGGTCCTGGGGATAGACAGGGGAGAAAGTTCAGAGGGAGTCCCATTGATTCAGAAAAACATCCGTCCTGGGGATAGACTGGGGAGAAAGGTCAGAAAGAGTCCCATTGAATCAGATACACACTGGTCCTGGTGATAGACTGGGGGGAACGGTCAGAGAGTCCCAGTGACTCAGATACACACTGGTCCTGGGGATAAACTGGGGAGAAAGGTCAGAGAGAGTCCCATTGACTCAGATACATACTGGTCCTGGGGATAGACTGGGGAGAAAGGTCAGAGAGAGTCCCATTGATTCAGATATACACTGGTCATGGGGATAGACTGGGGAGAGAGGTCAGAACGTCCCATTGATTCAGATACACACTGGTCCTGGGGATAGACTGGGGAGAAAGGTCAGAGAGAGTCCCATTGACTCAGATACACACTGGTCCTGGGGAGAGACTGGGGAGAAAGGTCAGAGAGAGAGCCATTGACTCAGATACACTCTGGTCCACGGGATAGACTGGGGAGAACGGTCAGAGAGAGAGTCCCATTGACTCAGATAGACACAGGTCCTGGGTATAGACTGGGGAGGAAGGTCAGAGAGAGTGCCATTGACTCAGATACACTCTGGTCCTGGGGATAGACTGGGGAGAACGGTCAGAAAGTCCCATTGACTCAGATATACACTGGTCCTGGGGATAGACTGGGGAGAAATTTCAGAGAGAGTCCCATTGACTCAGATATACACTGGTCCTGGGGATAGACTGGGGAGAAAGGTCAGAGAGAGTCCCATTGACTCAGATATACACTGGTCACGGGGATAGACTGGGGAGAAAGGTCAGAATGTCCCATTGACTCAGATACACACTGGTCCTGGGGATAGACTGGGGAGAAAGGTCAGAGAGAGTCCCATTGACTCAGATGCATACTGGTCCTGGGAATAGACTGGGGAGAAATGTCAGAGAGAGTCCCATTGACTCAGATACAAACTGGACCTGGGGATAGACTGCGGAGAAAGATCAGAGAGTCCCATTGACTCAGATGAACACTGGTCCTGAGGATAGACTGGGGAGAAAGGTCAGAGAGAGTCGCATTGACTGAGATACACACTGGTCCTGGGGATAGATTGGGGAGAAAGGTCAGAGAGATTCCCATTGACTCAGATACACATTGTTCCTGGGGATAGACTGGGGAGAAAGGTCATAGAGTCCCATTGAATAAGATACACACTGGTCCTGGCGATTGACTGGGGAGAAATTCAGAGAATCCCATTGACTCAGATACACTCTGGTCCTGGGGTAGACTGGGGAGAAAGGTCAGAGAGAGTCCCTTTGACTCAGATACATTCTTGTCCTGGGGGACTGGGGAGGAAGTTCAGAGAGAGTCCAATTGACTCAGATACACACTGGTCCTGGGGATAGACTGGGGAGAAAGGTCAGAGAGAGTTCCATTGACTCAGATACACACTGATCCTGGGGATAGACTGGGGAGAAAGGTCAGAGAGAGTCCCATTGACTCAGTTACACACTGGTCCTGGGGATAGACTGTGGAGAAAGGTCAGACAGAGTCCCATTGACTCAGTTACACACTGGTCCTGGGAATAGACTGGGGAGAAAGGTCAGAGAAGTCCCATTGACTCAGATACACACTGGACCTGGGGGACTGGGCAGAAAGGTCAGAGAGAGTCCCATTGACTCAGATACATTCTGGTCCTGGGGGACTGGGGAGAAAGATCAGAGAGGGTCCCATTGACTCAGATACACTCTGGTCCTGGGGGACTGGTTAGAAAGGTCAGAGGGAGTCCCATTGACTCAGATCCACTGTGGTCCTGGGGGACTGAGGAGAAAGGTCATAGAGAGTCCCATTGACTCAGATACACACTGGTCCTGGGGATAGACTGGGAAGAAAGGTCAGAGAGAGTCCCATTGACTCAGATACACACTCGTCCTGGGGGATAGACTGGGGAGAAAGGTCAGATAGAATCCCATTGAATCAGATAAAAACTGGTCCTGGGGATAGACAGGGGCGAAAGGTCAGAGAGTCCCATTGACTCAGATACACACTGGTCCTGGGGGATATACTGGGGAGAAAGGTCAGAGAGACTCCCATTGACTCAGATAAACACTGGTCCTGGGGATAGACTGGGGAGAAAGGTCAGAGGGAGTCCCATTGACTCAGATACACACTGGTCCTGGGGGACTGGGGGTAAAGGTCAGAGAGAGTCCCATTGACTCAGATACACACTGGTCCTGGGAATAAACTGGGGAGAACGGTCAGAGAGTCCCATTGACTCAGATACACACTGGTCCTGGGAAAAGACTGAGGAGAAATGTCAGAGAGAGTCCCATTGACTCAGATACAAACTGGTCCTGGGGATAGACTGGGAAGAAAGATCAGAGAGTCCCATTGATTCAGATGAACACTGGTCCTGAGGATAGACTGGGGAGAAAGGTCAGAGAGAGTCGCATTGACTGAGATATACACTGGTCCTGGGGATGGACTGGGGAGAAAGGTCATGATGTCCCTTTGACTCAGATACACACTGGTCCTGGGGATAGACTGGGGAGAAAGGTCAGAGAGAGTCCCATTGACTCAGATACACACTGGTCCTGGCGATAGACTGGGGAGAATGGTCAGAGAGAGTCCCAGTGACTCTGATACACACTGGTCCTGGGGATAGACTGGGGAGAAAGGTCAGAGAGTCCCATTGACTCAGATACACACTGGTCCTGAAGATAGACTGGGGAGAAATGTCAGAGAGTCCCATTGACTCAGATACACACTGGTCGTGGGGATAGACTGGGGAGAAAGGTCAGAGAGTCCCATTGACTACGATACACACTGGTCCTGGGGATAGACTGGGGAGAAAGGTCAGAGAGAGTCCCATTGACTCAGATACACACTGGTCCTGGGGATAGACTGGCAAGAAAGGTCAGAGAGAGTCCCATTGACTCAGATACACACTGGTCCTGGGGATAGACTGGGGAGAAAGGTCAGAGAGAGTCCCATTGACTCAGATACACACTGGTCCTGGCGATTGACTGGGGAGAAAGGTCAGAGAGTCCCATTGACTCAGATACACACTGGTCCTGGGAATAGACTGGGGAGAAAGGTCAGAGAGTCCCATTGAATAAGATACACACTGGTCCTGTGGATAGAATGGGGAGAAATTCAGAGAATCCCATTGACTCAGATACACTCTGGTCCTGGGGTAGACTGGGGAGAAAGGTCAGAGAGAGTCCCATTGACTCAGATACATTCTGGTCCTGGAGGACTGGGGAGGAAGTTCAGAGAGAGTCCAATTGACTCAGATACAAACTGGACCTGGGGATAGACTGCGGAGAAAGATCAGAGAGTCCCATTGACTCAGATGAACACTGGTCCTGAGGATAGACTGGGGAGAAAGGTCAGAGAGAGTCGCATTGACTGAGATACACACTGGTCCTGGGGATAGATTGGGGAGAAAGGTCAGAGAGAGTCCCATTGACTCAGATACACACTGGTCCTGCCGTTAGACTGGGTAGAAAGGTCAGAGAGAGTCCCATTGACTCAGATACACATTGTTCCTGGGGATAGACTGGGGAGAAAGTTCAGAGAGTCCCATTGACTCAGATACACACTGGTCCTGGGGATAGACTGGGGAGAATGGTCAGAGAGTCCCTTTGACTCAGATACACAATGGTCCTGGGGATAGACTGGGGAGAAAGGTCAGAGAGAGTCCCATTGACTCAGATACACACTGGCCCTGGGGATAGACTGGGGAGAAAGGTCAGAGGGATCTCATTGACTCAGATACACACTGGTCCTGGGGATAGACTGGGGAGAAAGGTCATAGAGTCCCATTGAATAAGATACACACTGGTCCTGGCGATTGACTGGGGAGAAATTCAGAGAATCCCATTGACTCAGATACACTCTGGTCCTGGGGTAGACTGGGGAGAAAGGTCAGAGAGAGTCCAATTGACTCAGATACACACTGGTCCTGGGGACAGACTGGGGATAAATTTCAGAGAGAGTCCAATTGACTCAGATACACACTGGTCCTGGGGATAGACTGGGTAGAAAGGTCAGAGAGAGTCCCATTGACTCAGATACACACTGGTCCTGGGGATAGACTGGGGAGAAAGGTCAGAGAGAGTCCCATTGACTCAGTTACACACTGGTCCTGGGGATAGACTGGGGAGAAAGGTCAGACAGAGACCCATTGACTCAGTTACACACTGGTCCTGGGAATAGACTGGGGAGAAAGGTCAGAGAAGTCCCATTGACTCAGATACACACTGGACCTGGGGGACTGGGCAGAAAGGTCAGAGAGAGTCCCATTGACTCAGATACATTCTGGTCCTGGGGGACTGGGGAGAAAGGTCAGAGGGAGTCCCATTGACTCAGATCCACTGTGGTCCTGGGGGACTGAGGAGAAAGGTCAGAGAGAGTCCCATTGACTCAGATACACACTGGTCCTGGGGATAGACTGGGAAGAAAGGTCAGAGAGAGTCCCATTGACTCAGATACACACTCGTCCTGGGGGATAGACTGGGGAGAAATGTCAGATAGAATCCCATTGAATCAGATAAAAACTGGTCCTGGGGATAGACAGGGGCGAAAGGTCAGAGAGTCCCATTGACTCAGATACACACTGGTCCTGGGGGATATACTGGGGAGAAAGGTCAGAGAGACTCCCATTGACTCAGATAAACACTGGTCCTGGGGATAGACTGGGGAGAAAGGTCAGAGGGAGTCCCATTGACTCAGATACACACTGGTCCTGGGGGACTGGGGGTAAATGTCAGAGAGAGTCCCATTGACTCAGATACACACTGGTCCTGGGGATAGACTGGGGAGAACGGTCAGAGAGTCCCATTGACTCAGATACACACTGGTCCTGGGAAAAGACTGAGGAGAAATGTCAGAGAGAGTCCCATTGACTCAGATACAAACTGGTCCTGGGGATAGACTGGGAAGAAAGATCAGAGAGTCCCATTGATTCAGATGAACACTGGTCCTGAGGATAGACTGGGGAGAAAGGACAGAGAGAGTCGCATTGACTGAGATATACACTGGTCCTGGGGATGGACTGGGGAGAAAGGTCATGATGTCCCTTTGACTCAGATACACACTGGTCCTGGGGATAGACTGGGGAGAAAGGTCAGAGAGAGTCCCATTGACTCAGATACACACTGGTCCTGGCGATAGACTGGGGAGAATGGTCAGAGAGAGTCCCAGTGACTCTGATACACACTGGTCCTGGGGATAGACTGGGGAGAAAGGTCAGAGAGTCCCATTGACTCAGATACACACTGGTCCTGAAGATATACTGGGGAGAAATGTCAGAGAGTCCCATTGACTCAGATACACACTGGTCCTGGGAAAAGACTGAGGAGAAATGTCAGAGAGAGTCCCATTGACTCAGATACAAACTGGTCCTGGGGATAGACTGGGAAGAAAGATCAGAGAGTCCCATTGATTCAGATGAACACTGGTCCTGAGGATAGACTGGGGAGAAAGGTCAGAGAGAGTCGCATTGACTGAGATATACACTGGTCCTGGGGATGGACTGGGGAGAAAGGTCATGATGTCCCTTTGACTCAGATACACACTGGTCCTGGGGATAGACTGGGGAGAAAGGTCAGAGAGAGTCCCATTGACTCAGATACACACTGGTCCTGGCGATAGACTGGGGAGAATGGTCAGAGAGAGTCCCAGTGACTCTGATACACACTGGTCCTGGGGATAGACTGGGGAGAAAGGTCAGAGAGTCCCATTGACTCAGATACACACTGGTCCTGAAGATAGACTGGGGAGAAATGTCAGAGAGTCCCATTGACTCAGATACACACTGGTCGTGGGGATAGACTGGGGAGAAAGGTCAGAGAGTCCCATTGACTACGATACACACTGGTCCTGGGGATAGACTGGGGAGAAAGGTCAGAGAGAGTCCCATTGACTCAGATACACACTGGTCCTGGGGATAGACTGGCAAGAAAGGTCAGAGAGAGTCCCATTGACTCAGATACACACTGGTCCTGGGGATAGACTGGGGAGAAAGGTCAGAGAGAGTCCCATTGACTCAGATACACACTGGTCCTGGCGATTGACTGGGGAGAAATGTCAGAGAATCCCATTGACTCAGATACACTCTGGTCCTGGGGTAGACTGGGGAGAAAGGTCAGAGAGAGTCCCATTGACTCAGATACATTCTGGTCCTGGAGGACTGGGGAGGAAGTTCAGAGAGAGTCCAATTGACTCAGATACAAACTGGACCTGGGGATAGACTGCGGAGAAAGATCAGAGAGTCCCATTGACTCAGATGAACACTGGTCCTGAGGATAGACTGGGGAGAAAGGTCAGAGAGAGTCGCATTGACTGAGATACACACTGGTCCTGGGGATAGATTGGGGAGAAA
The DNA here is from genome assembly GCF_044704955.1 of Pristiophorus japonicus. NCBI lineage: Eukaryota > Metazoa > Chordata > Chondrichthyes > Pristiophoridae > Pristiophorus > Pristiophorus japonicus. The sequence continues at coordinate 2,063,129 of NW_027254751.1, forward strand.
GGTCAGAGAGAGTCCCATTGACTCAGATACACACTGGTCCTGGCGATAGACTGGGTAGAAAGGTCAGAGAGAGTCCCATTGACTCAGATACACATTGTTCCTGGGGATAGACTGGGGAGAAAGTTCAGAGAGTCCCATTGACTCAGATACACACTGGTCCTGGGGATAGACTGGGGAGAATGGTCAGAGAGTCCCTTTGACTCAGATACACAATGGTCCTGGGGATAGACTGGGGAGAAAGGTCAGAGAGAGTCCCATTGACTCAGATACACACTGGCCCTGGGGATAGACTGGGGAGAAAGGTCAGAGGGATCTCATTGACTCAGATACACACTGGTCCTGGGGATAGACTGGGGAGAAAGGTCATAGAGTCCCATTGAATAAGATACACACTGGTCCTGGCGATTGACTGGGGAGAAATTCAGAGAATCCCATTGACTCAGATACACTCTGGTCCTGGGGTAGACTGGGGAGAAAGGTCAGAGAGAGTCCAATTGACTCAGATACATACTGGTCCTGGGGACAGACTGGGGAGAAATTTCAGAGAGAGTCCAATTGACTCAGATACACACTGGTCCTGGGGATAGACTGGGTAGAAAGGTCAGAGAGAGTCCCATTGACTCAGATACACACTGGTCCTGGGGATAGACTGGGGGGAAAGGTCAGAGAGAGTCCCATTGACTCAGTTACACACTGGTCCTGGGGATAGACTGGGGAGAAAGGTCAGACAGAGTCCCATTGACTCAGTTACACACTGGTCCTGGGAATAGACTGGGGAGAAAGGTCAGAGAAGTCCCATTGACTCAGATACACACTGGACCTGGGGGACTGGGCAGAAAGGTCAGAGAGAGTCCCATTGACTCAGATACATTCTGGTCCTGGGGGACTGGGGAGAAAGGTCAGAGGGAGTCCCATTGACTCAGATCCACTGTGGTCCTGGGGGACTGAGGAGAAAGGTCAGAGAGAGTCCCATTAACTCAGATACACACTGGTCCTGGGGATAGACTGGGAAGAAAGGTCAGAGAGAGTCCCATTGACTCAGATACACACTCGTCCTGGGGGATAGACTGGGGAGAAAGGTCAGATAGAATCCCATTGAATCAGATAAAAACTGGTCCTGGGGATAGACAGGGGCGAAAGGTCAGAGAGTCCCAACGACTCAGATACACACTGGTCCTGGGGGATATACTGGGGAGAAAGGTCAGAGAGACTCCCATTGACTCAGATAAACACTGGTCCTGGGGATAGACTGGGGAGAAAGGTCAGAGGGAGTCCCATTGACTCAGATACACACTGGTCCTGGGGGACTGGGGGTAAATGTCAGAGAGAGTCCCATTGACTCAGATACACACTGGTCCTGGGGATAGACTGGGGAGAACGGTCAGAGAGTCCCATTGACTCAGATACACACTGGTCCTGGGAAAAGACTGAGGAGAAATGTCAGAGAGAGTCCCATTGACTCAGATACAAACTGGTCCTGGGGATAGACTGGGAAGAAAGATCAGAGAGTCCCATTGATTCAGATGAACACTGGTCCTGAGGATAGACTGGGGAGAAAGGTCAGAGAGAGTCGCATTGACTGAGATATACACTGGTCCTGGGGATGGACTGGGGAGAAAGGTCATGATGTCCCTTTGACTCAGATAAACACTGGTCCTGGGGATAGACTGGGGAGAAAGGTCAGAGAGTCCCATTGACTCAGTTACACACTGGTCCTGAAGATATACTGGGGAGAAATGTCAGAGAGTCCCATTGACTCAGATACACACTGGTCCTGGGGATAGACTGGGGAGAAAGGTCAGAGAGTCCCATTGACTAAGATACACACTGGTCCTGGGGATAGACTGGGGAGAAAGGTCAGAGAGAGTCCCATTGACTCAGATACACACTGGTCCTGGCGATTGACTGGGGAGAAAGGTCAGAGAGTCCCATTGACTCAGATACACACTGGTCCTGGGAATAGACTGGGGAGAAAGGTCAGAGAGTCCCATTGAATAAGATACACACTGGTCCTGTGGATAGAATGGGGAGAAAGGTCAGAGAGAGTCCCATTAACTCAGATACATTCTGGTCCTGGAGGACTGGGGAGGAAGTTCAGAGAGAGTCCAATTGACTCAGATACACACTGGTCCTGGGGATAGACTGGGGAGAAAGTTCAGAGAGAGTCCCATTGACTCAGATACACACTGGTCCTGGGGATAGACTGGGGAGAAAGGTCAGAGAGAGTCCCATTGACTCAGATACACACTGGTCCTGGGGATAGACTGGGGAGAAAGGTCAGAGAGTCCAATTGACTCAGATACACACTGGTCCTGGGGATAGACTGGGGAGAAATTTCAGAGAGAGTCCCATTGACTCAGTTACACACTGGTCCTGGGGATAGACTGGGGAGAAAGGTCAGAGAGAGTCCTATTGACTCAGATACACACTGGACCAGGTGGGACTGGGAAGAAAGGTCAGAGAGAGTCCCATTGACTCAGATACACTCTGGTCCTGGGGGACTGGGGAGAAAGATCAGAGAGAGTCCCATTGACTCATATACACTCTGGTCCTGGGGGACTGGGGAGAAAGGTCAGAGAGGGTCCCATTGACTCAGATACACACTGGACCTGGGAATCGACTGGGAAGAAAGGTCAGAGAGAGTCCCATTGACTCAGATACACACTGGCCCTGGGGGATAGACTGGGGAGAAAGGTCAGATAGAATCCAATTGAATCAGATAAAAACTGGTCCTGGGGGATATACTGGGGAGAAAGGTCAGAGAGACTCCCATTGACTCAGATAAACACAGGTCCTGGGGATAGACTGGGGAGAAAGGTCAGAGAGAGTCCCATTGACTCAGATACACACTGGTCCTGGGGTACTGGGGTGAAAGGTCAGAGAGTGTACCATTGACTCAGATAAACACTGATCCTGGGGATAGACTGGGGAGAAAAGTCAGAGAGAGTCCCATTGACTCAGATACACACTGGTCCTGGGGATAGACTGGGAAGAAAGGTCAGAGAGAGTCCCATTGACTCAGATACACACTGGTCCTGGCGATTGACTGGGGAGAAAGGTCAGAGAGTCCCATTGACTCAGATACACACTGGTCCTGGGAATAGACTGGGGAGAAAGGTCAGAGAGTCCCATTGAATAAGATACACACTGGTCCTGTGGATAGAATGGGGAGAAATTCAGAGAATCCCATTGACTCAGATACACTCTGGTCCTGGGGTAGACTGGGGAGAAAGGTCAGAGAGAGTCCCATTGACTCAGATACATTCTGGTCCTGGAGGACTGGGGAGGAAGTTCAGAGAGAGTCCAATTGACTCAGATACACACTGGACCTGGGAATAGACTGGGGAGAAAGTTCAGAGAGAGTCCCATTGACTCAGATACACTCTGGTCCTGGGCGACTGGGGAGCAAGGTCAGAGAGGGTCCCATTGACTCAGATACACACTGGACCTGGGAATAGACTGGGAAGAAAGGTCAGAGAGAGTCCCATTGACTCAGATACACACTGGCCCTGGGGGATAGACTGGGGAGAAAGGTCAGATAGAATCCAATTGAATCAGATAAAAACTGGTCCTGGGGATAGACAGGGGAGAAAGGTCAGAGAGTCCCATTGACTCAGATACACACTGGTCCTGGGGGATATACTGTGGAGAAAGGTCAGAGAGACTCCCATTGACTCAGATAAACACTGGTCCTGGGGATAGACTGGGGAGAAAGGTCAGAGAGAGTCCGATTGACTCAGATAAACACTGATCCTGGGGATAGACTGGGGAGAAATGTCAGAGAGAGTCCCATTGATTCAGATAAACACTGGTCCTGGTGATAGACTGGGGAGAAAGGTCAGAGAGAGTCCCAGTGACAAAGATAAACACCGGTCATGGGGATAGACTGGGGAGAAAGGTCAGAGAGAGTCCCATTGACTCAGATACACACTGGTCCTGGGGATAGACTGGGGAGAACGGTCAGAGAGTCCCATTGACTCAGATACACACTGGTCCTGGGGACAGACTGGGGAGAAAGGTCAGAGACAGTCCCTTTGACTCAGATACACACTGGTCCTGGGAATAGACTGGGGAGAAAGGTCAGAGCGAGTCCCATTGACTCAGATATACACTGGTCCTGGGGATAGACTGGGGAGAAAGGTCAGAGAGAGTCCCATTGACTCAGGTACACTCTGGTCCTGGGGGTCTGGGGAGAATGGTCAGAGAGAGTCCCATTGACTCAGATACACACTGGTCCTGGGGGACTGGGGAGAAATTTCAGAGAGAGTCCCATTTACTCAGATACACACTGGTCCTGGGAATAGACTGGGGAGAAATGTCAGAGAGAGTCCCATTGACTCAGATACAAACTGGTCCTGGGGATAGACTGGGAAGAAAGATCAGAGAGTCCCATTGACTCAGATGAACACTGATCCTGAGGATAGACTGGGGAGAAAGGTCAGAGAGAGTCGCATTGACTGAGATATACACTGGTCCTGGGGAAAGACTGGGGAGAAAGGTCAGGATGTCCCTTTGACTCAGATACACATTGGTCCTGGGGATAGACTGCGGAGAAAGGTCAGAGAGAGTCCCATTGACTCAGATACACAATGGTCCTGGCGATAGACTGGGGAGAATGGTCAGAGAGAGTCCCATTGACTCTGACACACACTGGTCCTGGGGATAGACTGGGGAGAAAGGTCAGAGAGTCCCATTGACTCAGATACACACTGGTCCTGGGGATAGACTGGGGAGAAATGTCAGAGAGTCCCATTGACTCAGATACACACTGGTCCTGGGGATAGACTGGGGAGAAAGGTCAGAGAAAGTCCCATTGACTCAGATACACACTGGTCCTGGCGATTGACTGGGGAGAAAGGTCAGAGAATCCCATTGACTCAGATACACACTGGTCCTGGGGATAGACTGGGGAGAAAGGTCAGAGAGTCACATTGAATAAGATACACAATGGTCCTGGCGATTGACTGGGGAGAAATTCAGAGAATCCCATTGACTCAGATACACTCTGGTCCTGGGGTAGACTGGGGAGAAAGGTCAGAGAGAGTCCCATTGACTCAGATACATTCTGGTCCTGGGGGACTGGGGACGAAGTTCAGAGAGAGTCCAATTGACTCAGATACACACTGGTCCTGGGGATAGACTGGGGAGAAATTTCAGAGAGAGTCCCATTGACTCAGATACACACTGGTCCTGGGGATAGACTGGGGAGAAAGGTCAGAGAGAGTCCCATTGACTCAGATACTCACTGGTCCTGGGGATAGACTGGGGAGAAAGGTCAGAGAGAGTCCCATTGACTCAGTTACACACTGGTCCTGGGGATAGACTGGGGAGAAAGGTCAGAGAGAGTCCCATCGACTCAGTTACACACTGGTCCTGGGGATAGACTGGGGAGAAAGGTCAGAGAAGTCCCATTGACTCAGATACACACTGGACCTGGGGGACTGTGCAGAAAGGTCAGAGAGAGTCCCATTGACTCAGATACATTCTGGTCCTGGGGGACTGGGGAGAAAGATCAGAGAGGGTCCCATTGACTCAGATACACTCTGGTCCTGGGGGACTGGGGAGAAAGGTCAGAGGGAGTCCCATTGACTCAGATCCACTGTGGTCCTGGGGGACTGAGGAGAAAGGTCAGAGAGAGTCCCATTGACTCAGATACACACTGGTGCTGGGGATAGACTGGGAAGAAAGGTCAGAGAGAGTCCCATTGACTCAGATACACACTCGTCCTGGGGGATAGACTGGGGAGAAAGGTCAGATAGAATCCGATTGAATCAGATAAAAACTGGTCCTGGGGATAGACAGGGGCGAAAGGTCAGAGAGACTCCCATTGACTCAGATAAACAATGGTCCTGGGGATAGACTGGGGAGAAAGGTCAGAGGGAGTCCCATTGACTCAGATACACACTGGTCCTGGGGGACTGGGGGTAAAGGTCAGAGAGAGTCCCATTGACTCAGATACACACTGGTCCTGGGGATAGACTGGGGAGAACGGTCAGAGAGTCCCATTGACTCAGATACACACTGGTCCTGGGAAAAGACTGAGGAGAAATGTCAGAGAGAGTCCCATTGTCTCAGATACAAACTGGTCCTGGGGATAGATTGGGAAGAAAGATCAGAGAGTCCCATTGACTCAGATGAACACTGGTCCTGAGGATAGACTGTGGAGAAATGTCAGAGAGAGTCGCATTGACTGAGATATACACTGGTCCTGGGGATGGACTGGGGAGAAAGGTCAGGATGTCCCTTTGACTCAGATACACACTGGTCCTGGGGATAGACTGGGGAGAAAGGTCAGAGAGAGTCCCATTGACTCAGATACACACTGGTCCTGGCGATAGACTGGGGAGAATGGTCAGAGAGAGTCCCATTGACTCTGATACACACTGGTCCTGGGGATAGACTGGGGAGAAAGGTCAGAGAGTTCCATTGACTCAGATACACACTGGTCCTGGGGATAGACTGGGGTGAAAGGTCAGAGAGTCCCATTGACTAAGATACACACTGGTCCTGGGGATAGACTGGGGAGAAAGGTCAGAGAGAGTCCCATTGACTCAGATACACACTGGTCCTGGGGATAGACTGGGAAGAAAGGTCAGAGAGAGTCCCATTGACTCAGATACACACTGGTCCTGGGGATAGACTGGGGAGAAAGGTCAGAGAGAGTCCCATTGACTCAGATACACACTGGTCCTGGCGATTGACTGGGGAGAAAGGTCAGAGAGTCCCATTGACTCAGATACACACTGGTCCTGGGAATAGACTGGGGAGAAAGTTCAGAGAGTCCCATTGAATAAGATACACACTGGTCCTGTGGATAGAATGGGGAGAAATTCAGAGAATCCCATTGACTCAGATACACTCTGGTCCTGGGGTAGACTGGGGAGAAAGGTCAGAGAGAGTCCCATTGACTCAGATACATTCTGGTCCTGGAGGACTGGGGAGAAAGGTCAGAGAGGGTCCCATTGACTCAGATACACACTGGACCTGGGAATAGACTGGGAAGAAAGGTCAGAGAGAGTCCCATTGACTCAGATACACACTGGCCCTGGGGGATAGACTGGGGAGAAAGGTCAGATAGAATCCAATTGAATCAGATAAAAACTGGTCCTGGGGATAGACAGGGGAGAAAGGTCAGAGAGTCCCATTGACTCAGATATACACTGGTCCTGGGGGATATACTGGGGAGAAAGGTCAGAGAGACTCCCATTGACTCAGATAAACACTGGTCCTGGGGATAGACTGGGAAGAAAGGTCAGAGAGAGTTCCATTGACTCAGATACACACTGGTCCTGGGGGACTGGGGAGAAAGGTCAGAGAGAGTACCATTGACTCAGATACAAACTGGTCCTGGGGATCGACTGGGGAGAAATGTCAGAGAGAGTCCCATTGACTCAGATAAACACTGATCCTGGGGATAGACTGGGGAGAAAGGTCAGAGAGAGTCCCATTGATTCAGATAAACACTGGTCCTGGGGATAGACTGGGGAGAAAGGTCAGAGAGAGTCCCAGTGACAAAGATAAAAACCGGTCATGGGGATAGACTGGGGAGAAAGGTCAGAGAGAGTCCCATTGACTCAGATACACACTGGTCCTGGGGATAGACTGGGGAGAACGGTCAGAGAGTCCCATTGACTCAGATACACACTGGTCCTGGGGACAGACTGGGGAGAAAGGTCAGAGACAGTCCCTTTGACTCAGATACACACTGGTCCTGGGAATAGACTGGGGAGAAAGGTCAGAGCGAGTCCCATTGACTCAGTTACACACTGGTCCTGGGGATAGACTGGGGAGAAAGGTCAGAGAAGTCCCATTGACTCAGATACACACTGGACCTGGGGGACTGTGCAGAAAGGTCAGAGAGAGTCCCATTGACTCAGATACATTCTGGTCCTGGGGGACTGGGGAGAAAGATCAGAGAGGGTCCCATTGACTCAGATACACTCTGGTCCTGGGGGACTGGGGAGAAAGGTCAGAGGGAGTCCCATTGACTCAGATCCACTGTGGTCCTGGGGGACTGAGGAGAAAGGTCAGAGAGAGTCCCATTGACTCAGATACACACTGGTGCTGGGGATAGACTGGGAAGAAAGGTCAGAGAGAGTCCCATTGACTCAGATACACACTCGTCCTGGGGGATAGACTGGGGAGAAAGGTCAGATAGAATCCGATTGAATCAGATAAAAACTGGTCCTGGGGATAGACAGGGGCGAAAGGTCAGAGAGACTCCCATTGACTCAGATAAACAATGGTCCTGGGGATAGACTGGGGAGAAAGGTCAGAGGGAGTCCCATTGACTCAGATACACACTGGTCCTGGGGGACTGGGGGTAAAGGTCAGAGAGAGTCCCATTGACTCAGATACACACTGGTCCTGGGGATAGACTGGGGAGAACGGTCAGAGAGTCCCATTGACTCAGATACACACTGGTCCTGGGAAAAGACTGAGGAGAAATGTCAGAGAGAGTCCCATTGTCTCAGATACACACTGGTCCTGTGGATCGACTGGGGAGAAAGGTCAGAGAGAGTCCCATTGACTCAGATAAACACTGGTCCTGGGGATAGACTGGGGAGAAAGGTCAGAGAGAGTCCCATTGATTCAGATAAACACTGGTCCTGCGGATAGACTGGGGAGAAAGGTCAGAGAGAGTCCCAGTGACACAGATAAACACTGGTCATGGGGATAGACTGGGGAGAAAAGTCAGAGAGAGTCCCATTGACTCAGATACACACTGGTCCTGGAGATAGATTGGGGAGAACGGTCAGAGAGTCCCATTGACTCAGATACACACTGGTCCTGGGGATAGACTGGGGAGAAAGGTCAGAGAGAGTCCCATTGATTCAGATATACACTGGTCCTGGGGATAGACTGGGGAGAAAGGTCAGAGAGAGTCCCATTGTCTCAGATACACACTGGTCCTGGGGGACTGGGGAGAAAGGTCAGAGAGAGTCCCATTGACTCAGATACACTCTGGTCCTGGGGATCGACTGGGGAGAAATATCAGAGAGAGTCCCATTGACTCAGATACACTCTCGTCCTGGGGGACTGGGGAGAAAGGTCAGAGAGGGTCCCATTGACTCAGATACACTCTGGTCCTTGGGGACTGGGGAGAAAGGTCAGAGAGAGTCCCATTGACTCAGATACACTCTGGTCCTGGGGCACTGGGGAGAAAGGTCAGAGAGAGTCACATTGACTCAGATGCACACTGGTCCTGGGAATAGACTGGGGAGAAATGTCAGAGAGAGTCCCATTGACTCAGATACAAACTGGTCCTGGGGATAGACTGGGAAGAAAGGTCAGAGAGATTCGCATTGACTGAGATATACACTGGTCCTGGGGAAAGACTGGGGAGAAAGGTCAGGATGTCCCTTTGACTCATATACACATTGGTCCTGGGGATAGACTGGGGAGAAAGGTCAGAGAGTCCCATTGACTCAGATACACACTGGTCCTGGGGATAGACTGGGTAGAATGGTCAGAGAGAGTCCCATTGACTCTGATACACACTGGTCCTGGGGATAGACTGGGGAGAAAGGTCAGAGAGTCCCATTGACTCAGATACACACTGGTCCTGGGGATAGACTGGGGAGAAAGGTCAGAGAGTCCCATTGACTCAGATACACACTGGTCCTGGGGATAGACTGGGGAGAAAGGTCAGAGAGAGTGCCATTGACTCAGATACACACTGGTCCTGGGGATAGACTGGGAAGAAAGGTCAGAGAGAGTCCCATTGACTCAGATACACACTGGTCCTGGGGATAGACTGGGGAGAAAGGTCAGAGAGAGTCCCATTGACTCAGATAAACACTGATCCTGGGGATAGACTGGGGAGAAAGGTCAGAGAGAGTCCGATTGATTCAGATAAACACTGGTCCTGGGGATAGACTGGGGAGAAAGGTCAGAGAGAGTCCCATTGACTCAGATAAACACTGATCCTGGGGGTAGACTGGGGAGAAAGGTCAGAGAGAGTCCCATTGATTCAGATAAACACTGGTCCTGGGGATAGACTGGGGAGAAACGTCAGAGAGAGTCCCATTGACTCAGATACACACTGGTCCTGGGGGACTGGGGAGAAAGGTCAAAGAGAGTCCCATTGACTCAGGTACACACTGGTCCTGGGGATAGACAGGGTGAACGTTCAGAGAGAGTCCCATTGACTCAGATACATACTGGTCCTGGGGGATAGACTGGGGAGAAAGGTCAGAGAGACTCCCATTGACTCAGATAAACACTGGTCCTGGGGATGGACTGGGGAGAAAGGTCAGAGAGAGTCCCATTGACTCAGATACACACTGGTGCTGTGGGACTGGGGAGAAAGGTCAGAGAGAGTCCCATTGACTCAGATACACTCTGGTCCTGGGGGACTGGGGAGAAAGGTCAGAGAGAGTCCCATTGACTCAGATACACTCTGGACCTGGGGGACTGGGGAGAACGGTCAGATAGAGTCCCATTGACTCAGATACACACTGGTCCTGCGGATAGACTGGGGAGAAAGGTCAGAGAGAGTTCCATTGACTCAGATACACACTGGTCCTGGGGGATAGAATGGGGAGAAATGTCAGAGAGTCCCATTGACTCAGATGCACACTGGTCCTGGGGGATTTACTGGGGAGAAAGGTCAGAGAGATTCCCATTGACTCAGATAAACACTGGTCCTGGGGATAGACTGGGGAGAAACGTCAGAGAGAGTCCCATTGACTCAGATACACACTGGTCCTCGGGGACTGGGGAGAAATTTCAGAGATAGTCCCATTGACTCAGATACACGTTGGTCCTGGGGATAGACTCGGGCGAAAGGTCTGAGAGATACCCATTGACTCAGATACACACTGGTCCTGGGGGACTGGGGAGAAAGTTCAGAGAGAGTCCCATTGACTCAGATACACACTGGTCCTGGGGATAGACAGGGGAGAAAGGTCAGAAAGTCCCATTCGCTCAGATACACACTGGTCCTGGGGGATATACTGGGGAGAAAGGTCAGAGAGACTCCCAGTGACTCAGATAAACACTGGTCCTGGGGATAGACTGGGGAGAAAGGTCAGAGATAGTCCCATTGACTCAAATACACACTGGTCCAGGGGGACTGATTGAGAAAGGTCATAGAGAGTACCATTGACTCAGATACACACTGGTCCTGTGGATCGACTGGGGAGAAAGGTCAGAGAGAGTCCCATTGACTCAGATAAACACTGGTCCTGGGGATAGACTGGGGAGAAAGGTCAGAGAGAGTCCCATTGATTCAGATAAACACTGGTCCTGGGGATAGACTGGGGAGAAAGGTCAGAGAGAGTCCCAGTGACACAGATAAACACTGGTCATGGGGATAGACTGGGGAGAAAAGTCAGAGAGAGTCCCATTGACTCAGATACACACTGGTCCTGGAGATAGATTGGGGAGAACGGTCAGAGAGTCCCATTGACTCAGATACACACTGGTCCTGGGGAAAGACTGGGGAGAAAGGTCAGAGACAGTCCCATTGACTCAGATACACACTGGTCCTGGGGATAGACTGGGGAGAAAGGTCAGAGAGAGTCCCATTGATTCAGATATACACTGGTCCTGGGGATAGACTGGGGAGAAAGGTTAGAGAGAGTCCCATTGTCTCAGATACACACTGGTCCTGGGGGACTGGGAGAAAGGTCAGAGAGAGTCCCATTGACTCAGATACACTCTGGTCCTGGGGATCGACTGGGGAGAAATATCAGTGAGAGTCCCATTGACTCAGATACACTCTCGTCCTGGGGGACTGGGGAGAAAGGTCAGAGAGAGTCCCATTGACTCAGATACACTCTGGTCCTTGGGGACTGGGGAGAAAGGTCAGAGAGAGTCCCATTGACTCAGATACACTCTGGTCCTGGGGCACTGGGGAGAAAGGTCAGAGAGAGTCCCATTGACTCAGATGCACACTGGTCCTGGGAATAGACTGGGGAGAAATGTCAGAGAGAGTCCCATTGACTCAGATACAAACTGGTCCTGGGGATAGACTGGGAAGAAAGATCAGAGAGTCCCATTGACTCAGATGAACACTGGTCCTGAGGATAGACTGGGGAGAAAGGTCAGAGAGATTCGCATTGACTGAGATATACACTGGTCCTGGGGAAAGACTGGGGAGAAAGGTCAGGATGTCCCTTTGACGCATATACACATTGGTCCTGGGGATAGACTGGGGAGAAAGGTCAGAGAGTCCCATTGACTCAGATACACACTGGTCCTGGGGATAGACTGGGGAGAAATGCCAGAGAGTCCCATTGACTCAGATACACACTGGTCCTGGCGATAGACTGGGTAGAATGGTCAGAGAGAGTCCCATTGACTCTGATACACACTGGTCCTGGGGATAGACTGGGGAGAAAGGTCAGAGAGTCCCATTGACTCAGATACACACTGGTCCTGGGGATAGACTGGGGAGAAATGTCAGAGAGAGTCCCATTGACTCAGATACACACTGGTCCTGGGGATAGACTGGGGAGAAAGGTCAGAGAGTCCCATTGACTCAGATACACACTGGTCCTGGGGATAGACTGGGGAGAAAGGTCAGAGAGAGTCCCATTGACTCAGATACACACTGGTCCTGGCGATTGACTGGGGAGAAATGTCAGAGAGTCCCATTGAATAAGATACACACTGGTCCTGTGGATAGAATGGGGAGAAATTCAGAGAATCCCATTGACTCAGATACACTCTGGTACTGGGGTAGACTGGGGAGAAATATCAGAGAGAATCCCATTGACTCAGATACACTCTCGTCCTGGGGGACTGGGGAGAAAGATCAGAGAGAGTCCCATTGACTCAGATAGACTCTGGTCCTTGGGGACTGGGGAGAAAGGTCAGAGAGAGTCCCATTGACTCAGATACACTCTGGTCCTGGTGCACTGGGGAGAAAGGTCAGAGAGAGTCCCATTGACACAGATGCACACTGGTCCTGGGGATAGACTGGGAAGAAAGATCAGAGAGTCCCATTGACTCAGATGAACACTGGTCCTGAGGATAGACTGGGGAGAAAGGTCAGAGAGATTCGCATTGACTGAGATATACACTGGTCCTGGGGAAAGACTGGGGAGAAAGGTCAGGATGTCCCTTTGACTCATATACACATTGGTCCTGGGGATAGACTGGGGAGAAAGGTCAGAGAGTCCCATTGACTCAGATACACACTGGTCCTGGGGATAGACTGGGGAGAAATGTCAGAGAGTCCCATTGACTCAGATACACACTGGTCCTGGCGATAGACTGGGTAGAATGGTCAGAGAGAGTCCCATTGACTCTGATACACACTGGTCCTGGGGATAGACTGGGGAGAAAGGTCAGAGAGTCCCATTGACTCAGATACACACTGGTCCTGGGGATAGACTGGAGAGAAATGTCAGAGAGTCCCATTGACTCAGATACACACTGGTCCTGGGGATAGACTGGGGAGAAAGGTCAGAGAGTCCCATTGACTCAGATACACAGTGGTCCTGGGGATAGACTGGGGAGAAAGGTCAGAGAGAGTCCCATTGACTCAGATACACACTGGTCCTGGGGATAGACTGGGGAGAAAATTCAGAGAGAGTCCCATTGACTCAGATACACACTGGTCCTGGCGATTGACTGGGGAGAAAGGTCAGAGAGTCCCATTGACTCAGATACACACTGGTCCTGGGAATAGACTGGGGAGAAAGGTCAGAGAGTCCCATTGAATAAGATACACACTGGTCCTGTGGATAGAATGGGGAGAAATTCAGAGAATCCCATTGACTCAGATACACTCTGGTACTGGGGTAGACTGGGGAGAAAGGTCAGAGAGAGTCCCATTGACTCAGATACATTCTGGTCCAAGAGGACTGGGGAGGAAGTTCAGAGAGAGTCCAATTGAATCAGATACACACTGGTCCTGGGGATAGACTGGGGTGAAAGTTCAGAGAGAGTCCCATTGAGTCAGATACACACTGGTCAGGGGATAGACTGGGGAGAAAGGTCAGAGAGAGTCCCATTGACTCAGATACACACTGGTCCTGGGGATAGACTGGGGAGAAAGGTCAGAGAGTCCCATTGACTCAGATACACACTGGTCCTGGGGATAGACTGGGGAGAAAGTTCAGAGAGAGTCCCATTGACTCAGTTACACACTGGTCCTGGGGATAGACTGGGGAGAAAGGTCAGAGAGAGTCCCATTGACTCAGATACACACTGGACCAGGTGGGACTGGGAAGAAAGGTCAGAGAGAGTCCCATTGACTCAGATACACTCTGGTCCTGGGGGACCGGGGAGAAAGATCAGAGAGAGTCCCATTGACTCAGATACACTCTGGTCCTGGGGGACTGGGGAGAAAGGTCAGAGAGTGTGCCATTGACTCAGATACACATTGGACCTGGGAATAGACTGGGAAGAAAGGTCAGAGAGAGTCCCATTGACTCAGATACACACTGGCCCTGGGGGATAGACTGGGGAGAAAGGTCAGATAGAATCCAATTGAATCAGATAAAAACTGGTCCTGGGGATAGACAGGGGAGAAAGGTCAGAGAGTCCCATTGACTCAGATACACACTGGTCCTGGGGGATATACTGGGGAGAAAGGTCAGAGAGACTCCCATTGACTCAGATAAACACTGGTCCTGGGGATAGACTGGGGAGAAAGGTCAGAGAGAGTCCCATTGACTCAGATACACACTGGTCCTGGGGGACTGGGGAGAAAGGTCAGAGAGAGTACCATTGAATCAGATACACACTGGTCCTGGGGATCGACTGGGGAGAAAGGTCAGAGAGAGTCCCATTGACTCAGATAAACACTGATCCTGGGGGTAGACTGGGGAGAAAGGTCAGAGAGAGTCCCATTGATTCAGATAAACACTGGTCCTGGGGATAGACTGGGGAGAAAGGTCAGAGAGAGTCCCAGTGACAAAGATAAACACCGGTCATGGGGATAGACTGGGGAGAAAGTTCAGAGATAGTCCCATTGACTCAGATACACGTTGGTCCTGGGGATAGACTGGGGAGAAAGGTCAGAGAGATTCCTATTGACTCAGATACACACTGGTCCTGGGGGACTGGGGAGAAAGGTCATAGAGAGTACCATTGACTCAGATACACACTTGTCCTGGGGATCGACTGGGGAGAAAGGTCAGAGAGAGTCCCATTGACTCAGATAAACACTGATCCTGGGGATAGACTGGGGAGAAAGGTCAGAGAGAGTCCGATTGATTCAGATAAACACTGGTCCTGGGGATAGACTGGGGAGAAAGGTCAGAGAGAGTCCCATTGACTCAGATAAACACTGATCCTGGGGGTAGACTGGGGAGAAAGGTCAGAGAGAGTCCCATTGATTCAGATAAACACTGGTCCTGGGGAGAGACTGGGGAGAAAGGTCAGAGAGAGTCCCAGTGACAAAGATAAACACCGGTCATGGGGATAGACTGGGGAGAAAGTTCAGAGAGAGTCCCATTGACTCAGATACACACTGGTCCTGGGGATAGACTGGGGAGAACGGTCAGAGAGTCCCATTGACTCAGATACACACTGGTCCTGGGGACAGACTGGGGAGAAAGGTCAGAGCGAGTCCCATTGACTCAGATATACACTGGTCCTGGGGATAGACTGGGGAGAAAGGTCAGAGAGAGTCCCATTGACTCAGGTACACACTGGTCCTGGGGGACTGGGGAGATAGGTCAGAGAGAATCCCATTGAATCAGATAAACTCTGGTCCTGGGGGTCTGGGGAGAATGGTCAGAGAGAGTCCCATTGACTCAGATACACTCTGGTCCTGGGGGACTGGGGAGAAAGGTCAGAGAGAGTCCCATTGACTCAGATACACACTGGTCCTGGGGGATAGACTGGGGAGAAATGTAATAGAGTCCCATTGACTCAGATACACAATGGTCCTGGGGGATATACTGTGGAGAAAGATCAGAGAGATTCCCAGTGACTCAGATAAACACTGGTCCTGGGGATAGACTGGGTAGAAACGTCAGAGAGAGTCCCATTGACTCAGATACACACTGGTCCTGGGGGACTGGGGAGAAAGGTCAGAGAGAGTCCCATTGACTCAGGTACACACTGGTCCTGGGGATAGACAGGGTGAAATTTCAGAGAGAGTCCCATTGACTCAGATACACGTTGTTACTGGGGATAGACTGGGGAGAAAGGTCAGAGAGAGTCCCATTGACTCAGATACACACTGGTGCTGTGGGACTGGGGAGAAAGTTCAGAGAGAATCCCATTGACTCAGATACACTCTGGTCCTGGGGGACTGGGGAGAAAGATCAGAGAGAGTCCCATTGACTCAGATACACTCTGGACCTGGGGGACTGGGGAGAAAGGTCAGGGAGAGTCCCATTGACTCAGATACACACTGGTCCTGCGGATAGCCTGGGGAGAAAGGTCAGAGAGAGTCCCATTGACTCAGATACACACTGTTCCTGAGGGATAGAATGGGGAGAAATGTCAGAGAGTCCCATTGACTCAGATGCACACTGGTCCTGGGGGATTTACTGGGGAGAAAGGTCAGAGAGATTCCCATTGACTCAGATAAACACTGGTCCTGGGGATAGACTGGGGAGAAAGGTGAGAGATAGTCCCATTGACTCAAATACACACTGGTCCAGGGGGACTGATTGAGAAAGGTCATAGAGAGTACCATTGACTCAGATACACACTGGTCCTGTGGATCGACTGGGGAGAAAGGTCAGAGAGAGTCCCATTGACTCAGATAAACACTGGTCCTGGGGATAGACTGGGGAGAAAGGTCAGAGAGAGTCCCATTGATTCAGATAAACACTGGTCCTGCGGATAGACTGGGGAGAAAGGTCAGAGAGAGTCCCAGTGACACAGATAAACACTGGTCATGGGGATAGACTGGGGAGAAAAGTCAGAGAGAGTCCCATTGACTCAGATACACACTGGTCCTGGAGATAGATTGGGGAGAACGGTCAGAGAGTCCCATTGACTCAGATACACACTGGTCCTGGGGATAGACTGGGGAGAAAGGTCAGAGAGAGTCCCATTGATTCAGATATACACTGGTCCTGGGGATAGACTGGGGAGAAAGGTCAGAGAGAGTCCCATTGTCTCAGATACACACTGGTCCTGGGGGACTGGGGAGAAAGGTCAGAGAGAGTCCCATTGACTCAGATACACTCTGGTCCTGGGGATCGACTGGGGAGAAATATCAGAGAGAGTCCCATTGACTCAGATACACTCTCGTCCTGGGGGACTGGGGAGAAAGGTCAGAGAGAGTCCCATTGACTCAGATACACTCTGGTCCTTGGGGACTGGGGAGAAAGGTCAGAGAGAGTCCCATTGACTCAGATACACTCTGGTCCTGGGGCACTGGGGAGAAAGGTCAGAGAGAGTCACATTGACTCAGATGCACACTGGTCCTGGGAATAGACTGGGGAGAAATGTCAGAGAGAGTCCCATTGACTCAGATACAAACTGGTCCTGGGGATAGACTGGGAAGAAAGGTCAGAGAGATTCGCATTGACTGAGATATACATTGGTCCTGGGGAAAGACTGGGGAGAAAGGTCAGGATGTCCCTTTGACTCATATACACATTGGTCCTGGGGATAGACTGGGGAGAAAGGTCAGAGAGTCCCATTGACTCAGATACACACTGGTCCTGGGGATAGACTGGGTAGAATGGTCAGAGAGAGTCCCATTGACTCTGATACACACTGGTCCTGGGGATAGACTGGGGAGAAAGGTCAGAGAGTCCCATTGACTCAGATACACACTGGTCCTGGGGATAGACTGGGGAGAAATGTCAGAGAGTCCCATTGACTCAGATACACTCTGGTCCTGGGGGACTGGGGAGAAAGGTCAAAGAGAGTCCCATTGACTCAGATACACACTGGTCCTGGGGGATAGAATGGGGAGAAAGGTCAGAGAGTCCCATTGACTCAGATACACACTGGTCCTGGGGGATATACTGGGGAGAAAGGTCAGAGAGATTCCCATTGACTCAGATAAACACTGGTCCTGGGGATAGACTGGGGAGAAACGTCAGAGAGAGTCCCATTGACTCAGATACACACTGGTCCTGAGGGACTGGGGAGAAAGGTCAGAGAGAGTCCCATTGACTCAGGTACACACTGGTCCTGGGGACAGACAGGGTGAAAGTTCAGAGAGAGTCCCATTGACTCAGATACACACTGGTCCTGGGGGATAGACTGGGGAGAAAGGTCATAGATTCCGATTGACTCAGATACATACTGGTCCTGGGGGATAGACTGGGGAGAAAGGTCAGAGAGACTCCCATTGACTCAGATAAACACTGGTCCTGGGGATGGACTGGGGAGAAAGGTCAGAGAGAGTCCCATTGACTCAGATACACACTGGTGCTGTGGGACTGGGGAGAAAGGTCAGAGAGAGTCCCATTGACTCAGATGCACTCTGGTCCTGGGGGACTGGGCAGAAAGGTCAGAGAGAGTCCCATTGACTCAGATACACTCTGGACCTGGGGGACTGGGGAGAACGGTCAGATAGAGTCCAATTGACACAGATACACACTGGTCCTGCGGATAGACTGGGGAGAAAGGTCAGAGAGAGTTCCATTGACTCAGATACACACTGGTCCTGGGGGATAGAATGGGCAGAAATGTCAGAGAGTCCCATTGACTCAGATGCACACTGGTCCTGGGGGATTTACTGGGGAGAAAGGTCAGAGAGATTCCCATTGACTCAGATAAACACTGGTCCTGGGGATAGACTGGGGAGAAACGTCAGAGAGAGTCCCATTGACTCAGATACACACTGGTCCTGGGGGACTGGGGAGAAATTTCAGAGATAGTCCCATTGACTCAGATACACGTTGGTCCTGGGGATAGACTGGGGCGAAAGGTCAGAGAGATTCCCATTGACTCAGATACACACTGGTCCTGCGGGACTGGGGAGAAAGTTCAGAGAGAGTCCCATTGACTCAGATACACACTGGTCCTGGGGATAGACAGGGGAGAAAGGTCAGAAAGTCCCATTCATTCAGATACACACTGGTCCTGGGGGATATACTGGGGAGAAAGGTCAGAGAGACTCCCAGTGACTCAGATAAACACTGGTCCTGGGGATAGACTGGGGAGAAAGGTGAGAGATAGTCCCATTGACTCAAATACACACTGGTCCAGGGGGACTGATTGAGAAAGGTCATAGAGAGTACCATTGACTCAGATACACACTGGTCCTGTGGATCGACTGGGGAGAAAGGTCAGAGAGAGTCCCATTGACTCAGATAAACACTGGTCCTGGGGATAGACTGGGGAGAAAGGTCAGAGAGAGTCCCATTGATTCAGATAAACACTGGTCCTGCGGATAGACTGGGGAGAAAGGTCAGAGAGAGTCCCAGTGACACAGATAAACACTGGTCATGGGGATAGACTGGGGAGAAAAGTCAGAGAGAGTCCCATTGACTCAGATACACACTGGTCCTGGAGATAGATTGGGGAGAACGGTCAGAGAGTCCCATTGACTCAGATACACACTGGTCCTGGGGATAGACTGGGGAGAAAGGTCAGAGAGAGTCCCATTGATTCAGATATACACTGGTCCTGGGGATAGACTGGGGAGAAAGGTCAGAGAGAGTCCCATTGTCTCAGATACACACTGGTCCTGGGGGACTGGGGAGAAAGGTCAGAGAGAGTCCCATTGACTCAGATACACTCTGGTCCTGGGGATCGACTGGGGAGAAATATCAGAGAGAGTCCCATTGACTCAGATACACTCTCGTCCTGGGGGACTGGGGAGAAAGGTCAGAGAGGGTCCCATTGACTCAGATACACTCTGGTCCTTGGGGACTGGGGAGAAAGGTCAGAGAGAGTCCCATTGACTCAGATACACTCTGGTCCTGGGGCACTGGGGAGAAAGGTCAGAGAGAGTCACATTGACTCAGATGCACACTGGTCCTGGGAATAGACTGGGGAGAAATGTCAGAGAGAGTCCCATTGACTCAGATACAAACTGGTCCTGGGGATAGACTGGGAAGAAAGGTCAGAGAGATTCGCATTGACTGAGATATACACTGGTCCTGGGGAAAGACTGGGGAGAAAGGTCAGGATGTCCCTTTGACTCATATACACATTGGTCCTGGGTATAGACTGGGGAGAAAGGTCAGAGAGTCCCATTGACTCAGATACACACTGGTCCTGGGGATAGACTGGGTAGAATGGTCAGAGAGAGTCCCATTGACTCTGATACACACTGGTCCTGGGGATAGACTGGGGAGAAAGGTCAGAGAGTCCCATTGACTCAGATACACACTGGTCCTGGGGATAGACTGGGGAGAAAGGTCAGAGAGTCCCATTGACTCAGATACACACTGGTCCTGGGGATAGACTGGGGAGAAAGGTCAGAGAGAGTGCCATTGACTCAGATACACACTGGTCCTGGGGATAGACTGGGAAGAAAGGTCAGAGAGAGTCCCATTGACTCAGATACACACTGGTCCTGGGGATAGACTGGGGAGAAAGGTCAGAGAGAGTCCCATTGACTCAGATAAACACTGATCCTGGGGATAGACTGGGGAGAAAGGTCAGAGAGAGTCCGATTGATTCAGATAAACACTGGTCCTGGGGATAGACTGGGGAGAAAGGTCAGAGAGAGTCCCATTGACTCAGATAAACACTGATCCTGGGGGTAGACTGGGGAGAAAGGTCAGAGAGAGTCCCATTGATTCAGATAAACACTGGTCCTGGGGATAGACTGGGGAGAAACGTCAGAGAGAGTCCCATTGACTCAGATACACACTGGTCCTGGGGGACTGGGGAGAAAGGTCAAAGAGAGTCCCATTGACTCAGGTACACACTGGTCCTGGGGATAGACAGGGTGAACGTTCAGAGAGAGTCCCATTGACTCAGATACATACTGGTCCTGGGGGATAGACTGGGGAGAAAGGTCAGAGAGACTCCCATTGACTCAGATAAACACTGGTCCTGGGGATGGACTGGGGAGAAAGGTCAGAGAGAGTCCCATTGACTCAGATACACACTGGTGCTGTGGGACTGGGGAGAAAGGTCAGAGAGAGTCCCATTGACTCAGATACACTCTGGTCCTGGGGGACTGGGGAGAAAGGTCAGAGAGAGTCCCATTGACTCAGATACACTCTGGACCTGGGGGACTGGGGAGAACGGTCAGATAGAGTCCCATTGACTCAGATACACACTGGTCCTGCGGATAGACTGGGGAGAAAGGTCAGAGAGAGTTCCATTGACTCAGATACACACTGGTCCTGGGGGATAGAATGGGGAGAAATGTCAGAGAGTCCCATTGACTCAGATGCACACTGGTCCTGGGGGATTTACTGGGGAGAAAGGTCAGAGAGATTCCCATTGACTCAGATAAACACTGGTCCTGGGGATAGACTGGGGAGAAACGTCAGAGAGAGTCCCATTGACTCAGATACACACTGGTCCTCGGGGACTGGGGAGAAATTTCAGAGATAGTCCCATTGACTCAGATACACGTTGGTCCTGGGGATAGACTCGGGCGAAAGGTCTGAGAGATACCCATTGACTCAGATACACACTGGTCCTGGGGGACTGGGGAGAAAGTTCAGAGAGAGTCCCATTGACTCAGATACACACTGGTCCTGGGGATAGACAGGGGAGAAAGGTCAGAAAGTCCCATTCGCTCAGATACACACTGGTCCTGGGGGATATACTGGGGAGAAAGGTCAGAGAGACTCCCAGTGACTCAGATAAACACTGGTCCTGGGGATAGACTGGGGAGAAAGGTCAGAGATAGTCCCATTGACTCAAATACACACTGGTCCAGGGGGACTGATTGAGAAAGGTCATAGAGAGTACCATTGACTCAGATACACACTGGTCCTGTGGATCGACTGGGGAGAAAGGTCAGAGAGAGTCCCATTGACTCAGATAAACACTGGTCCTGGGGATAGACTGGGGAGAAAGGTCAGAGAGAGTCCCATTGATTCAGATAAACACTGGTCCTGGGGATAGACTGGGGAGAAAGGTCAGAGAGAGTCCCAGTGACACAGATAAACACTGGTCATGGGGATAGACTGGGGAGAAAAGTCAGAGAGAGTCCCATTGACTCAGATACACACTGGTCCTGGAGATAGATTGGGGAGAACGGTCAGAGAGTCCCATTGACTCAGATACACACTGGTCCTGGGGAAAGACTGGGGAGAAAGGTCAGAGACAGTCCCATTGACTCAGATACACACTGGTCCTGGGGATAGACTGGGGAGAAAGGTCAGAGAGAGTCCCATTGATTCAGATATACACTGGTCCTGGGGATAGACTGGGGAGAAAGGTTAGAGAGAGTCCCATTGTCTCAGATACACACTGGTCCTGGGGGACTGGGAGAAAGGTCAGAGAGAGTCCCATTGACTCAGATACACTCTGGTCCTGGGGATCGACTGGGGAGAAATATCAGTGAGAGTCCCATTGACTCAGATACACTCTCGTCCTGGGGGACTGGGGAGAAAGGTCAGAGAGAGTCCCATTGACTCAGATACACTCTGGTCCTTGGGGACTGGGGAGAAAGGTCAGAGAGAGTCCCATTGACTCAGATACACTCTGGTCCTGGGGCACTGGGGAGAAAGGTCAGAGAGAGTCCCATTGACTCAGATGCACACTGGTCCTGGGAATAGACTGGGGAGAAATGTCAGAGAGAGTCCCATTGACTCAGATACAAACTGGTCCTGGGGATAGACTGGGAAGAAAGATCAGAGAGTCCCATTGACTCAGATGAACACTGGTCCTGAGGATAGACTGGGGAGAAAGGTCAGAGAGATTCGCATTGACTGAGATATACACTGGTCCTGGGGAAAGACTGGGGAGAAAGGTCAGGATGTCCCTTTGACGCATATACACATTGGTCCTGGGGATAGACTGGGGAGAAAGGTCAGAGAGTCCCATTGACTCAGATACACACTGGTCCTGGGGATAGACTGGGGAGAAATGCCAGAGAGTCCCATTGACTCAGATACACACTGGTCCTGGCGATAGACTGGGTAGAATGGTCAGAGAGAGTCCCATTGACTCTGATACACACTGGTCCTGGGGATAGACTGGGGAGAAAGGTCAGAGAGTCCCATTGACTCAGATACATACTGGTCCTGGGGATAGACTGGGGAGAAATGTCAGAGAGAGTCCCATTGACTCAGATACACACTGGTCCTGGGGATAGACTGGGGAGAAAGGTCAGAGAGTCCCATTGACTCAGATACACACTGGTCCTGGGGATAGACTGGGGAGAAAGGTCAGAGAGAGTCCCATTGACTCAGATACACACTGGTCCTGGCGATTGACTGGGGAGAAATGTCAGAGAGTCCCATTGAATAAGATACACACTGGTCCTGTGGATAGAATGGGGAGAAATTCAGAGAATCCCATTGACTCAGATACACTCTGGTACTGGGGTAGACTGGGGAGAAATATCAGAGAGAATCCCATTGACTCAGATACACTCTCGTCCTGGGGGACTGGGGAGAAAGATCAGAGAGAGTCCCATTGACTCAGATAGACTCTGGTCCTTGGGGACTGGGGAGAAAGGTCAGAGAGAGTCCCATTGACTCAGATACACTCTGGTCCTGGTGCACTGGGGAGAAAGGTCAGAGAGAGTCCCATTGACACAGATGCACACTGGTCCTGGGGATAGACTGGGAAGAAAGATCAGAGAGTCCCATTGACTCAGATGAACACTGGTCCTGAGGATAGACTGGGGAGAAAGGTCAGAGAGATTCGCATTGACTGAGATATACACTGGTCCTGGGGAAAGACTGGGGAGAAAGGTCAGGATGTCCCTTTGACTCATATACACATTGGTCCTGGGGATAGACTGGGGAGAAAGGTCAGAGAGTCCCATTGACTCAGATACACACTGGTCCTGGGGATAGACTGGGGAGAAATGTCAGAGAGTCCCATTGACTCAGATACACACTGGTCCTGGCGATAGACTGGGTAGAATGGTCAGAGAGAGTCCCATTGACTCTGATACACACTGGTCCTGGGGATAGACTGGGGAGAAAGGTCAGAGAGTCCCATTGACTCAGATACACACTGGTCCTGGGGATAGACTGGAGAGAAATGTCAGAGAGTCCCATTGACTCAGATACACACTGGTCCTGGGGATAGACTGGGGAGAAAGGTCAGAGAGTCCCATTGACTCAGATACACAGTGGTCCTGGGGATAGACTGGGGAGAAAGGTCAGAGAGAGTCCCATTGACTCAGATACACACTGGTCCTGGGGATAGACTGGGGAGAAAATTCAGAGAGAGTCCCATTGACTCAGATACACACTGGTCCTGGCGATTGACTGGGGAGAAAGGTCAGAGAGTCCCATTGACTCAGATACACACTGGTCCTGGGAATAGACTGGGGAGAAAGGTCAGAGAGTCCCATTGAATAAGATACACACTGGTCCTGTGGATAGAATGGGGAGAAATTCAGAGAATCCCATTGACTCAGATACACTCTGGTACTGGGGTAGACTGGGGAGAAAGGTCAGAGAGAGTCCCATTGACTCAGATACATTCTGGTCCAAGAGGACTGGGGAGGAAGTTCAGAGAGAGTCCAATTGAATCAGATACACACTGGTCCTGGGGATAGACTGGGGAGAAAGTTCAGAGAGAGTCCCATTGAGTCAGATACACACTGGTCAGGGGATAGACTGGGGAGAAAGGTCAGAGAGAGTCCCATTGACTCAGATACACACTGGTCCTGGGGATAGACTGGGGAGAAAGGTCAGAGAGTCCCATTGACTCAGATACACACTGGTCCTGGGGATAGACTGGGGAGAAAGTTCAGAGAGAGTCCCATTGACTCAGTTACACACTGGTCCTGGGGATAGACTGGGGAGAAAGGTCAGAGAGAGTCCCATTGACTCAGATACACACTGGACCAGGTGGGACTGGGAAGAAAGGTCAGAGAGAGTCCCATTGACTCAGATACACTCTGGTCCTGGGGGACCGGGGAGAAAGATCAGAGAGAGTCCCATTGACTCAGATACACTCTGGTCCTGGGGGACTGGGGAGAAAGGTCAGAGAGTGTGCCATTGACTCAGATACACATTGGACCTGGGAATAGACTGGGAAGAAAGGTCAGAGAGAGTCCCATTGACTCAGATACACACTGGCCCTGGGGGATAGACTGGGGAGAAAGGTCAGATAGAATCCAATTGAATCAGATAAAAACTGGTCCTGGGGATAGACAGGGGAGAAAGGTCAGAGAGTCCCATTGACTCAGATACACACTGGTCCTGGGGGATATACTGGGGAGAAAGGTCAGAGAGACTCCCATTGACTCAGATAAACACTGGTCCTGGGGATAGACTGGGGAGAAAGGTCAGAGAGAGTCCCATTGACTCAGATACACACTGGTCCTGGGGGACTGGGGAGAAAGGTCAGAGAGAGTACCATTGAATCAGATACACACTGGTCCTGGGGATCGACTGGGGAGAAAGGTCAGAGAGAGTCCCATTGACTCAGATAAACACTGATCCTGGGGGTAGACTGGGGAGAAAGGTCAGAGAGAGTCCCATTGATTCAGATAAACACTGGTCCTGGGGATAGACTGGGGAGAAAGGTCAGAGAGAGTCCCAGTGACAAAGATAAACACCGGTCATGGGGATAGACTGGGGAGAAAGTTCAGAGATAGTCCCATTGACTCAGATACACGTTGGTCCTGGGGATAGACTGGGGAGAAAGGTCAGAGAGATTCCTATTGACTCAGATACACACTGGTCCTGGGGGACTGGGGAGAAAGGTCATAGAGAGTACCATTGACTCAGATACACACTTGTCCTGGGGATCGACTGGGGAGAAAGGTCAGAGAGAGTCCCATTGACTCAGATAAACACTGATCCTGGGGATAGACTGGGGAGAAAGGTCAGAGAGAGTCCGATTGATTCAGATAAACACTGGTCCTGGGGATAGACTGGGGAGAAAGGTCAGAGAGAGTCCCATTGACTCAGATAAACACTGATCCTGGGGGTAGACTGGGGAGAAAGGTCAGAGAGAGTCCCATTGATTCAGATAAACACTGGTCCTGGGGAGAGACTGGGGAGAAAGGTCAGAGAGAGTCCCAGTGACAAAGATAAACACCGGTCATGGGGATAGACTGGGGAGAAAGTTCAGAGAGAGTCCCATTGACTCAGATACACACTGGTCCTGGGGATAGACTGGGGAGAACGGTCAGAGAGTCCCATTGACTCAGATACACACTGGTCCTGGGGACAGACTGGGGAGAAAGGTCAGAGCGAGTCCCATTGACTCAGATATACACTGGTCCTGGGGATAGACTGGGGAGAAAGGTCAGAGAGAGTCCCATTGACTCAGGTACACACTGGTCCTGGGGGACTGGGGAGATAGGTCAGAGAGAATCCCATTGAATCAGATAAACTCTGGTCCTGGGGGTCTGGGGAGAATGGTCAGAGAGAGTCCCATTGACTCAGATACACTCTGGTCCTGGGGGACTGGGGAGAAAGGTCAGAGAGAGTCCCATTGACTCAGATACACACTGGTCCTGGGGGATAGACTGGGGAGAAATGTAATAGAGTCCCATTGACTCAGATACACAATGGTCCTGGGGGATATACTGTGGAGAAAGATCAGAGAGATTCCCAGTGACTCAGATAAACACTGGTCCTGGGGATAGACTGGGTAGAAACGTCAGAGAGAGTCCCATTGACTCAGATACACACTGGTCCTGGGGGACTGGGGAGAAAGGTCAGAGAGAGTCCCATTGACTCAGGTACACACTGGTCCTGGGGATAGACAGGGTGAAATTTCAGAGAGAGTCCCATTGACTCAGATACACGTTGTTACTGGGGATAGACTGGGGAGAAAGGTCAGAGAGAGTCCCATTGACTCAGATACACACTGGTGCTGTGGGACTGGGGAGAAAGTTCAGAGAGAATCCCATTGACTCAGATACACTCTGGTCCTGGGGGACTGGGGAGAAAGATCAGAGAGAGTCCCATTGACTCAGATACACTCTGGACCTGGGGGACTGGGGAGAAAGGTCAGGGAGAGTCCCATTGACTCAGATACACACTGGTCCTGCGGATAGCCTGGGGAGAAAGGTCAGAGAGAGTCCCATTGACTCAGATACACACTGTTCCTGAGGGATAGAATGGGGAGAAATGTCAGAGAGTCCCATTGACTCAGATGCACACTGGTCCTGGGGGATTTACTGGGGAGAAAGGTCAGAGAGATTCCCATTGACTCAGATAAACACTGGTCCTGGGGATAGACTGGGGAGAAAGGTGAGAGATAGTCCCATTGACTCAAATACACACTGGTCCAGGGGGACTGATTGAGAAAGGTCATAGAGAGTACCATTGACTCAGATACACACTGGTCCTGTGGATCGACTGGGGAGAAAGGTCAGAGAGAGTCCCATTGACTCAGATAAACACTGGTCCTGGGGATAGACTGGGGAGAAAGGTCAGAGAGAGTCCCATTGATTCAGATAAACACTGGTCCTGCGGATAGACTGGGGAGAAAGGTCAGAGAGAGTCCCAGTGACACAGATAAACACTGGTCATGGGGATAGACTGGGGAGAAAAGTCAGAGAGAGTCCCATTGACTCAGATACACACTGGTCCTGGAGATAGATTGGGGAGAACGGTCAGAGAGTCCCATTGACTCAGATACACACTGGTCCTGGGGATAGACTGGGGAGAAAGGTCAGAGAGAGTCCCATTGATTCAGATATACACTGGTCCTGGGGATAGACTGGGGAGAAAGGTCAGAGAGAGTCCCATTGTCTCAGATACACACTGGTCCTGGGGGACTGGGGAGAAAGGTCAGAGAGAGTCCCATTGACTCAGATACACTCTGGTCCTGGGGATCGACTGGGGAGAAATATCAGAGAGAGTCCCATTGACTCAGATACACTCTCGTCCTGGGGGACTGGGGAGAAAGGTCAGAGAGAGTCCCATTGACTCAGATACACTCTGGTCCTTGGGGACTGGGGAGAAAGGTCAGAGAGAGTCCCATTGACTCAGATACACTCTGGTCCTGGGGCACTGGGGAGAAAGGTCAGAGAGAGTCACATTGACTCAGATGCACACTGGTCCTGGGAATAGACTGGGGAGAAATGTCAGAGAGAGTCCCATTGACTCAGATACAAACTGGTCCTGGGGATAGACTGGGAAGAAAGGTCAGAGAGATTCGCATTGACTGAGATATACATTGGTCCTGGGGAAAGACTGGGGAGAAAGGTCAGGATGTCCCTTTGACTCATATACACATTGGTCCTGGGGATAGACTGGGGAGAAAGGTCAGAGAGTCCCATTGACTCAGATACACACTGGTCCTGGGGATAGACTGGGTAGAATGGTCAGAGAGAGTCCCATTGACTCTGATACACACTGGTCCTGGGGATAGACTGGGGAGAAAGGTCAGAGAGTCCCATTGACTCAGATACACACTGGTCCTGGGGATAGACTGGGGAGAAATGTCAGAGAGTCCCATTGACTCAGATACACACTGGTCCTGGGGATAGACTGGGGAGAAAGGTCAGAGAGTCCCATTGACTCAGATACACACTGGTCCTGGGGATAGACTGGGGAGAAAGGTCAGAGAGAGTCCCATTGACTCAGATACACACTGGTCCTGGGGATAGACTGGGAAGAAAGGTCAGAGAGAGTCCCATTGACTCAGATACACACTGGTCCTGGGGATAGACTGGGGAGAAAGGTCAGAGAGAGTCCCATTGACTCAGATAAACACTGATCCTGGGGATAGACTGGGGAGAAAGGTCAGAGAGAGTCCGATTGATTCAGATAAACACTGGTCCTGGGGATAGACTGGGGAGAAAGGTCAGAGAGAGTCCCATTGACTCAGATAAACACTGATCCTGGGGGTAGACTGGGGAGAAAGGTCAGAGAGAGTCCCATTGATTCAGATAAACACTGGTCCTGGGGATAGACTGGGGAGAAACGTCAGAGAGAGTCCCATTGACTCAGATACACACTGGTCCTGGGGGACTGGGGAGAAATGTCAAAGAGAGTCCCATTGACTCAGGTACACACTGGTCCTGGGGATAGACAGGGTGAACGTTCAGAGAGAGTCCCATTGACTCAGATACACACTGATCCTGGGGGATAGACTGGGGAGAAAGGTCATAGAGTCCCATTGACTCAGATACATACTGGTCCTGGGGGATAGACTGGGGAGAAAGGTCAGAGAGACTCCCATTGACTCAGATAAACACTGGTCCTGGGGATGGACTGGGGAGAAAGGTCAGAGAGAGTCCCATTGACTCAGATACACACTGGTGCTGTGGGACTGGGGAGAAAGGTCAGAGAGAGTCCCATTGACTCAGATACACTCTGGTCCTGGGGGACTGGGGAGAAAGGTCAGAGAGAGTCCCATTGACTCAGATACACTCTGGACCTGGGGGACTGGGGAGAACGGTCAGATAGAGTCCCATTGACTCAGATACACACTGGTCCTGCGGATAGACTGGGGAGAAAGGTCAGAGAGAGTTCCATTGACTCAGATACACACTGGTCCTGGGGGATAGAATGGGGAGAAATGTCAGAGAGTCCCATTGACTCAGATGCACACTGGTCCTGGGGGATTTACTGGGGAGAAAGGTCAGAGAGATTCCCATTGACTCAGATAAACACTGGTCCTGGGGATAGACTGGGGAGAAACGTCAGAGAGAGTCCCATTGACTCAGATACACACTGGTCCTCGGGGACTGGGGAGAAATTTCAGAGATAGTCCCATTGACTCAGATACACGTTGGTCCTGGGGATAGACGCGGGCGAAAGGTCAGAGAGATTCCCATTGACTCAGATACACACTGGTCCTGGGGGACTGGGGAGAAAGTTCAGAGAGAGTCCCATTGACTCAGAGACACACTGGTCCTGGGGATAGACAGGGGAGAAAGGTCAGAAAGTCCCATTCACTCAGATACACACTGGTCCTGGGGGATATACTGGGGAGAAAGGTCAGAGAGACTCCCAGTGACTCAGATAAACACTGGTCCTGGGGATAGACTGGGGAGAAAGGTCAGAGATAGTCCCATTGACTCAGATACACACTGGTCCTGGGGATAGACTGGGGAGAAAATTCAGAGAGAGTCCCATTGACTCAGATACACACTGGTCCTGGCGATTGACTGGGGAGAAAGGTCAGAGAGTCCCATTGACTCAGATACACACTGGTCCTGGGAATAGACTGGGGAGAAAGGTCAGAGAGTCCCATTGAATAAGATACACACTGGTCCTGTGGATAGAATGGGGAGAAATTCAGAGAATCCCATTGACTCAGATACACTCTGGTACTGGGGTAGACTGGGGAGAAAGGTCAGAGAGAGTCCCATTGACTCAGATACATTCTGGTCCAAGAGGACTGGGGAGGAAGTTCAGAGAGAGTCCAATTGAATCAGATACACACTGGTCCTGGGGATAGACTGGGGAGAAAGTTCAGAGAGAGTCCCATTGAGTCAGATACACACTGGTCAGGGGATAGACTGGGGAGAAAGGTCAGAGAGAGTCCCATTGACTCAGATACACACTGGTCCTGGGGATAGACTGGGGAGAAAGGTCAGAGAGTCCCATTGACTCAGATACACACTGGTCCTGGGGATAGACTGGGGAGAAAGTTCA
Source organism: Pristiophorus japonicus (assembly GCF_044704955.1). Taxonomy (NCBI): domain Eukaryota; kingdom Metazoa; phylum Chordata; class Chondrichthyes; family Pristiophoridae; genus Pristiophorus; species Pristiophorus japonicus. Next base: position 2,093,680 of record NW_027254751.1, read on the forward strand.
GAGAGAGTCCCATTGACTCAGTTACACACTGGTCCTGGGGATAGACTGGGGAGAAAGGTCAGAGAGAGTCCCATTGACTCAGATACACACTGGACCAGGTGGGACTGGGAAGAAAGATCAGAGAGAGTCCCATTGACTCAGATACACTCTGGTCCTGGGGGACCGGGGAGAAAGATCAGAGAGCGTCCCATTGACTCAGATACACTCTGGTCCTGGGGGACTGGGGAGAAAGGTCAGAGAGTGTGCCATTGACTCAGATACACATTGGACCTGGGAATAGACTGGGAAGAAAGGTCAGAGAGAGTCCCATTGACTCAGATACACACTGGCCCTGGGGGATAGACTGGGGAGAAAGGTCAGATAGAATCCAATTGAATCAGATAAAAACTGGTCCTGGGGATAGACAGGGGAGAAAGGTCAGAGAGTCCCATTGACTCAGATACACACTGGTCCTGGGGGATATACTGGGGAGAAAGGTCAGAGAGACTCCCATTGACTCAGATAAACACTGGTCCTGGGGATAGACTGGGGAGAAAGGTCAGAGAGAGTCCCATTGACTCAGATACACACTGGTCCTGGGGGACTGGGGAGAAAGGTCAGAGAGAGTACCATTGAATCAGATACACACTGGTCCTGGGGATCGACTGGGGAGAAAGGTCAGAGAGAGTCCCATTGACTCAGATGAACACTGATCCTGGGGGTAGACTGGGGAGAAAGGTCAGAGAGAGTCCCATTGATTCAGATAAACACTGGTCCTGGGGATAGACTGGGGAGAAAGGTCAGAGAGAGTCCCAGTGACAAAGATAAACACCGGTCATGGGGATAGACTGGGGAGAAAGTTCAGAGATAGTCCCATTGACTCAGATACACGTTGGTCCTGGGGATAGACTGGGGAGAAAGGTCAGAGAGATTCCTATTGACTCAGATACACACTGGTCCTGGGGGACTGGGGAGAAACTTCAGAGAGAGTCCCATTGATTCAGATACACACTGGTCCTGGGGATAGACAGGGGAGAAAGGTCAGAGAGATTCCCATTGACTTAAATACACACTGGTCCTGGGGGACTGGGGAGAAAGGTCATAGAGAGTACCATTGACTCAGATACACACTGGTCCTGGGGATCGACTGGGGAGAAAGGTCAGAGAGAGTCCCATTGACTCAGATAAACACTGATCCTGGGGATAGACTGGGGAGAAAGGTCAGAGAGAGTCCGATTGATTCAGATAAACACTGGTCCTGGGGATAGACTGGGGAGAAAGGTCAGAGAGAGTCCCATTGACTCAGATAAACACTGATCCTGGGGGTAGACTGGGGAGAAAGGTCAGAGAGAGTCCCATTGATTCAGATAAACACTGGTCCTGGGGAGAGACTGGGGAGAAAGGTCAGAGAGAGTCCCAGTGACAAAGATAAACACCGGTCATGGGGATAGACTGGGGAGAAAGTTCAGAGAGAGTCCCATTGACTCAGATACACACTGGTCCTGGGGATAGACTGGGGAGAACGGTCAGAGAGTCCCATTGACTCAGATACACACTGGTCCTGGGGACAGACTGGGGAGAAAGGTCAGAGCGAGTCCCATTGACTCAGATATACACTGGTCCTGGGGATAGACTGGGGAGAAAGGTCAGAGAGAGTCCCATTGACTCAGGTACACACTGGTCCTGGGGGACTGGGGAGATAGGTCAGAGAGAATCCCATTGACTCAGATAAACTCTGGTCCTGGGGGTCTGGGGAGAATGGTCAGAGAGAGTCCCATTGACTCAGATACACTCTGGTCCTGGGGGACTGGGGAGAAAGGTCAGAGAGAGTCCCATTGACTCAGATACACACTGGTCCTGGGGGATAGACTGGGGAGAAATGTCATAGAGTCCCATTGACTCAGATACACAATGGTCCTGGGGGATATACTGTGGAGAAAGATCAGAGAGATTCCCAGTGACTCAGATAAACACTGGTCCTGGGGATAGACTGGGTAGAAACGTCAGAGAGAGTCCCATTGACTCAGATACACACTGGTCCTGGGGGACTGGGGAGAAAGGTCAGAGAGAGTCCCATTGACTCAGGTACACACTGGTCCTGGGGATAGACAGGGTGAAATTTCAGAGAGAGTCCCATTGACTCAGATACACGTTGTTACTGGGGATAGACTGGGGAGAAAGGTCAGAGAGAGTCCCATTGACTCAGATACACACTGGTGCTGTGGGACTGGGGAGAAAGTTCAGAGAGAATCCCATTGACTCAGATACACTCTGGTCCTGGGGGACTGGGGAGAAAGATCAGAGAGAGTCCCATTGACTCAGATACACTCTGGACCTGGGGGACTGGGAAGAAAGGTCAGAGAGAGTCCCATTGACTCAGATACACACTGGCCCTGGGGGATAGACTGGGGAGAAAGGTCAGATAGAATCCAATTGAATCAGATAAAAACTGGTCCTGGGGATAGACAGGGGAGAAAGGTCAGAGAGTCCCATTGACTCAGATACACACTGGTCCTGGGGGATATACTGGGGAGAAAGGTCAGAGAGACTCCCATTGACTCAGATAAACACTGGTCCTGGGGATAGACTGGGGAGAAAGGTCAGAGAGAGTCCCATTGACTCAGATACACACTGGTCCTGGGGGACTGGGGAGAAAGGTCAGAGAGAGTACCATTGAATCAGATACACACTGGTCCTGGGGATCGACTGGGGAGAAAGGTCAGAGAGAGTCCCATTGACTCAGATGAACACTGATCCTGGGGGTAGACTGGGGAGAAAGGTCAGAGAGAGTCCCATTGATTCAGATAAACACTGGTCCTGGGGATAGACTGGGGAGAAAGGTCAGAGAGAGTCCCAGTGACAAAGATAAACACCGGTCATGGGGATAGACTGGGGAGAAAGTTCAGAGATAGTCCCATTGACTCAGATACACGTTGGTCCTGGGGATAGACTGGGGAGAAAGGTCAGAGAGATTCCTATTGACTCAGATACACACTGGTCCTGGGGGACTGGGGAGAAACTTCAGAGAGAGTCCCATTGATTCAGATACACACTGGTCCTGGGGATAGACAGGGGAGAAAGGTCAGAGAGATTCCCATTGACTTAAATACACACTGGTCCTGGGGGACTGGGGAGAAAGGTCATAGAGAGTACCATTGACTCAGATACACACTGGTCCTGGGGATCGACTGGGGAGAAAGGTCAGAGAGAGTCCCATTGACTCAGATAAACACTGATCCTGGGGATAGACTGGGGAGAAAGGTCAGAGAGAGTCCGATTGATTCAGATAAACACTGGTCCTGGGGATAGACTGGGGAGAAAGGTCAGAGAGAGTCCCATTGACTCAGATAAACACTGATCCTGGGGGTAGACTGGGGAGAAAGGTCAGAGAGAGTCCCATTGATTCAGATAAACACTGGTCCTGGGGAGAGACTGGGGAGAAAGGTCAGAGAGAGTCCCAGTGACAAAGATAAACACCGGTCATGGGGATAGACTGGGGAGAAAGTTCAGAGAGAGTCCCATTGACTCAGATACACACTGGTCCTGGGGATAGACTGGGGAGAACGGTCAGAGAGTCCCATTGACTCAGATACACACTGGTCCTGGGGACAGACTGGGGAGAAAGGTCAGAGCGAGTCCCATTGACTCAGATATACACTGGTCCTGGGGATAGACTGGGGAGAAAGGTCAGAGAGAGTCCCATTGACTCAGGTACACACTGGTCCTGGGGGACTGGGGAGATAGGTCAGAGAGAATCCCATTGACTCAGATAAACTCTGGTCCTGGGGGTCTGGGGAGAATGGTCAGAGAGAGTCCCATTGACTCAGATACACTCTGGTCCTGGGGGACTGGGGAGAAAGGTCAGAGAGAGTCCCATTGACTCAGATGCACACTGGTCCTGGGGGATAGACTGGGGAGAAATGTCATAGAGTCCCATTGACTCAGATACACAATGGTCCTGGGGGATATACTGTGGAGAAAGATCAGAGAGATTCCCAGTGACTCAGATAAACACTGGTCCTGGGGATAGACTGGGTAGAAACGTCAGAGAGAGTCCCATTGACTCAGATACACACTGGTCCTGGGGGACTGGGGAGAAAGGTCAGAGAGAGTCCCATTGACTCAGGTACACACTGGTCCTGGGGATAGACAGGGTGAAATTTCAGAGAGAGTCCCATTGACTCAGATACACGTTGTTACTGGGGATAGACTGGGGAGAAAGGTCAGAGAGAGTCCCATTGACTCAGATACACACTGGTGCTGTGGGACTGGGGAGAAAGTTCAGAGAGAATCCCATTGACTCAGATACACTCTGGTCCTGGGGGACTGGGGAGAAAGATCAGAGAGAGTCCCATTGACTCAGATACACTCTGGACCTGGGGGACTGGGGAGAAAGGTCAGGGAGAGTCCCATTGACTCAGATACACACTGGTCCTGCGGATAGCCTGGGGAGAAAGGTCAGAGAGAGTCCCATTGACTCAGATACACACTGTTCCTGAGCGATAGAATGGGGAGAAATGTCAGAGAGTCCCATTGACTCAGATGCACACTGGTCCTGGGGGATTTACTGGGGAGAAAGGTCAGAGAGATTCCCATTGACTCAGATAAACACTGGTCCTGGGGATAGACTGGGGAGAAAGGTGAGAGATAGTCCCATTGACTCAAATACACACTGGTCCAGGGGGACTGATTGAGAAAGGTCATAGAGAGTACCATTGACTCAGATACACACTGGTCCTGTGGATCGACTGGGGAGAAAGGTCAGAGAGAGTCCCATTGACTCAGATAAACACTGGTCCTGGGGATAGACTGGGGAGAAAGGTCAGAGAGAGTCCCATTGATTCAGATAAACACTGGTCCTGCGGATAGACTGGGGAGAAAGGTCAGAGAGAGTCCCAGTGACACAGATAAACACTGGTCATGGGGATAGACTGGGGAGAAAAGTCAGAGAGAGTCCCATTGACTCAGATACACACTGGTCCTGGAGATAGATTGGGGAGAACGGTCAGAGAGTCCCATTGACTCAAATACACACTGGTCCAGGGGGACTGATTGAGAAAGGTCATAGAGAGTACCATTGACTCAGATACACACTGGTCCTGTGGATCGACTGGGGAGAAAGGTCAGAGAGAGTCCCATTGATTCAGATATACACTGGTCCTGGGGATAGACTGGGGAGAAAGGTCAGAGAGAGTCCCATTGTCTCAGATACACACTGGTCCTGGGGGACTGGGGAGAAAGGTCAGAGAGAGTCCCATTGACTCAGATACACTCTGGTCCTGGGGATCGACTGGGGAGAAATATCAGAGAGAGTCCCATTGACTCAGATACACTCTCGTCCTGGGGGACTGGGGAGAAAGGTCAGAGAGAGTCCCATTGACTCAGATACACTCTGGTCCTTGGGGACTGGGGAGAAAGGTCAGAGAGAGTCCCATTGACTCAGATACACTCTGGTCCTGGGGCACTGGGGAGAAAGGTCAGAGAGAGTCACATTGACTCAGATGCACACTGGTCCTGGGAATAGACTGGGGAGAAATGTCAGAGAGAGTCCCATTGACTCAGATACAAACTGGTCCTGGGGATAGACTGGGAAGAAAGGTCAGAGAGATTCGCATTGACTGAGATATACACTGGTCCTGGGGAAAGACTGGGGAGAAAGGTCAGGATGTCCCTTTGACTCATATACACATTGGTCCTGGGGATAGACTGGGGAGAAAGGTCAGAGAGTCCCATTGACTCAGATACACACTGGTCCTGGGGATAGACTGGGTAGAATGGTCAGAGAGAGTCCCATTGACTCTGATACACACTGGTCCTGGGGATAGACTGGGGAGAAAGGTCAGAGAGTCCCATTGACTCAGATACACACTGGTCCTGGGGATAGACTGGGGAGAAATGTCAGAGAGTCCCATTGACTCAGATACACACTGGTCCTGGGGATAGACTGGGGAGAAAGGTCAGAGAGTCCCATTGACTCAGATACACACTGGTCCTGGGGATAGACTGGGGAGAAAGGTCAGAGAGAGTCCCATTGACTCAGATACACACTGGTCCTGGGGATAGACTGGGAAGAAAGGTCAGAGAGAGTCCCATTGACTCAGATACACACTGGTCCTGGGGATAGACTGGGGAGAAAGGTCAGAGAGAGTCCCATTGACTCAGATAAACACTGATCCTGGGGATAGACTGGGGAGAAAGGTCAGAGAGATTCCGATTGATTCAGATAAACACTGGTCCTGGGGATAGACTGGGGAGAAAGGTCAGAGAGAGTCCCATTGACTCAGATAAACACTGATCCTGGGGGTAGACTGGGGAGAAAGGTCAGAGAGAGTCCCATTGATTCAGATAAACACTGGTCCTGGGGATAGACTGGGGAGAAACGTCAGAGAGAGTCCCATTGACTCAGATACACACTGGTCCTGGGGGACTGGGGAGAAATGTCAAAGAGAGTCCCATTGACTCAGGTACACACTGGTCCTGGGGATAGACAGGGTGAACGTTCAGAGAGAGTCCCATTGACTCAGATACACACTGATCCTGGGGGATAGACTGGGGAGAAAGGTCATAGAGTCCCATTGACTCAGATACATACTGGTCCTGGGGGATAGACTGGGGAGAAAGGTCAGAGAGACTCCCATTGACTCAGATAAACACTGGTCCTGGGGATGGACTGGGGAGAAAGGTCAGAGAGAGTCCCATTGACTCAGATACACACTGGTGCTGTGGGACTGGGGAGAAAGGTCAGAGAGAGTCCCATTGACTCAGATACACTCTGGTCCTGGGGGACTGGGGAGAAAGGTCAGAGAGAGTCCCATTGACTCAGATACACTCTGGACCTGGGGGACTGGGGAGAACGGTCAGATAGAGTCCCATTGACTCAGATACACACTGGTCCTGCGGATAGACTGGGGAGAAAGGTCAGAGAGAGTTCCATTGACTCAGATACACACTGGTCCTGGGGGATAGAATGGGGAGAAATGTCAGAGAGTCCCATTGACTCAGATGCACACTGGTCCTGGGGGATTTACTGGGGAGAAAGGTCAGAGAGATTCCCATTGACTCAGATAAACACTGGTCCTGGGGATAGACTGGGGAGAAACGTCAGAGAGAGTCCCATTGACTCAGATACACACTGGTCCTCGGGGACTGGGGAGAAATTTCAGAGATAGTCCCATTGACTCAGATACACGTTGGTCCTGGGGATAGACGCGGGCGAAAGGTCAGAGAGATTCCCATTGACTCAGATACACACTGGTCCTGGGGGACTGGGGAGAAAGTTCAGAGAGAGTCCCATTGACTCAGATACACACTGGTCCTGGGGATAGACAGGGGAGAAAGGTCAGAAAGTCCCATTCACTCAGATACACACTGGTCCTGGGGGATATACTGGGGAGAAAGGTCAGAGAGACTCCCAGTGACTCAGATAAACACTGGTCCTGGGGATAGACTGGGGAGAAAGGTCAGAGATAGTCCCATTGACTCAAATACACACTGGTCCAGGGGGACTGATTGAGAAAGGTCATAGAGAGTACCATTGACTCAGATACACACTGGTCCTGTGGATCGACTGGGGAGAAAGGTCAGAGAGAGTCCCATTGACTCAGATAAACACTGGTCCTGGGGATAGACTGGGGAGAAAGGTCAGAGAGAGTCCCATTGATTCAGATAAACACTGGTCCTGGGGATAGACTGGGGAGAAAGGTCAGAGAGAGTCCCAGTGACACAGATAAACACTGGTCATGGGGATAGACTGGGGAGAAAAGTCAGAGAGAGTCCCATTGACTCAGATACACACTGGTCCTGGAGATAGATTGGGGAGAACGGTCAGAGAGTCCCATTGACTCAGATACACACTGGTCCTGGGGAAAGACTGGGGAGAAAGGTCAGAGACAGTCCCATTGACTCAGATACACACTGGTCCTGGGGATAGACTGGGGAGAAAGGTCAGAGAGAGTCCCATTGATTCAGATATACACTGGTCCTGGGGATAGACTGGGGAGAAAGGTTAGAGAGAGTCCCATTGTCTCAGATACACACTGGTCCTGGGGGACTGGGGAGAAAGGTCAGAGAGAGTCCCATTGACTCAGATACATTCTGGTCCTGGGGATCGACTGTGGAGAAATATCAGAGAGAGTCCCATTGACTCAGATACACTCTCGTCCTGGGGGACTGGGGAGAAAGGTCAGAGAGAGTCCCATTGACTCAGATACACTCTGGTCCTTGGGGACTGGGGAGAAAGGTCAGAGAGAGTCCCATTGACTCAGATACACTCTGGTCCTGGGGCACTGGGGAGAAAGGTCAGAGAGAGTCCCATTGACTCAGATGCACACTGGTCCTGGGAATAGACTGGGGAGAAATGTCAGAGAGAGTCCCATTGACTCAGATACAAACTGGTCCTGGGGATAGACTGGGAAGAAAGATCAGAGAGTCCCATTGACTCAGATGTTCACTGGTCCTGTGGATAGACTGGGGAGAAAGGTCAGAGAGATTCGCATTGACTGAGATATACACTGGTCCTGGGGAAAGACTGGGGAGAAAGGTCAGGATGTCCCTTTGACGCATATACACATTGGTCCTGGGGATAGACTGGGGAGAAAGGTCAGAGAGTCCCATTGACTCAGATACACACTGGTCCTGGGGATAGACTGGGGAGAAATGTCAGAGAGTCCCATTGACTCAGATACACACTGGTCCTGGCGATAGACTGGGTAGAATGGTCAGAGAGTGTCCCATTGACTCTGATACACACTGGTCCTGGGGATAGACTGGGGAGAAAGGTCAGAGAGTCCCATTGACTCAGATACACACTGGTCCTGGGGATAGACTGGGGAGAAATGTCAGAGAGAGTCCCATTGACTCAGATACACACTGGTCCTGGGGATAGACTGGGGAGAAAGGTCAGAGAGTCCCATTGACTCAGATACACACTGGTCCTGGGGATAGACTGGGGAGAAAGGTCAGAGAGAGTCCCATTGACTCAGATACACACTGGTCCTGGCGATTGACTGGGGAGAAATGTCAGAGAGTCCCATTGAATAAGATACACACTGGTCCTGTGGATAGAATGGGGAGAAATTCAGAGAATCCCATTGACTCAGATACA